>NW_006408521.1:28644511-28672061 GCF_000296735.1 Chrysochloris asiatica | reverse complement strand
AGAATCACAGCAACTCACAAGCCACCACAGTACAACAAACTGACGGTTTATAGTGTATATAAAAGTTATATTTACACTCTACTGTTGTCTATTAAGTGTGCAATAGCATTATGAAAAAGTTAGAAATATTGTGAGACTTACCAAAATGTGACATAGAGGCAAAAAATGAGCACATGCTGTTAGAATTGACTTGCTTGATGCAGGATTGCCACAAACCTTCAATTTGTGAAAACAAAAAACAAAAAACCCCACAGTACCTGTGAAGTGTAATCTATAAAGTACTAAAAAATTAGATATGCCTAAATATTCTTTACTAAGTGGTTTGTTCCTTCTATTAATCATATAATGATGTAATGTGGTTAAATATTAGTATTCTACAATGAGAGAAAGAAATTGGAGTTCATCAGGGTTAAATAATTTTCCAAAAATTACGTAGCTGGCAAGTGGCAGAGCCAGGATTTGAAGCCAGATGGGTTGACTCCAGTCTCTACCTGTACACCGATAGCTAATAAATAATGAAAATAACAGAATGTGAAAGAAAAAGTGACTGGACGCATTTGTTGTACCAACATTTGTTGTTGTTGCTAAGTGTCATCAAGTTGGTTCTGATTCATAGTGATCCTGTATAGAGTTTCCAAGGAACAGTTGGTAGGTTTGAACTGCTGACCTTGTGGTTTGCAGTCCAGTGCTGACCCATAGCACCACAACAGAAGTCCAACATTGTATTTGGGAATTTCTGGGAGGGGAGTATTTCCACTGATTGAAGAGAGGAAGTATTGAGGAATAGACATGGGCTTGCGTAAAGTCATACAGCTAATTAATTAAGATTTAGAGTAAAATTCAGGCTTCTAATAGTGGTGCTATAGGATAAGCACTGAACCACAAGGTTACTTTGAACCACAGGGCTGACAGTTCAAATTCACCAGCCGCTCCTCAGAAACCCTATACAAAGTCACTGTGAGTTGCAACTGACTTGACGGCACTTAACAAGAACAAACTGTAAGAAGGTGGTGCTTTGTGTTAGGTGTTGGGTGCTAACTGCAAGGTTGGTGGTTCAAACCCACCAGCCACTCCAAGGGAGAAAGATGGGGCTGTCTGCTCCTGTAAAGATTTATAGTTTCGTAATCCCTATATGAGTCTCTTCTTTGGAATCCACTCAATGACAGTGGATTTGAGTTTCTTTTTTAATTCTAAGCAGGAGCTCTGGTGGTGCAGCTCAACTACTAACCAAAAGGTCAGCAATCCAAACCCACTAGCCACTCCATGGGAGAGAAGACTCCCATAAAGATGACAGCCTAGAAAACCCTCTGAGGCAGTTCTAGTCTAGTCTATAGAGTTGCTATGAGTCTGAATGGACTCAACTGAGATAGACTTTTGTTTAGATTCTTAGCTCAATCCCAGTTTTGAAAACTACCAGCAGTAAGAACTTTGAGAGAATTTATCTTAGCTTTGTTTTGTTTTGCTTTTTTATTACAGTATACATATAAAGAAAAAAGACAATCACACAAAAAAGAGTTCACCTGTTATTTCAATCAATATCCCAGCAGAAAGCAGATTTAATATTTCTTTAATAAATGGTATATTTAATGGAGAAGAACTTAATGAGGGCCTATTTACATTAATGTGGACATCGTTGTGAAAACTGAAAAGGGATAATGAAGAACCTAGGGCCTGGCATCAGTGAGAAATTATTGCCATTCATGGGCCCAAAGGGACATGGTAAGGGAAGAGTATTACTCAAACTTAGTTGGAATTGTAACCATGGAAAAGTGGCTACTTAATAGATAACAAAAATGAAGAAATCAGACAGCGTATTGCACTAAGCAAAACTGCTGCAAAAGCCTTTTTCATGCCTGGCCAGGTAGTTGTTTTCCAAATTTCTTGGCATAGGCTAGTGAGAGCTTCTAGCTTTGTATCAGTTTGTTAAAACAACTTGGTATCCTGTCACTTGTGGAAACCTTGGTTTTGCTACTGCCTTCAGTGCACCATGGACTTCTTCATTTATTGTTATAAGTTCTTGATCATATTCTGCCTCTGGAAATGGCTAAATATCAACCTTCCATCTTCTTTTGATTCATACACTCAGCTTTGTTTTGCTATGGGAAAATTCATTCTGAAGTCTTTGAAAGTCCCTCAGAACCATTGTAAAATCTGAATGAACTAAAAGTAAATGCAAATAGTAGAGAGGAAACTGACTTTTCTCCTGGGGTCAGAGTAGCAATAGGACTCCCTTCTCTGCCCCAAAAGATCAGACAAATACTGCAATTCTTCTACCACCACAGCAGACAGAAACCATGTTTCTATACCAAGCCAAAGATCACATCAAGTCACCTGCATGTTCAAAAGTCTCTGTTGGTTTTCCTTGCCCACAGGATAAAATTCAAATACCTCAGTCACACATCTGAGACCTTTCACAAACTTGTTGTTGTTGTTAAGTGCCATAGCGACCCTGTACAGGGTTTCCGAGGGTGTAAATCCTTACGGGAGTAGAAAGCCTCATCTTTCTCCCGCGGAGCGGCTGGTAGTTTCGAACCGCTGACCTTAAGGTTCACAGCCCGATTCGTAACCTGTTTCCACTTTGGTTCCGAACCCTTCCAGTTCTAGTGAGACAGATCTTTTTTTCTTTAATACCATTTCCCAAATATTTTATATTCTTCTGTGCATTAGTCTTTTCATGTGCTGTTCCCTCTGCCTGTTGTCTTCCCAGTCATCCTTTTATACATCATTCCATTTGTAACACTGTCTTGCAGCTATGTACTTATTTATAACTATCATTCTTCAAGAAGTTTTGGAATATAGTAGGTACTCCATAAATTACAGTGAATGAATAGATGAAGTCCAGTCTGGATGCCCCAGGCTTGGTCTTGCCATTAAGGGACAAGCAAGAGGGCTGTAAACATGGTCTGGGGAGAGGTGGCTAATCCTCCTCAGGATTTTGGATCATTCAATGATTAGAAGTAGTTTTAGGGAAGATAATAAAGTAATACCAGTTGATGTCAAATTGATTCCAACTCATGGCAACTCCATTTTGTGAGAGTAGAAATGTGCTTCATAACATTTTCAATGGCTGGTGTTTTGGAAGTAAATCTCTAGACCTTCCTTCCTCTGGGTGGATTTAAGTCAAGTACATTAACAGTTTGCACATTCAGGGACAAGAAAATAAGTGTTACCATTCATTGAGTTCTTACTGTATACTGTGAACTCCTGGTGTGGTGCTGTAGGATCAACACTAGGCTTTGAACCACAAGGTAGGCAGTTCAAACCCACCAGCTGCTCCTCAGAAACCCTATACAGGGTCACTATGAGTCAGAACTGACTCCCCCGGCACTAAACAACATATACCAGGGAAGAATCCTTGGGTAGTACAAATGGTTAAGCACTAACTAAAAGATTGGTGGTTCAAACCCATGCAAAGGTTCTTTGGAAGTAAAGTCTGGCAGTCTGTTTCCAAAAGGTCACAGCCTTGAAAACCCTGTACAGTGAAGTTCTACTCTGAACATATGGATTTGCTATGAGTCAGAATGGGCTCCATGGCAACTAAAAACAATAACAATATGTACCAGGAAATTCATGAACACTTTCTACACCTCATTTCACTTCATCCTCATACCACCTATGCTGTAATTACTATTATCATGGAGATTTTATCCTCTAAATAAATGGTTAAGTAGAAGAAACCGAGGTTCAGAGAAGTGAAGGGAATCTTCCACAGTTATATAGCCAGGATTGAAATTCAGATCTGTTGACCTTTAAGCTGTTAGTTTTGAACCACTACACTTTTCTGCCTCTGACTCCTCTAAGTGCGAACTTCTACTTTGGAGTCATAGGAGGTAATCCTTCATTTATTACTATTTCTGTCACCCCCCTACAAGGCTGTGCTGACGGCTAAAGCAAAAACAAAAACCTATCAAAGTCTCTCTAGAAAGTCAAGTGATGAGCACTGAGAAACTCCCACCTTCTGGAAGAGTGAACTTCTCTTTCCTTTAAGCACCCTTTAAACCAATACATCTTTCCATCCTAGCAGTAGACTCAAATGTCAAGATTCTTAATAGAAAGGAAGTCCTTAAGAGAATGAAGCTCAACTTCTTCCTGTGTGTTCTTCAGCACTTATACTGACTGTCTAGAACCAGTAGGTACCACATAATTGATAATGAATAAAAAAGATTAATGAGTAAAATTCAGCAGGAAGAGGTCCTATGTCACAGAGTGAAACAAACCTTTCAAGCACATTACAGGAAAGAAGGTACATACAGGAAGAAGCATGATTTGGAGGACTTAGAAAAGAGCTGAGAACACCAACTCACATGGTCTATGGGGTCACACTGGCCACAGAATCCTTGATTGGATTGAGTTTAAGCCATTCTTAGACTCCTTGGAGAAGCTGTAAGGCAAGTGGCACACAGTTTAGATTCATTCCCTATGTGCTGATTTATACATATTGTCCCAGGGTAATTATTAATACCTCAAAAGTGTCTCATTATGATTTGAATGATAAACTTTTCTCTTCAGGTGTTCCCACCCCTCCTTTTTCCTTTAAATTGAGATACACTTCACATACCATAAATTCATCCCTTTAAAGTATGCAAATCAGTATTTTTAGTATATTCACAAAGTTGTATAACCATCACCACTTCTAATTCCTTAGCATTTCCATTAACCCCAAAATAAATTTCATACCCATTAGTAGTCACTTTTCCAGCACCCTACTCTCTCACCCCACCCTAGCCTCTGGCAACAACTAATCTGCCTCCTCTGTCTTTAGATTTGACTACTGTGGAATCATAACATATGTGCCCTTTTGTGTCTGGCTTCTTTCACTCAGCATGATGTTTTCAAGCTTTATCCATGTAATAGCATGTATTAGTATTACCAATAGCATGTATTACCAATAGTTGTACCTTAGGTGACCGATCATGAACTCTTAAGATTTCAGTCACTACTCAACAAAGTAGGAAGCAGAACATTGTCTTTGTAGATTATGTTATGCCAACTGACCATGGTGTTTCCTGAAATGACAGTCCTGAGGCTCCAGGCCTAGCAACTCATTATATAGCAAGTTTTGTATTGTGAGTGTTCCCTGGACCAAGAAGGTATTGACATGGAAGAGCCAAGCTTAGATTCTCTCCTACTGAGATCATTCTTTTGGCTAAAGTACAGATACACTGGTGGGAAGATGAGGCAGAGATGGAGCCTCATTTAGGATTCTAGACTCTTGAGCTGTCATTTTTATTGACTTTGAGGTCCTTGACTTCTTGATAGTCGTTATAGAGAAATGACAGCAGGTTAGTCTATTGCCAACTTCTTAGAGAAAGGCAGAACCTCTGAATTAAAATATGAACCAAGGGAAACATGAACCACAGTTACTAGATGTGAACCTTTACTCAGCCTCTGACCTTGAGTGATTTTGAATAGGTTCCTCCATTGTAGTCTCTATAATATGAACAGTGATAATAAGGACAATCCCATAGCTATTAGGTTTTAGGAGTCTTGATGTGGCACTGTAGGATAAGTCCTGGATTGCTAACCACAAGGTCAGTGGTTCAAACTTACCAGTCACTTCTCAGAAACCCTATACAGGGTTGGTATGAGTTAGAACCAACATGATGGCACTGAACAACAAGAACACTTCGGTTTTAGGACACTTCAGAGAATCTTCCAGTATTCACTGGGTTGTTCTATAAATGCTTAATGCCAAGATCCACACACTTAGGGAAGTCTGGACTTTTGAAAGACTTATAGCTCTCAACCATGTGAGGTTTTGAGTCTCAAGTCAATTGGATAACTTGTGCGGTAAGCAGTCAGGACAAAAGAATCTAAGTGTATCTCACACTGTCTTAGTGACATAGAGGTTAATGATGGGAAAATGTTATGGATGTTTCTGCAGATACATACCTACTTGTCTCTTTTCCCCTAATAGATTAAGTTTCCAGGGCCAAGGGCCAAATTGTATACAATTCTCTCTCTTCTACAATAGCCCACACAAGGCCTTACAATGTATTGGGACCCAGTGTGTGCCAAAAGAGAAGGCTGAGCAAGTAGCATTAGTCAGTGTATTGAAGCACTGGCCTCATCTTTAGGTAATTTTTGTATATATACCATTAAAACAGTTTGTCAAAGACCCCAGGGCCAGGATGAGAGGCCCTTCACTCTACCTCAGGCAATCAGAAACAATTCTGAGGTCCACTGGACTACATACCAGGAGGTCAGTCATGGAGTAAGCAGCAGGGCCTGGGAGTTGGCAGAACTGGGGAGGCTGGCCTCTGGGGAAAACCTGGGAGGGCAGGGCGTGCTAGCCAGGCCTGCTGAGCTGAAAGCAGCAGACGGGTAATTTCCAAATGACCATTTCAAAGGAAGGTTGAATTTCTCCAAGATAAGAGGGAGAGCAGAAAGCGGGCCTATATCTCTAACCCCCTGAGCTCAGGGCTGTGATAACAGCTGTGGGGTTGGAAACCTAATGCTGATGAAAGAGTTAAAGGGTGGCTGCGGGCAGCTATCGGTGACACTGCTAGGAATTGAGCATGCTCCTGGAGCCCGGCCGGGGACTAGTGTGACTCCATGAATAGAGACCACTCTCAGGGAGTTTTTCCTGGAGCAGAATGGGGTCAGGGAGCCGCTTGGGGAACAATTGTTGCCACTGACTAACTGAATTTCTTACAATCACACACCATACCCCCTGATCAAATAGCTCTTTTGTCCGGCTGATATAAAAACATGTCATACAATGATGATTTGGAAGAATGACACGGGTTTGCCTTTCACAGAGATCAGAAGAGTTTGTTGTGCAGCAGGGGGAAAAAACATCAGAGTCAAGGAAAACCTGGAGAATAAAAGGAGCAAATGGAAACACACAGCAACAATAAGAAAAGGCTCTGGTGCTGCAAAGGCAGACAAGGGTTTAGTTACCAATAGGGAGACAGAGCAGACAGGCAGCTCTGAGGAAGGAAGAGCCTGCTAGCTGCCCAGTAACCAGTTTCACAGCGCCCCCTTGAAACTCAGGAGAAATGAAAAGCATTACAGAAACACAATCTGTACAAAGAGATGACTCAAGTTGGCTGACTTGATTCTGTCTTCTACAGGACTGGTATATGTAAGACCAGAGACCCTTAGAATGCAAAGCCACCCAAGAGATCATTCTACCCAAACAACTGTTGTATGAATGGGGAAACTAAGACCCAGGAAGCAGTGGTGCCATAGGTATCTACTTTAGGTCTTATTTTCCAGCCACTTCTCCTAATTTCCTTTATATTGAAGATAGAAATGCAGGGACTGCGTGACATTTGGCTCTGATGTGCATGAGATTGCTATGAGTCAGAGCTGATTTGCTGGCAACTGAAAACACCAACACGCAAGGCATTATACTTTGTATGCCTCTCTTCTCTTAGCTATAAAGTGGTGACACTTCTGAAGCCAGCCAGCCCACCAGCCATTAGTTCAGCCATCACTTATTAAATGTCTTCTGTGCATCCTACCTTGTAAAAGTAGGAAAGGGAGAGAGTCTCATGAAAAGATAAGACCCAGTCACTGGACCTAGTCAGGCAAATGTTGTCTCAATGGACTATGTGAGTATCAAACCCTGATTCTCTGCTGAGACCTATAATTGAGGTGGGCAGGTTTCCTGTCTGTTTCAGATAGGTCAGAGACTTTGTTATTCAAAAGAGAGAAGAAGTCTCATATAGCAAGATTCCTGCAGCTTCCAGTCATTAAGTAGGTTTACAAAGAAAGTAGCAATTGTCCATGTGTCACTAATTAACATTCATCCTTAGTGCAGCAACTGTAAATGGATCTGAAGCTTTTATATTAGATTTCCCTGGAATGACATGGGGTTAAAATGTAGGAGTATTTTGTGTTAATATATTCTCTTTCATGACCAGACCCTGAAATCCTTCACTGAGAGATAGCCAGTTCTCAAATGCTGCCCCTGTGACAATGTGGCACGTGCCACTCTCTTCGTTCTCCAGCTGGGAGGCTTGGGTCACAGGAAGGGTCTCAATCCTGCAGTGGCTTTAGACCGACAGGAAAGCAAGACTGCCACCCTCTCGTTTTCTGTGCTGAATGAACGAACAAGGCAATGGAAAGCAAGACTGGAGATTAAACCGACGGTGGAGTTGGTATGTCTCCATTACAGAAGAGCAAAACACTTTTACTTTAAAAAATTCTGTGTAAATAGGTAATTCATACACATGGTATTACCAAAGCTGCAAAAGCGTATACAATGAAGAGTAATTCAGCCCCCAGCCTCTGCCTCTACACAAACCATTCCATACCCTGGAAAAGATGGGTTATATGTTTCTTTTTTTAATGTTTTATTGTGAATTATATGATAGTTTACATGGGAGAACTTTAGTTTTACATTCATTCCATCGTATATCATCTCACTGCCATGGTTCCAATCCCCTCCATGCATCCTCAACCACCCAAAGGGTGTATTCCAGAAACCTGCTCCCTACACTTCCCACTCCTCCCCCCAGTTTTCAGCCCACAGTCCCTTTCCCTCTCTGGGTCCAAAGTCCCCAGTCGCTTCATCACTCCACCGTCATCATCTCTGTCTCTATTTCAGGCATCTCTGTTTCTCTGGGTAGGGTCCCACTCTTGGCTCTTCTCTGTTGATGGTCCCAGAGGCCTCCGCTACTATCCTGTAGAATCAATCACTCCCTTCCTTGTTACAAAACTTCTACCTTTGCATTTCCAACTCTCATAATCCGTCCTGATAAGCATTATTCACTACAGTATCATGAGTTACCCAGCTGTATCTCCTTTCATCAGCTCCGCCCAGACAGATTGAATAGTACCTTCTGGAGATTCTGCCTTCTGCCATGCTCCCTAGCACCAGGTTCCCTCTTGAAAGCTAGTAAGTCAGTCACTTCTTGCCTTTGTAGTCCCCCCCTACCCATTTGAGTATCCAATGTCCAAGCTGCCCTTCTCCGTCCACTCTGTGTGTGTGTGAATGTTTCTTGCTGTGAGGATTTGTTCCCTCTTTTGAGTTGCTGCTCCATAGGTATAGGTCAAGTTCATCAGACAGTATCAGCTCACTCTTTTTTTTTTTTTTCCCCCTCTTCTTTCCTCTCCTGATTGATCTCCGATCATCCAGTCATCCGGTCCAGGTCACGGTTATATATTTCTTAATAGGTATTCTATGCACAGAGTCCTGTCGTAAGGTCAGTTTTGAACTGCAAGGTTGGCAGTTCAAATTCACCAGCTGCTCCTCAGAAACCCTATACAGGGTCACTATGAATCAGAACTGACTCAACCACAAGATTAACAACATTCTATGTATATTGAAATCTGTGAGAGCCAGAAGTTGATGGGACTGCTTTGTTTTTTGGGTTTCAGAAGTTTTTCTGTCTGGTAGCGAAGTGGTTAAGAGTTGGGATGCTAATCTCAGGTAAAGATTTACAGCCTTGGAAGCCCTATGCAGGGTCCTATAAATTGGAACCAACTTCACACATACCACTGCCACCACCACCACTGTTCTATCACTCTCTACTAGTGGAAAAGGAGCTCTGGTAGCATAGTGGTTACAAATCGGGCTGCTAATCTCAGGGTCAGCAGTTTGAAACTACCAGCTATTCTGCAGGAGAAAGATGAGGATTTCTGCTCCTGTAAAGATTTACAGCCTTGGAAACCCTGTACAGGGTCACTTTGAGTAGGAACCGACTCCACGGTACATAACCACCACCACTAGTGGAAAGTATCTGAATTTTCCTACTCTCATGGGTTTCCACTTTGCACAGAATCCAGCTTTCACAGGTTTTACTCTAGTTATAAACCATTTTCCCTTCTCACAGATGATATATAAATTATCCTGTACAGACAGACCTTGACAAATGAATATGAAATTAACAGAAAGTCAGGGTTGGGAGGACAATAAGGAGCCCCCAGAGATGGCACCAGGTCCTGGGGTAGGGGAATGTAGATCATCCTCAAGTGGAGTTGCTGGTTTTGTGTGTTCTACTTTGGAGAAAGTAAAACAGAATGCCAGAGGCATGGCGTAGGAGTGCTCTGGGCTTCTTAAAGAGAGCTACCGGAAAATGTGAGAGGTTGTGAGTGGTCCACAATTATTTTTCTACATACAAAGTGGACACTTAAGGGAGACTTCAGAGACAAGAGATAAGGGACATTTCTCCCCTCCAGCAAAAAGCCTTCATTTGCAGTGATTATAGCCTGTGTAGGATTTTTTTTTTCCTTTTTAGAAATATATATCAATATTGGTTTCTTTAACTATGACAAATGTATGGACATTCATATACAAGTTTTTGTGGGAACATGTTTCCAATTCTCTTGGGTATATACTTAGGAGTGGAATTGCTGGGTCACAGAGAAACAAACTCTTTACTGTCTGAGAAATGGCTATCTACTTCCAAGACAACTGCACCATTTTACATGCCCATCAGCAGTGTTCATATGAAAGTTCCCATTTTCCCTACATTCTCACCAACATTTGTTATTTTCTGTTTTCGGAGAACAACAATCTAGTATGTAAGTGTGGTAACTCCATATTATAAGAACTGGACTTTGAACCACAAGGTTGGTGGTTCGAGACTACCAGCTTCTCTGTGGGAGAAAGATGAGACTTTTTGCTCCTGCAAAGGTTTAGGTCTCAGAAACTGACTGGATGGCCCTTAACCATAACAACAAGGTGAAGTGGTTTTGATTTGCATTGTGGTTTTGATATGCATCCCCCTGAAGCAAATGATGAGTATCTTTTCATATGCTTATTGACCATTTAAGGAGCTCTGGTAGCATAGTGGTTATGAGTGGACCTGCTAAACTCAAGGTCAGCAGTTTGAAACTACCAACCTTTCAGCAGGAGAAAGATGAGGTTTTTCTGCTCCTGTAAAGATTTATAGCCTCGAAAACCCTATGCAGGGTCAGAACTACTCCACGGCACATAAACATTGACCATTTGTGTATCTTCTTGCCATTCACATCCTTTGCCTTTGTCACACTATTTGTCTTTTTTTTTTTCTTGAGTTGTAAGAGTTCTTTATATATTCTAGATGCAACTCCCTTAACAGACATATAATTTCCAGAATTTTCCATGTAGGTTTTAAAGGTCACATTTTGAGTCTTTATTGTGTCTTAGACGCTTTCAAAAGCTATAAGTACTTTTAATACATCATTTCACTTAATTCTCATCTCTGTTCCTATCTCCATTTTACCTGAGGAAACTGAGGCTAAATTCGTAAATGGCAGAGCTAGAAAAAAATTGACCATAGGTCTGTGCCCTACCTTCACAAGAACTCTCATGAGGTTCTTAATTTCTATCTGGCACCCAGAGAATCAAACCCAAACTCCTCAGCCTGGAACTCTAGGCCCTCTACCATCTGTACCAGTTTTCTCCCTAGTTTGTCTTTTCTTGTCTTCATGTAATTGCAGGCTTGAGGCATGCCACACACACACTGTTACTGGTCCTTCCATTCTGCTAGGCTTTCAGACAGGCTTATCCCTCTCCTCTCTGTCTAAGGAGCTCTGGTAGCATAGTGGTTACGGGTCTGCTGCTAACCTCAAGGTCAGCAGTTTGAAACTACTAGCTGTTCTGTGGGAGAAAGATGAGGTTTTCTGCTCCTGTAAAGATTTACAGCCTTGGAAACCCTGTACAGGAGTTGAGTCAGAACCAACTCCATGGCACCTAAGCACCCCCACCCCCACCACCTCTCTGTCTGTAATTTTTCTAAAACCCAGTCTGATTGTGTTACCCCACTGCTTAAAACCTCTCTATGATAAAGATCAAGTTTCTTAATGTCAAACAGAGGATCTTCATGTTCTGGGTCCTATCAACTTTCCAGGCAGGCTTACCTCTCCCATTTTTGTCTTCTACTTAATGCTCCACATTGGTGACCTACTTGTTGTTTTTGTTGTTAAGTGCCGTCCAGTCAGTTTCGACCTACAGCGACCCTATAAAGGGTTTCCAAGGAGCAGCTGGTGAGCTTGGTCATCTTTTTCCAACGAAACTGCTGGTAGTTTAAAACTACTGACCTTGAGGTTCACAGCCCAACTCATAACCACTACGCTACCAGAGCTCCTTGGTGATGTACTTAGAGGCCCCCAAACATTCTGAGTACTCTCTGTTCCAGACCTTTGCATATACTTCCTGCTGGCTAGAACTGTCTTCCCACCTTCTTTTTCACTTGACTGATTCCTACCTGTCCTTCTGATCATTGCTTGGGTCACATCTCCTCAGAGGTCTTTCCTTTTATCTTTCTAAGATATTTGTTTTAAAATCCAACCCCCCCCCCCCCCCCCATAATGTGAGCTCCTTGAGGTTAGTGACTAAAGATAAATAATTTCTAGTTCCCCAGAGCCTCGTGTAGAACCTGGCTCCCAGATAGTCTGAAGGAATAAATAACAAATTGTTGAAGTAATGGATGGAAGGATGAGCTAGAATTTAGAGCCTCTAAATGGGGTCTATGTACTTGGTTTGGCCCCAGATACTTTCTTCCCCCCTCCAGCCCCCCTCCCCAACTGCTGCCTGATACAGTCTTGTAATTATTTCTATTATTTGGAAACTCTTCACTGCAATGTGACCTTGTTTATGATACTTTACCTCTCTGAGCCTCAGTTTCCTCAAATGTAATATGAGAGGATAGGAATACATGATACCTACTGTCTCTTCCAGATCAAATGATATATGAATCCATGCTGCTTGCAAAAGAGAAGGAATTTTCCAAGCACTATGTGCATGTGTGTGAGGAGTATACCAATGGTGATGGTGGCTGCTAGAGATTTCTAGGATCCAGATTAACTCTCTAACACAGACCTTGGCAGGCTATAGCCTGTGGGCCAAATCTGGCTCATTGGTTGTTGATGTTTTTTTTTTTTTTTGGCATGATCCATGAGCTAATTTTTTTTCTTCTCATTTTTAAATGATTGGGAAAATTCCCAGTCAGTGTATCTCCTGGGGAGCCACTATCCATCTGTTAGGGAACCTTGCATGTTGCTACTGATGCTGAACAAGTTTCAGCAGAGCTTCCAGATTGAGATGGACTAGGAAGAAAAGTCTGTCAATCTATTTCTAAAAATCAGCCAGTGCAAACCCTGTGGATCACAACCAATCATTGGGATGGTTTCATTCAGTTGTGCATGGGTTATCATGAGTTGGGGATGACTTCATGACAGCTAGCAACAACAACATACTCTATACAATGTTTTAGGAAGTTTATATGTATGCTATCTTTCCATTTTTTAAGTATCATATGGGAAATATCCTATTATTATTCCCATTTTAAGGAGCTCTGGTAGCTTAATGGTTACGAATTGGGCTGCTAACCTCAGGGTCAGCAGTTTGAATCTACCAGCTGTTCCACGGGAGAAAGATGAGGCTTTCTGCTCCCGTAAAGATTTGCAGTCTCGGAAACCCTGTACAGGGTCACTATGAGTCGGAACTGACTCCACGGTACTCAACAACAACAACAACATTCCTATTTTACAGATGAGGAAAGTGAGATAGAGAGAGGCTAAGTAACCACCTACGGTAACAGAGATGACAAAAATAATGCTGGTGCTTGAGTACTACATCTGGGTTTAGCAGGGGTGTAGGGAGAGACAAGACAGGCCCATGCTGGCACTGTTCCTACCCTGTATCTCCCCATATATATATATATATATGTAGTAAACACACAGGAGTCCTGGTGTGGCACCGTAGGATAAGCACTGGACTGCTAACTGAAAGGCCAGTGGTTAAACTCACCTGCTGCTCCTTGGAAACCCTATATAATGTCGCTATGAGTTGGAACCGACTGCACAGTACAACAACAACAACAAACACACAAAAACACTACACACACACACACACACACACGCCCCTCTATACTTCCCTCACACTATAAAATTCTTTGGTTGTAAGTGACTCTATAGAGACCATACCTCTGTCGGTTTTGGAGAAGACAGAGCACTGATGCATGTCATTCTTTCAAGAGATAGAGGAGGAAGCTGAATATTTTCCTGTTGTTGTTAGGTGTCATCTAGCTGGTTCCAATTCATAGTGATCCTATGCACAATAGAATAAAACACTGCCCTGTCCTGTGCCATAGTCACAATTATTGTTACGTTTGATATTGTTGCTGCTACTGTGTCAATACATCTCATTGGGGAGCCTTCTTTTTTGCTGATGCTCCACTTTTCCAAGCATGATGTCCTTCTCCAGGGAATGTGTCCTCCTGACAATGCAAAGTTTAGCTATCCTGGATTCTAAGGAATATTCTGGCTGTACGTTTTTTCAAGACAGCTTTCTTTGTTCTTTTGGCCCTCCAGGGTACTTTCAATATTCTTCCCTAACACCCTAATTCAAATGCAGCAATTCTTCTATTGTCTTCCTTATTTATCATCCAACTTTCACATGCATATGAGGCAATTGAAAATACTATGGCTTGGATCAGGCACACCTTAGTCCTCAAAGTGACATCTTTGCTCTTTAACACTTTCAAGAGGCCTTTTGTAGCAGATTTGCCTAATGCAATATATCAATTGATTTCTTGACTGCTGCTTCCATGACAAAATGAAGGGAAATTTTGACATCTTCAGTCTTTTCTCCATTACCATGATGCTATTTATTTGTGAAGATTTTAATTTTATTTACTTTGAGGTCCAACCCATACTGAAGGTTGTAGTTTTTGATCTTCTTCAGTAACTATTTTAAGCCCTCTTCACTTCCAGCAAGCAAAGTTTTGTCATCTGCATATCTCAGGTTGTTCATGAGTCTTTCTCTAATCCTGATGCCATATAATCTTCAATAATCCAGTGCTTGGATTATTTCTTGGCATACAGATTTAATAAGTATGATAAACAAATAATACCTTAGTGTACACTTTTTCTGACTTTAAACCATTCTGTATTCCCTTGTTCTGTTTGAATGACTGCCTCGTGGTCTATGTACAGGCTCTTCCTGATTGTTCTAAAACCCCCATTCTTCCCAATGTTATCCAAAATTGGTTATGATCCACACAATCAAATGCCTTTGGGTAGTCAATAAATCATAAGTAAATATCTTTCAAGTATTCCCTGTTTTCAGACAAGATCCATCTGACATCAGCAATGATATCCCCTAGTTCCATATTCTCTTCTGAATCTGGTTTGAATTTCTGGCACCTCCCTGTCTATGCACTGCTACAACCATTTTTTAACTACCTTCAGCAAAATTTTACTTGCATGTGATATTAATGAGATTGTTTGATGATTTCTGCTTTCCATTGGGTCAACTTTCTTTGGGATGGGTGCAAATATTGATCTTTTCCAATCAGTTGACCAGGAAGCTGTCTTCCAAACTTCCTGGTGTAGATGAATGAGCACTTCTAGAACTGCATCAGTTTGTTGAAACATCTCAATCTATATTTGTCAAGTTCTAGAACCTTATTTTTTGCTAACGCCTTCAAGTGCAGCTTGCACTTCTTCCTTCAATACCATTGATTCTTTATCATATGTTATCTCTTGAAATGGTTAAACATTAACCAATTCTTTTTGACTTTTTAGTATAGTGACTGTGTATTCCTTCCATCTTTTTGTGTCAGTCAATATTTTGCCCATAGAATCATTCGGTATTCCAATAAGAGGTTTGAATTTTTTCTTCAGTTCTTTCAGCTAGAGAAATGTTGAGCATGTGCTTCCCTTTTGGTTTTCTATTTCTGGGTCTTTGCACACTTCTTTATAATACTTTACTTTGTCTTCCCAAATTGCCTTTGAAAATTTCTATTCAGCTCTTTTACTTCATCATTTCATCTAGTTGCTTTAGTTTCTCTACATAGAAAAGCAAATTTCATAGTCTCTCCTGACATCCATTTTTGCCTTTTCAATGACATTTTGTTTTCTTCATGTATGATGTTCTTGATGTCATCCTACAAGTCTTCTGGTCTTCAGTCATTAGTGTCTAATGCATCTAATCTATTTTTGAGACAGTCTATAAATTCAGGTGAGATATACTCAGGGTCATATTTTGGCTCTCATGTTCTTGTTTTCATTTTATTCTGCATCAACCTGAACTTGCATATGAGAAACTGATTGTTCCACAGTCTGCCCTGGCCTTATTTTGACTGATGTTATTGAGCTTTTCCACCATCTCTTTCCACGTATATAGTCAATTTGATTCCTGTGTTTTCCATCTGGTGGAGAGTCATGTGTATAGTAACTATTTATGTCACTGATAAGAAGTATTTGCTGTGAATAAGTAATTGGTTTTGCAAAAGTGTATCAAGTGATCTCCAGAATCTTTTCTATCACCAAGGCCCTATTTTCCAACCACCAATCCTTCTTTTTTATTTCCAACTATTGCATTCCAAACACCAGCAATTATCAATGCATCTTAATTGCATATTTGATCAATTTCAAACTGAAGAAGTTGATTGAAATCTTCAATTTCATCATCACTTAGTTTTAGTGGTTGGTGCATAAACTTGAATGATAGTTGTATTAACTGGTTTTCATTGTAGGCATATGGATATTATATCACAGACAGCATAGTATTTCAAGATAGATTTTGAAATGCTGTTTTTGAAGAAGAATGTGATACTGTTCCTTCTCAGTTTGTCATTCCAGGCATAGAAGACCATACAATTGTCTGATTCAAAATGACCAATGCCAGTCCATTTCAGCTTACTGTCTAGCTATCAATCTTTATATGTTCCGTTTTACTTTTGATGACTTCCAATTTTCTAGATTCACACTTCATACATTTAGCACTGGTATTAGCATCCTTCCCATTACAGATGAGAGGAATGAGCTTTAAAAGGCTAAGTGATTTGCCTTAGGTCTCCCAGTTAGTGAGTGGTAGAGTTAGGGTTTGAATCCAAGTCTGCCTCCAGAGTCATTATGCAACAATTTCCTCTGGCCAGTAAGGTGACTATGAGTCAGAATCCACTCAACAGCAATGAGTTTGGGTTTGGTGTATGCATAAGACAAGCATTCTTTATTAATTGGGCTAAAATGTTGTTTGGAGTCCTGGTGTGGTGCTGTAGGATAAGCACAGGACTGCTAAACTACGACCTGCTCCTCAGAAGTATGAGTCAGAACTGATGCAAGGCATTTAACAACAACAACAACAGACTGTTGTTTAGATTAACAATAGCTACATGAGATAGTTTCAGTTCAAGGCTTAAAGATTATTCCAGCATTGCATTCAGGAGTTCCCTTACTCTGGAAGGATCCAATAAATCTAGTTTCCATATGAATTTGAAGTTCTATTCCACACTTTTCCTTTTTTTCATCAGGATCCATCTGTTGGGTCTTTGATCCAACTGTTAAGTAATGGTAGCCAGCGATCATCCATATCTTCTGGTCTAAGGAAGTTGTAAGTTCTGGTATGGCGCTGTGGGTTAATGAGCCAGACTGCAATGCCATTTGAACTGCAAGGTCGGCAGTTCAAGCTCACCAGCTGCTCCTCGGAAACCCTATACACAGGGTTGTTATGGGTCGACAGTACTTAACAACAACAACAGCAAAGGAAGTTGTAAAGGATTTCATTTTGCTTGGATTCACAATCAATGCTCATGGAAGGGAATACTGCAAAAGGCCTCTTTAAAGTGTAAAGTAGCAAAGATGTCACTCTGAGGACTAAGGCTCCCCTGACCCAAGCCATGATATTTGCTGTCATTTCTTTGGCGTGTTAAAGTAGGACAGTGAATAATGAAGACCAGAGAATAAGTAACGCTTTTGAATTGTGATGTTGGTGAAGAATATTGAATATACCATGGACTGCCAGAAGAACGAAAATTCTGTCTTGGAAGAAGTATAGCCAGAATGCTCCAGAGGAGCAAGCATGGTGAGACTTCTCCCATGTATTTTTGACATGTTATCAGAAGGGGTTGGTTCCTGGAGAAGTATATCATGCTTAGTAAAGCTGTTGTTAAGTGCCATCAAGTTGGTTCCAACTCACAGCAACCCTGTATAGGGTTTCCGAGGAGTGGCTGGTGAGCCTGAACTGCTGACCTTGCAGTTCAAACCGACCTTGCAGTCCAGTGAATTAACACACAGCGCCACATTAGAAGATGAGTGAAAAAGAGGAAGATCCGTAATGAAATGGGTTGATACAGTGGCTGCAATGGTGGGCTCAAACATAGGACGAATTGTGAGGATGGCATAGGGCCAGGCAGTGTTTTGTCTTGTGTTAGAGTCAGAACCAACTTGATGGCATCCAACAACATGGTAATGGAGATAGTAGTTTATGTGCTCCTATGCCTTTGAGGCCTCTGTACAACATTCGTGTTAGTGAATATTTAGGAGATGGGAAGCCTGTGTTCAGTCTGGACAAGCACTTTTTTAAGGACTAGGTAACAGCTGAGATTTTCAGCAACTTCCCCAGGACTCCAGCTTCTTCTTTTGACACCCACTTATAGGGTGAACTGAGGAAAGCTCTGAGAACAGGTAGTTCTTGCTCTTTCTGGGAGGGGTATGAGGAAGTTCTGCAATGTTTCCTTTGTTGTGCTTATAGTCCCTCCACCCTGTACATCTAGGTCCTGCTGTGTCTTTGGTTTCCTTGATTTTGTTTAAAAGAAAAATACCCCACACCACAGACTCTGAGGGTTGGAAAGGGCTTTGAAGGAAAGCTATTTACTATAACCTTCCAGGATATGATGTTTCTCTGTGCCCTAGTTTCTCTGTCTCTCAAGATTTGACAGTCTTGAGTAGGAAAGACAAAACAACTGGAGGTATAATAACAAATGGAACAAATAGCTTATAGTTCTTAATGTTGCAGATCAATAGTTCTCAAAGTGTAATCAGGGAGCCCCTGTAGGTTCCCAATATCTGCAAAATCAAATCAGTTTTTATAATGTTCTTGTTGTTGTTAAGTGCCTTCGAGTTGGTTTCGACCCATAGGGACCCTGTATAGGGTTTCTGAGGAGCAGCTGGTGAGCTTGAACTGCTGATCTCACAGTTCAAATGGCTTTGCAGTCTGGCACATTAACCCACAGCACCACACCAGGACTGTTGTTAAGTGCTGTCAAATAAATTTCGACTCACAGTGACCTTGTATAGGGTCCAGTTCCTAGAGAAGCATATCATGCTTAGTAAAGTTGTTGTTTATAGGAGCATGGAGTTTATTCCAACTTATAACGACCCTGTATAGGGTTTCCAAGGAGCGGCTGGTAAGTTTGAACTGCTAACCTTGTGGTTCAAACTGTCCTTGCAGCTCAGCACATTAACCCACAGTGCCATACCAGGACTCCTTTATAATAATTGCTGTTGTTAAGTGCCATCGAGTCAGTTCCGACCCATAGCAACCCTGTATAGGGTTTCAGAGGAGTGACTGGTGAGTGAACTGCTGACCTTGTGGTTCAAATCAGCTTTGCAGCACATTAACCTACAGCACCACTTCAGGACTCCTTTATAATAATAGTAAGGTGCTATTTGCCTTTTTTATTCTCATTCACTCACAAGTATATGGTGGATTTATCCAGAGCTATACAATATGCAATATTGCAATAAATAGAATGGAACAAATATGGGAATCGTATTTTCTATGCAGCTAGAAATAAAACAGATTTTCACAGCTCTGAAACAATGCTATTCTTCTCACTGAACTTGGTTTGATTAATACAGCTATTTAAACTTTAAAAAAATATGTCATTTATCTAATATATACTGAGCTTATTACTTTTAAAATAAATTAAATTTCTTTAAAAGTTCTCAATTTTAATTTCTAGTATGGTGAATAAGGAGCTCTGGTAGCATAGTGGTTACGAATCAGGCTGCGAACCTCACGGTCAGCAGTTCGAAACTACCAGCTGTTCCGTGGGAGAAAGATGAGGCTTTCTGCTCCCATAAAGATTTACAGCCTTGGAAACCCTGTACAGTGTCGCTATGAGTCGGAACCGATCCACGGCACATAACAACAACAACAACAAGTATGGTGAATATTGATAAAGAGAATTCACAGAAACTAAAGCTCTTTGGGATTTTCAATAATTTTCAAGAATGTAAGGGGGTTCTGAGTGTAAAAAGTTGAGAGCTCAGGTTTTAGATCATCCTTAGCATCACACTGACATTATATGAGGCCAAATTGTAGGCAATGAGAAAGAATTTCTAGAATCACAGTCTTGATTTAACTATAACTTCACCTGAATAGGATCCGGAGACAACAGCATAAAAATCTGAAATCAGAGTCGGGCTGAGCCCTAATGTATTAATTGTGGTAATGTAGTGGTGACTATGTGCTGTTGAGTCAGTTCAGGTTCATAGTGATCCTGCATAGGGTTTCTGAGGCTGTAAATCTTTATGGGAGCAGAAAGCCTCATCTTTCTCCTTCGGAGCTGCTAGTAGATTCGTATTGCTGACCTTTCAGTTAGCAGGCCAACTGGTAAGCAACTATACTACCAGAACTACTAAGATACCATTTATAGTAAAAAATAAATGCATTGTGGAAACAATTAGGAATACTTGACCCATTTTGACATGTGTATACATATGTGAAAAGGAGCCCTGGTGGTGCAGTGGGGTAAGTGTTGGGCTATAATTGAAAAGTTGGCAGTTTGAACCCCACTAGCCGCTCTACAGTAGAAAGGTTAGATAGTCTGCTTCCAGAAAGATTTACAGCCTTGGAAACCCTCCTCTGTCCTGTAGGGCTGCTGAGTTACAATTGACTCAATGACAGTGTGTTGTCTTTTGTTGTTTTGGATACAGTCATGAAACTATCACAACAATTAAGATTATAACATATCCATCAACCCCCAAAAGTTTGTTTGTGCCCCTTTTCTAGACACCTCATGCCCAAGCCAACACTGACAGACTTTGAAGTAAATGGACTCATAGTGTAGGTATTCTTTTTTTTGCCTGGTTTCTTTCACTTAACATGGTGCTTTTGAGGTTCACCCGGGTTACACTGGGGGTTGAGATTTAAACCTTAGTTATATCACTTCTTAACTGGGTTTCTTCAGGCAAATTGCTGAATCTATCTGTACCTTAGAGAGGAACAATAAATAATTCCAACTTGCATATTTGTGAAGATAAAGGAGTCAATGTAAGTAAATAAAGCACTTAGTTCAGTTCCTGGTACTTGCTGGGTACTTGATAAATAGTAGTTATTTTTGAATATATGTTTGGGGTAGGAATTAAGGAGGATAGCTAGTACAGCATGGGGATAGGGAAGAATCTTGTTTACACTAATTTGTTCCAAAGTCCATTTTTAACTGTTTGTTAAACATTTATCTTTTGCACACCCAAAACCTCCACACATGCCAACCTAACCAGGAAATTTTTCTTTAATGATGACTGGGGGACATGGAAATTTGTAGCTTTGAAAGTCTTGCCAATTTGGAATTATCCTGTTGGAAAAAAATTAAATCCCACTAGGCTGCTTTGAAAATGGAAAGATGTATTCCTCCATCCTCGTCAATATCAAGTCCAACTGGCCAGGTTTGCTTAACTTGGAATACTAAGCTTTTGCCTGGGGATCTGGTGGGCTTTAGAAGGTTCCTGGTCAGAGAAAGTGGCTCATTTCTGTGTCACTCACTGCAGTTGATGCTGGGTTGTGACAGAAGTGAACCAGCTGGGGTGTTTCTCAGAGAATCCAAGCAAGATCCCTAGCTTCTTAGCCTCGCTAAGCACCAAGGGACATGGGGACCTGTTTTAAGCATGTTGTGTTTGCTGCTGGTAGCCAGAGCTTCTTGCATCCTCATGCTGACGGGAGGTAACGGATTTTTCCTAAGCCTGAAGACACAGTCTGAGAGGGAGAAAAACAAAGAGGACATGAGAGAAGAAGAGAGGAGGGAGGGTGAGAGAGGGTTGAATTGATCCCAGTCTGTTCAGGTCTAGCTGGAAAACACAATGAAGTGAAAAGGCTTCTTGGTTGGTGTGCTTTTCTTCATTTTTTTCCCAGGGTTTGAAGTGGAGAGGGAGGGATGGGAAAAAAAAGGAAGAGGTGGAGGATTGGCAAGGTTTGAGCAGAAGCAGCACGAAACCTTGAAGGTTTGAGAGGGAAAGTAACTTGGTGATTCTGGGAACCCCTCCTCCTACCTTGGATCACCCCCTTACTGGACAGTATCTTCCCTTCCACAGGAGTCTGTGTCTCAGAGTAGAGCAGCCTAGAGAGCATTTTGAATGAAGAAAAACCAAGTAGCTGAAGGCTACTTTTAAGGAAAAAAACACACAAATTGTCCTCCAGTTGGGTGGGGTGGGTATTGTTATTGGTAACTTTTATTGAGCTCTTTGTGCCAAAGCAGTATTATAAGTGCTTTTATTATGCATTATCTCAGTTAATCCTTCCCATAATCTTATGAAGTTGTTGTTGTTAAGTGCCTTTGAGTCAGTTTCTACTCATACGGTTTCTGAGGAGCCACTGGTAGATTTGAACCTCCAACCTTGTGGTTAGCAGTCTAGTGGCTATCCTACACCAGGACTTAAATCTTATAAAGAATGGGTTCTATTATTAACTTCATTTAAAAATATATATGGATTTAAAAAAACAGAGACTTAGATTAAGAACCTCAAGTCATGTAACTAACTAGTAAGTGGCAGAACCAGGATTCATCTCCAGGTTTACTTGATCTATGCACCTATGTCTTTAAATACTGAACTATGCATTCATCTAGATAGAGCCTCATAAGTAGTTCACAGTTGACTTTTACTGGTGGTGAGGGTGGGGGATGAGCATTAGGGGTGTTGGGGCTGAGAGAAAGATAAATGAATGGTCACGTATGAATGTAACTACAATACAGTGTATTATGAACAATAGTGTTGCTGTGAGCCATCTAGTCAATTCTGATTCATAGTGACTTTATATGACAATGCAGAACTGCCCCATAGGGTTTCCTAGGCTGTAATCTTTAAGGAGCTCTGGTAGCATAGTGATTATGAATTGGGCTGCGAGCCACAAGGTCAGCAGTTCCGAGGGAGAAAGATGAGACGGTCTGCTTCTGTAAAGATTTACAACCTCGGAAACCCTGTGTAGGGTCACACACCCTGTGTAGGGTCACTATGAGTCAGAATCAACTCCACCACGGCACAAAAACAACAACAATCTTTACAGAAGCAGATTGGAAGGTCTTTTTTGTGGAATGACTCTTGGACTTAAACCACCAACTTTTCAGTTAGCAGCTGGGTGTTTAAGCACTGAGCTTCCAGGGATCCTCTGTAGGCCAGACTAGCAAAATGGCAAATTATTTTTGTAAGTCTGTGATGATGGGGTTGAAATGCTTTTCTTTTTCAAAAATGTGATTTTTTAAAAGGTTGAAAAGCTTAGCTTGTTATTAGGTGCCATCGAGTTCCTACTTACAGTGATCCTGTGCATAATAGAATGAAACACTCTCACAATGGTCCTCACCATCATCACAATTGTTATGTTTGAGTCCATTATTGCTGCCAATCCATCTTGTTGGGGACCTTCATCTTTTTTGCTGACCCTCCACTTTTCCAAGCATGATGTCCTTCTCCAGGAACTGGTACCTCCTGATAATATGTCAAAAGAATGAGAGCTAAAGTCTTACCACACTCCCTTCTAATGAGCATTCTGGCTGTACTTCTTCTAAGACAGATACAAACATGTCTTCTGGCAATCATGGTACTTTCAGTAATCTTTACCAATACCATAATTTAAATGCATCGATTCTTTTATGGTTTTCCTTATTCATGGTACAACTTTCACATGCATATGAGGCTATTAAAAATACCATGACATGGGTCAGATGCACCTTAGTCCTAAGAATGGCATCTTTGCTCTTTAACACTTAGAAGGGGTCTTTGCAGCAGATTTGTCATTTGAGTTCTTCACTGATCCTTCCATGAGCATTGGTTGTAGATCCAAGCAATATGGAGTCTTGGACAACTTCAATATTTCTCCTTTTGTCATGATGTTATTTTTTGGTCCAGTAGTCAGAATTTTTTTTTTTTAACATTAGGTATAATTCATACTGAAGACTGTAATCTTTAATCTTCATCCGTAACTATTTCAAGTCTTCTTCGCTTCCATCAAGCAAGGTTGTATCATCTGTATATCTCAGGTTGTTAATGAGTCATCTTCTACCTGGCATCAAATGCCAGCTGTGCCACTTACTAGTTCTGTGACCTTGTACAAATGACTTAACTTCTCTGAGATCCAAGTTCCCTGGCAATAAAATGAGGATACATCCATTCATTCAACAAATGTTTACTGAAAGCTATTTTGTGTCAGGTTCTGTTCTGGGCAACAGGGATAGATTGGTGAACAAAGTAGACATGGTCCCTGTATTCACAGAGCTTATACTCCAGCGGGGATCATAATTGTACCTAAATTACAGAGCTGATGTATCTGGAATATTTTCCCCTAGTTTTTCATTCCTGTCTTTTCTTATCTCAGTTCAAGCTCCATTTCCTCAGAGAAATCTTCCCTGGCCTAATTGAGCAGGTTAATTTCCACAGGACCATGGACTTATCCTTTAGGGAGTTCTGGTGCGGCACCATTGGATAAGCACTCGACCTCAAGGTTTGTATGAACCACAAGGTTGGTGGTTCAAACTCACCGCCACTCCTCAGAAACCCTATACAGTGTTGCTGTGAGTTAGAGCCAACTCAACTAGATGGCACTTAACAACAACACGGACCTATCCTTTATAGCATTTAGCACCTTGTAAGCTGTTTGATTCTTTGACTAAAATCTATAAACTTCTTGAGAGCAGGCACAATGATTTTTTTGTTTTGTTTTAGCTCATCAGTGATTAGATCTTCCACCCCCACCTCAACTAGGGTTTTTATTGTGGATTGAGTAAAAGTTTACAGGGCAGATCATCAGTTTTACATTCAACAAGTCATACAACTTATTTCATCACAATGATTACAATCTCCTCCATGTACCATCAGTTAACAGTATTTCTCTCTATTCACTTTAGCTCTTCTTTTTAAAAAAACCACTCAGGCATATATTGTAATTGACACCACCAAAGGGCACATTCTGCAAGTCTGTCTCCTGGCCACCATCTCTTAGTCCCTCTCTTCCCATGAATCTAGCGTCCTCAGCCAATCCCCCTCTCCATATCCCCATCTCTGCCTCCGACTCTGTTGTAGCTGCTTCTCTGGATAAGGTCCCGCATGCCACCTTGTGCTCTTCTCCCTTGATGGCCCTCTGGTCCTTTGATTTTGGACTGTAAGATTAACTGCTCCCTCATTTACCTTTACAATTGTGACAGTCACAATTACTCGTGATAACTATAACTCACTATTGAATCATAAGAATTTTATCCCCATCTCTTTTCACCAGACCCATCTAGACAAGATGAAAACTATTAAGTGGGGACGCTTTCTCCCCCTACACACTCTTAAACTAAATTCCCTCTTGAAACCTTGTAAGCCAGTCACTTCGTGCCTTTATCGTCCCCTCATTTTAGGTAGCCAATGTCTAAGTTGCCTGTCCCCATCTACCCTGTGTACAGAGGGGATAGCATTGAAACTTGATTTGAAGACTCCTTCCCTCTCTGTTGGTATTTAGAGTTACACCTCCATGAGTATAGGTCAGGTTCATCAAATTGTAGCAATTTGCCATTGTTTCCTTTATTAAAAATTTTTTTTTAATCTTCCTCTAGTCGAGTTCTGATTATCAAGTCATTGAGGCTAGGTCAAATGGGTACTATCTGTAAGTTTGAGTGTTCTTATGCATCTCCCGTCACTTCAAATCAGCTGGATGCTTCACTCTCAGCTCTAGCCCTCTGTGGCTATGTCCTTGTCCATGGGCTCAGGTGTCCCCAGGTCTCACCACACTTTGGACCAACCAGCCCTTCCTCTTCTCTCTCTCATCTCCAGGTCAATGGAAGTCTGTGGAACATGGTTGAACTCAGCCCATTTCTTCATTGCTGCCTTCCCCCGTCTTCCACTCAACAGTAGACCAATGTGGTCACCAGCAAGCTTACATGCCTGTTCATGTATTCCCTTTGAGTTTCAGTCTTAGAGGGGATTTGTCCTGAAGGAACTTGATTGCTTGCCTTGATGGCTTCCCGATGAATAGCTTATTCTTGTAGTAGCCAGTCATACTGATATTTGTGTTTTGGGTTTTTCCTGATGATCTTTCTTTGACAATGTATCTTCTATTGCTCTAGCTATTCCAGACTGGTCTGCTTGTCCTTTCTAGTAGGAATGTCTCACCTCAGAAGGTTCTGAATGGGAATCAGGATTCCACCTAAGGTCTCTTATATTCTTCAAAGACTCCGCAAGAGGCCTATTTCACTGGGCAAGTTCTAGAACCCTTTTAAGTATTCCAGTCAGTTATAGGCTGAAGACGGGCTTACAAGTTTTCTGTAATCATGTTTCCTGACATTCCTTTCTATCCCACTCAAGTGTCTATTTTACAATAGTAGGCAAGGGAAAACAATATTCATAAGACAGTCAAGCATCTTCATATTATTTTTCCTTTTCAGACTATGCCTAGATCCCTGTATCACAGAGCCCTGTTATTTCAAGGTTGAGCATTCATCACCACTATTTATCTCTGTCCCATGTAGCCCATGCAAACCTGTCTCAGTGTTCCCCCATCTACCTTGTTCTTCCACTTCCTTCCCCTTCTTGTATTGCCCTCCCCAACACCCAAACTATGATGTGTCTGCCCTTACCCTATGCTCTGCCATTGCTTCCCTCCACCTCTCCCTAAGTCCCCCACCCCAACCCCACTGTTGTGGTTACCTTATATTCCATTAACTTTTCCCTCCATTTAAGACAATCTATTATATCCTGTAATTTACCTGACCTTTTCATCACCTGTATCTCTGTTCCTCTGTGTTTACCTTCTTTCACACTGTAATTGTTTTGAACATAGACTGACCTCCCAGATCCTCTAAATTTGTTCTTATAGTTTTATTCTGTTCTCAACTCTTCCATTTGTTGATTGAGTTCTGGGTGATGCTGCCATGTATGTCATTCTCTGTTCTTGTTAATTCTCAGTCCACAGAACTCCTTTTAAGATGTTTTTCCTCAAAGGATTGGCTTAGGCAAAATCCCTTAGCTTCTGTTTATCTTGGAATGTTTTGATTACAGCTTTATATTTGATTGACAGCTTTGCTGGGTAGAGGATTCTTGGTTGGCAGTTTTTTCTTTCAGGGTTTTATATATGTCTCCCCATTGCCTTCTTGCCTGCATAGTTTCTGTTGAGAGATCCCAGCTTAATCTGATTTGCTTGCCTTTGTATGTTACTTCTCTTTTCCCTAGCTGCTTTCAGGATTCTGTCCTTATTTTTGATTTTGGAGTGCTTGATTATTATATGTCTTGATTATTGTATGAGCTTGATTATTACATGTTTTAGGGTATATCCTTCCTGGGGTTCGTTGAGCTTCTTGAATGCTTATCTTTTCAATTTTCAGGATGTTAGGGAAATTTTCTTCCAGCAGCTCTTCAAGTATCTCCTCTGTGGACTTGTGTGATTCTTCCTGTTCTGGAATGCCGATAATTCTTAAGTTATTCCTCTTCATGTTGTCCAACATGAATCTTAAGAGTTCTTCAGATTTTTTAATCCTTTTTTCTGCTTGTTCTTCTATCTTAATAGTATTGATAGATTTATCTTCTAGCTCACTAGTTCTGGCTTCTATCTCTTCAATTCTACTCCTTTGCCTTTTCAGTGTATTGTCCATTTCTGATATTCCATTATTAATCATTTGGACCTCTTTCTGTAGGTTTT
>NW_006408521.1:28627030-28643882 GCF_000296735.1 Chrysochloris asiatica | reverse complement strand
TCCTTCCCCCACTTGGTCTTCCCCAAGATGGTGGCTATGGGAGCAGCTGAGCATCTTGAATTAGAAAGCAATGGATTTCTTGCTTCTGCTGCAAAAAAAAAAAAGAACGTCCACACCTTTATCTCCATGGTTCTGTCAGGTGTCCATGGCTGCTCTGATCTTTCCCCCACTCTGTCTCACCTAAGATGGCTACTCAGGGAGCAGCTGAATGCCTTGGATGAATTAGAAAGCACTGGATTTCTTGCTTCTGCTACAAATTCCACTGGCTGTAAGCCTTGTGACCTTCTAAGTATTCCTTTATATGTGGTTCAGAGTTCTGGGACCATCCCCTGAGTCTGCTTGTTCCAGAGTCTGCTTGTTCCAGTATTCTGTGTTGTTGCTGATGGACCTCCTCTCTGCAAATTGTACCCTCTCTGCCATCTTGTTAGTTCTCAGTGATTGGCTCATTGGCCTTTATTAGATAGTTGTTGAAAGAATAAATGATATGAAATAAAGTGTAGGAAGGACTTTGTGTGGCCTTGGCACAGTTGCCACCCAAAGACGTGCTAACTTCTATTATTTGACATTTATACCTCTTGATTTGAAGATAGAAATATGCCCTTTAACACTATAATACTCCTTTTAATATCAACACTTGATATCTAGTGTTGTGTGGTAGACTCTTTTGGTTGCCTTCTCAGCTGACATTGTCTTTTTCCTCCTTACTGATGAGTCCTGATTTTGTGTGGTTGTTCATCCTTTTCCCTAGACTAGAAAGTGGTAGAAATAGGACGTAAATCCAAGTACTAGTAGATTCCATAGACCAAGCTCTTAACCTTCTTTAAAATGCACATATTGTTATGGAAATTATATATTAATAAAAATATTGGATACTTAAGAAGCCCTGGTGATAGACACTGTTAAGATAAGCCCTGAACTGCTAGCCTCAAGGTTGGTGGTTGAAACTTATGATCCACTGCTTGGAAACCCTGTACAGGGTCACTATGAGTTAGAACTGACTTGACAGCACTTACCAACAACATGAGTCCAGAGTCCACATGGTGGCAGTATGTTTGATACATAAATGCTGTTGAATTAACTCTGACTCATGACAGAACAGCAGAGAGAAATGCTGCGTAGTCCTGTGCCATCTTCATAATCACTGGCATATCATTGTGCCGAGTGTGTCAAATCATCTTAAACCAAGGGGCTCCCTTGCTGGCTCTCTGCATCACTAAACATGATATTGTCCTCTAGCAATTCATTCCTTCTGATGGCGTGTCCAAAGTAAGCAAGTCAGAGAATGTTCTGTTGTAATCCATAAGGTTGTCATTGATTAATTTTTGGAAGTAGAATTTCAGGGCTTTCTTCCTACTCTCAGTTTAGAAGCTTCATGGAAACCTGTCCACCATGGGTGACCTTGTTGGTATTTGAAATCCTGGTGGCATAGCTCCCAGCATCACAGTAACACACAAGCCAAGCACAGTGACAAACTGACAGATGGCTGGCGGAATAGAGAGACAGGGGCTCTGGTGGCACAAACAGTTGAGCATAAGCAAACGTTTGGTGGTTTAAACCCACCTAGTAGAGTCCTGGAGCTCTGGTAGCATAGTGGTTACGAATCGGTCTGCTAACCTCAGGATCAGCAGTTCGAAACTACCAGCTGTTCCATGGGAGAAAGATGAGGCTTTTCACTCACATCAAGATTTACACCACCACTGGTCTGTCAGTTTGTTGTACTGTGGTGGCTTGTGAGTTGCTGCGATTCTGAAAACTATGCCACTGGTATTTTAAATACCAGCAAGGTCACCCATGATAGACAGGTTTCAGTTGAGCTTCCAGACAAAGACAGTCTAGGAAGAAGGAGTGACAAACTACTTCCAAATATTTAGTCACTGAAAACCTTAGGAATAGCAGAGAAACACTGACAGATACAGTGCCAGAAAATGAGCCCCTCAGGTTGGAAGGCACTCAAAATGCGACTGGGAAGAGCTGCCTCCTTAAAGTAGAGCTGACCATGATAACACGAATGGAGTAAAGCCCGCAGGACCTTCATTTGCTGATGGGCACAACTCAAAATGAAGAGAAACAGCTGTAAACATCCACTGAAAATCAGAACATGAAATGTACGAAGTATGAATCTGGGAAAATTGGAAGTTGTCAAAAATGAAATGGAACACATAAACATTGATATCTTAGGCATTAGTGAGCTGAAATGGACTAGTATTGGCCATTTTGAATCTGACAACCATATGGTTTACTATGCTGGGAATGACAAATTGATGAGGAATGGTGTTGCATTCACTGTCAAAAAGAATATATCCAGATCAGTCCTGAGGTATAACACTGTCTGTGATAGAATAATATCCATGCGCCTACAGGGAAGCCCAGTTAATACCACTATTATTCAAATTTACGCACTAACCACTAAAGCCAGTAAGGATGAAATAGAAGAATTCTACCAACTTCTTCAATCTGAAATCGATCAAACATGCAATCAAGATGTATTGATCATTACTGGTGATTGGAATGCAAAGGTTGGGAGCAAAGAGGAAGGATTAGTAGTTGGAGAATATGGCCTTGGTGATAGAAATGATGCTGGAGAAGGTAAGGTAGAGGGTCAGAGAAAAAGAGGAAGACCCCTTTTTCTCTGATGGGGTTTGGCCAATCCAACAAGATGGATTGGCCAAGTGGCAGCATCTATGGACTCAAGCGTGGCAACAGTAGAGAGTTTGGCCCAGGATCAGGCAGTGTTTTGTTCTGCTGTGCATAAGGTCACTATGGGTCAGTACCAACTCGATGGCACCTAACAACAACAGCAACAACAAGATTTACAGCCTCGGAAACCCTGTACAGGGTCGCTATGAGTCAGAACTAACTCCATGACACATAACAACAACAACAACAGCAACAGGTGGAGTCCTGGTGTGGCACTGTGGGCTAATGCATCAGACTGCAAAGTCTTTTGAACTGCAAGGTCGGTGGTTCAAGCTCACCAGCTGCTCCTTGGAAACCCTATGCAGGGTTGCTATGGACCAGAATCAACTCGATGGCACTTAACAACAACAACAACAGTGGAGTTGCAAGGGAAAGACCTGGCAGGATGGTTCAACTCTATCACATGGGGTTGTTATGAGTCAAAATCAACTCGATGGTGCCTCACAACAATATATATAATATATTGAATTATTAAATAAATATAAATGGATTGGTGGTGGTGGTTATGTGCCGTGGAGTCGGTTCCAACTCAGCGATCCTGTACAGGGCTTCCGAGGCTTTAAATCTTTACAGGAACAGAAAGCCTCATCTTTCTCCTGTGGAACAGCTGGTAGTTTCCAACTGCTGATCTTCAGGTTCGCAGCCCAATTCGTAACCACTAGGCTACCAGAACTCCTTAGGAATGGATTACATGTAATATCTGATGCATATTTATGAGTTATTTCCATCCATAGTTGAGAAAATAAAACTTTGTGTTTTAAGCCAGTGGCTTGAAAAGTTTTTTGTTATTTACAGTAAGAAATGTATTGCTTGAGTTCTTGGTACAGGGGGCTCAGGACTACAGTCAAAGGGGACACCATGGTCAGTTGGCATAACAATGCTCTCTACATCCTATTTTGGTGAGAAGAAAATGGGATCTAAAAAAACTCATGAGCAGTCATCTAAGATTCAACTTTTGGTCTCTCCGTGTACAAAAGAAAGAATAGTAATGAAAATTGAAAGTAAGTTGGAATCAACTGGTCCAATGGACCACTGGAGCAGGTGAACATCAATCACCATGACTCTGAGACCAGAAGAGCTAGATGATGCCTGGCTACCACTACCAACTACTCTGAAAGGGATAACATTTGAAGGTCCCAGATAGAATGGGAGACAATGTGAAACAAAACTCAAAATGATAAAAACAGGAGATAAAAAAAGACTGGGCTTACTGGTTGCAGAGAGACTGGAGGAACCTGAGACCATGGCTATTGGCCACCCTTCTGGTCTGGAACAGAACACACTCTCATATCCCAATTTTTAACCAAGCAGTGGATAGGTAGATAGGGTGGGCAACAACACTAGTAAAGTATGCTCACCATTGAATGTGCACTCATTCAAGATGAAAAGGACAACATTTACCTAAGGACAAAATTGAGAAGGGATGAGAAGGAAGGTGGAATGGAAATAGGAACCACAGGGAGGAAGTAAGATAATGGTTGTTGCATGGAAGGACTTGCAATCATTGGGATGAAAAAAAGTGTTTGATTCCTTGAATGTAAAACTGATGATCTTGTCTGTAAACCTTCACTCAATTCACAATAAAAAGTTTTAAAAAATGTATTGCTTATCAGGAGCTCAAGAAACACACATGCACAACAATATTTACCTTTACTGTGGATTAAGCCCTGATATATATATATATATATATATATTTTTAATCTATTAAACTTTATTTCATTAAAAAAAATTTAGTCCCACCCAATTCATTGATTTCACAGCCTATTTATATGTGAACAGGCTTTGTCCTAACTGATTTGTTCAAGGTGACATATAATGGTAGAATCAAAAGAATGAGTTCTTCTACTGCACCCTGGTGGGTTTTTTGCCCTAAGACAAAACTATCACAAAAGCTTTCTGCTGGCTTTGATAACCAAAAACAAATTAGTTTCTCTACTTCTCAGCCACAGTTAAGGCAATGCTATTCTCACTATCTGCAGATCTTTCCATTTGTTTTGTCCAGATATCTCAGCTCTCTGTGATGAAGCTGTTTAGAAGCTTCCTCTTATAAACTCCAAAGGGAAAGATTTAGCTCTAATGGATGGCACACCCAGACTTGCTGGAATTCTCATCCAAATTACACCAAACATTAACATATGGACAAAGGCACATGGCATATTAAATGATTTACTGGGGTCAAAGGTCAAGTCAAAGGCAGGCTTAAAGGTGAACCTGTCACATACCCTCAGAGTCGGCTAAGCTAAGACATGAGGAGGTCTTTGCTAGGCAGGGCCCAGCAGCCTGGACCTGGTCAACCAACAACCAGTTAATCTACAACAGTACCTTCCTTTCCTACCAGAAGGAGGTTTTGACTTGAACTCCTGGGAGACCTGCCTTCTTGGAATTCAAATTTCTCTGCTCCGGAGTCTAATTTAGCTGGTGTTGGATGCAGAAGCCTAGAGAAAGACGAAATTTGCTTATTTGCTCTCTTATTCCTGGATTTATAATTTGACCTAATATACTGTATGTCTGTACATGTGTTGATCTCAAAAAATGTTTGAGCTTGCCTGCTTCTCTGGCCATGTTGGCAGGCAGCTGTTAAAGTCATCAGCAATGTTTTCTTCCAGTTACAAAAGAAAACATTCTGTATTTGGGGCTATGTTGTTGTTTTTTGTTGTTTTTTTTTTTTTATTCTCTTCCTTTCTTTCCTGATTTAAAAGGGGAAATATGTTTTCCTGTAGAGATGTTGGGCTGCCCCTGTCCCCTTTTAGGGCTAAGAATGGCTAAGAAGCTTTTTCGGCACACCTGGTTCATCATCTTTCTAATATTCAGACTTTTTTCCTTTCCCTGTGGAAATATTCTTAAGGGCTTTGGAATGAAATTATTTGAACAATTGGGCAGGTTTTTCTCCTTTCCCTTGAGATACCAGTTTATGATTCAATATCTTTCTTAAACTCTGGTCTGTTTTTAGCTGAGGAAGAGTCAGTCTGTGTCCCATTATCAGGTGCACTAACTAAGCAACTGCTGATGGGACCAAGAAAATTACCATGAGTAATTCTAACCTCTGCCCAGAACTTTTGAAGGAACGTGCAAACCCTGACCTTGCTTTGGTGCTGTGGAGAGACCATCTGGGGAAAACATCATTTCCCAAAATATATATGAAATTGAGAGCTCTGCTGGTTGGGAAGTAAGAAAAACCATATGCCAAATGTGGAGTTCAGATATGCAAATATTTGTTTCAGAAAAAATGATTTAAACAAGAGTTGTCCATGATAAGTATACTCTTAAAGACAGACTTGGACACTAGGAAGAGTAAAGGTAAAGAGAAAGGAAGAACAGAGATGCTGGACAGAATCTGGGAAACAGGATGCAAAGGCAGTATAACTTGTGGTAGGCTGGAGGTGCCTTTGGACATACCAGACCAAAGTTTAGCAACCAGCTGGAAGTAAGAGAGTCAGAAATATTTGAAAACAAAGAATGGAAGCTCTGAGGAAAAAATGGCAGCCCCTCCTTCTACCTCCCAGCAAACACCAACTTGACAAATAACCTAAGAGGAATCCAAGAATGGTTAGAACCACCCAAAGGACAGTTTTGGGTCAACTGAAGACAATAGCAGGGCTACTACAGGAAAACAAGACTACTACAGGTCTCATAACCACAGGGTTTATGGCTAAAGGACATGGCTAAGTTAGAACAGTTCATCACCAAGCTAAGGTGTTCACTTAATGCAAATGACTCTAAGATGTAGCTTTCATTATTATTATTTAGATCTCAAATTTGAATTGTTTATTGCTGATAAGTAGGAAAACAACTTTTGTATACTGACCTTGTGACATGGAATATCTCTCCATTTATTTAGATCTTCTTTGATATCTTTCATCTGTGTTTGTAGTTTTTCACATACAGATCCTATATGTGTTTTTTAGATTTATACCAATTTCTTTTGCTATTGTGAATGGTACTATTTTAAAATTTTCAAACTCCAGTGTTCATGATAGTCTATAGGTAGGGACACAATGGCTTTGTACAATAAGCACTGGACTTCGAACACACAAGGCCAGTGGTTTGAGTCCATCAGGTGCTTTGCAAAGATATACAGCCTCAGAAACCCTATATAGTGTTTCTATGAGTCAAAACTGATTTGATGGCACTTAACAACAATAATAGCAGCATAATAATAATTGAAAATATAGGAATCATACAAATTCCATAATACTCATAAGAGGCTGATCTTTAAAATTCATAGAAAGCTTCAACACATAAATATAAATTTAAAAATGGACAAAGAACATGAGCAAACATTTACCAAAGACACTCAGGTGGCTAACAAACACATGAAAAGATGTTGTAGTCATTGTTGTTGTTATGTCATCGTGTCCTTGAGTCAGTTCCAACTCAGTGACCCTGTATAGAGTTTGTGATGAACAACTGGTGAGCTTGAACTGCCGACCTTGCAATTCAAACTGACCTTGCAGTCCAGTGTATTAACCTACAGCCACACCAGGACTCCAGTTCTGACTCATAGAGATCCTTTTTATAGGGAGCAGCTGGTGAGTTTGAACTGCCAACCTTGCGGTACTAACCGACCTTGCAGTCGAGTGCTTATCCTGCAGTGCCACACCAGGATTCCACTAGGAGCCATTGTTGTTGTTGTTAAGCGTTATAGAGTCAGTCAGTTCTGACTAATAGCGACCCTAGGTAGGGTTTCCAAGGAGGACTACTAAGCTTGAACCATTGACCTTGAGGTTCAAACTGACCTTGCAGTCCAGCACATTAACCCACAGTGCCACACTAGGACTCCCCAGAAGCATTGTTGCTGTTGTTGTTATGTGCCATCAAATTGGTTCCGACACATAGCAACGCTGTATAGGGTTTCCGAGGAGCGGCTGGTGAGCTTGAACCGCTGATCTTGCAGTTCAAATGGCTTTGCAGTCTGGCGCATTAACCCACAATGCCACACCAGGACTCCCAGGAGCCATTAGAGAGATGCAAATCACTACTACAATTAGATGCCATCTCATCCCAGGAATAATGGCAATATATGATATGAGGGAAGTCAGTACAAGGTGACCAAGGTAAATGAAAACACTTTAAGAGGTTGTTGTTGTTGTTGTCAGATGCCATCGAGTCAGAACCGACTCATAGCGACCCCATGCACAGCAGGACGAAACAATGTCTGATCCTGGGCCAACCTCACTACCGCTGCCACACTTGAGTCCATTAGTGATGCCACCTGGCTGATCCATCTCTTTGGGGGTCTTCCTCTTTTTCTCTGACCCTCCACCTTACCCAGCATGACATCCTTCTCCAGCGACTGTTCTCTCCGGACAATGTGTCCAAAGTAGGAGAGATGAAGCCTAGCCATCTTGGCCTCCAAGGAGCACTCTGGTTGTACTTCTTCCAAAACAGATCTATTGGTTCTTTTGGCAGTCCACGGCACTTTCAGTATTCTCCTCCAACACCACAACTCAAAGGCATCAATTCTTCTACGATCTTTTTTATTCACTGTGCAGCTTTCGCATCCATATGAGATTATTGAAAATACCATGGCTTGGGTCAGGTGCACCCTAGTCCTCAAGCTGACATCTACATAAAGTAAATGCTAAAATATACAATCTTGCAACAACAGTAATTGTTGTTAAGTGTCATGTGAGCAGATACATAGATAAATATGTATGCTAAATAGGTGAGGGAAATCATATGGGAGTATACCACATACATATATAGGTATGGTTGTAGATATTTCTGCATACAAATTTATAAATGCTGCATGTATACGCATATATTTAATAGAGCACATAGGGGGCACAGTTATAGAAACTACATAGACATCAGGACTGAATTATTGGACTTGAAGGATACGAACCATTGTCTCAAGGGAAATCTAGAATAATTGGTAAAACATCATTCATAAGTATAATGTTCTGCATCCTAGTCTGGTGACTATCATCTGGCATCTTAAAAGTTTGCAAGTGGCCATCTAAGAAACAACTGTTGGTCTCTTCCTATCTAGAGCAAAGGAGAATGAAGAAAACTGAAGACTTACAAAAACCATTACACCAAAAGACTAATGAATCACACAAACCACAGCATCCTTGAACCTAAGACCAGAAGAACTAGATAGTGCCTGCCAACCACTACCCACAATAGAAGGTCAAGGTTGTTTTTAAGTGCAATCAAGTCAGTTTTCAGTCAGCTACCCTGTATAGGGTTTCCAAGGAGTGACTGGTGGGTTTGAAATGCCAACCTTGCAGTTAACAGTCTAGTGGATATCCTACAGCAACACAGTTCAGGTTAGCATGGGCACAAAATGTAGAAAAAAATTTAAATTAAAAAAAAAAAAAAAAAAAAGATCAGACTTACTGGTCTAAAAAAGACTAAAGACTGGAGGCCTCTCCTCCCTTCCCCCCTCTGCTTCCCACTCCCCACCCCCCCCTTCACACCCCTGAGACTATTGCTCTAAGACAATCTTCTAACTTGAAACTGAAGACACTCTTGGAGTCCATCTTTTATTCAATTAGTAAACAGGCCTATAAAATAGACAATAACACCAGGGAAGAATGTTTCTCTAAGAACAACCAGCTATACAAGATCAGAAGAGCAACATATACCAAAAAGCAAAGATGAGAAGGTAGGAAGGGCCAGAGAAACCAGAGGAATGATAATGGAGAACTGAAGGAGGAAATTGGGGAGGGCTGACACATTGCTGGGATTACAACCAAAGTCACGGAGTGATTTATGTATGAATTATTGATTGGAAAACTAATTTGCTATGTAAACTTTCACCTAAAGCACAATAAAATGTTAAAAAAGAAAAAGAAAAAAGAAGCAAGACTTTTGTCTTCTTAGCTACCATTATAAGTTTGTGCCCAAAGAGAAAGCTGGGGCAGGAAGGGTCAGTAATCACAGCTGTCTTTCTCCCCATCTTTTCCTCCTTTCTCACTCTGTAAATATTTGTTTATTTCATTTGACTGAGTAGGTGCTATGTTGAAGAACAGAGAGGAGGGGTTACTGCTGAGAAATAAGGGGAACTGTCTAAGTTTCAAGGTTAAGATCTTTAGCAATGTTTGAACATTTAGTATTTGAGACAGAATGGTGAATGTGGGAAAATTAGTGGAAACAGTGAAGCGAGAAGAGGAAAGAGGGTTTCACCAAATGATATGGATAAATTAGGGACCTGGTGGAGATTAAGGCATATTATGTGTGGGGTTACAAGTGAAAATGCACCAAAATAGTATGTGAATTGAGATCAACTTCCCATTTTTGGCCCAGGATAATTAGAGCATAATTAAGTTTAAACACAAGCATAATGTTATATGCTAATGTTAATTTTAGGAAACAACGAGATTGCAAACTTGAGTTTTTGGTCTTGTTGGTTGTGAGAAAGTAGGGTGTTCAGTGGAAACTGGGTTGAGAAAAATAGAGATTCTATACCCTACTTTTTTTTTTACCCCAATGTCTAGCAGGTTACTTGGGAAGTACCAAACTAAACCCACTGCCTTTTAATAGATTCTGACTCAAGGCAAACCTGCAGGACAGAGTAGAGCTGCCCCATAGAGTTTCCAAGACTGTAAGTCTTCACAAAAGCAGACTGCCACATCTTTCTTATGCGGAACAACTGATGGATTCAAAGGCTGACCTTTCCTTAGGAGCTGAGCATTTTTAACTATTGCACTACCATTATTCTTTACTTGGGAAGTTTTGTTGATGTTAAATGCTATTGGAGTTGGTTCGACTCAGTGACCTTGTAAAGGATTTCTTAGGCTTAAATCTCTGTGGGAGCAGAAAACCTTATCTTTTTGCTGTGGAGCAGCTGGTGGGCTTGAATCACTGACTTTGTGGCTCACAGTGCTTATCCTATAGAGCTATCATGCTTCCTAGAATTTATGGTAATATCTTATTTGTAGAAAAATGTCAAAGTGATAGTATAAAGGGAAATTTTTCTAATAAATCTTATTCAGTTAATACCTCTGTGCTTCTTATATATAAATGAGTTAAGTAAAAAAAGTATTTTACTAGGGTTTATTCCAACATGCTTAAACACATTTCTGCAATCAGTGGATAACTGCAGACAAGTTCTCTTGGTGAAGTCTTGTTAGGGAAGTTGTTTTTAATAAATGTAGATTGAATGAATCTGGAGCAATTCACCAAAGTTGATCTTATTACCCAAGTTCTCAAGGGGCAAGGAGGGTGGGAAAGAAACAAAGACAAGTTTAAGTAAATGTTATCAACAGACTCTAAATTGCTGCATCAAGATTCTTGTAAATTCAAGTAATTTTTACTGGACTACATCCTGTCCAGTGACTAAGGTAGCTTTTTGCCTTGGATTGTGGGTAAGCTTCTTGGATGTTCATTGTTGTTGTTGTTAGTTGTGGAGTTGGCTCGGACTCATGATGCTCTTAGGTATAACAGAACCAAACATTGCTTTGTACTGCCATTGTTGCAGCCACATGTTAATCCATTTGGGGATTAATATTGTTGTTGTTAAGTGCCATCAAGTCAGTTCCATAGTGACTTGTATAGGGTTTCTGAGGAGCAGCTGGTGAGCTTGAACCGTTGATCTTGCTGTTCAAATGGCTTTGCAGTCTAGCACATTAACCCACAGTGCCACCCCAGGACTCCCTTCCCTAAATTCCAAGCGCTTTACTGGAGAGACTCCAGTTGGTGGAGGGTGACCTCAGGGGAAAAACTCCTGGAGAGCCAGAGCCAAGGCCTTGCAGCAGAAGCCCTTGAATCTTGGGGGCTGGAGGCAGAAGGTCACCTAAGAGGAAATAAGTACAGTGGAGGAACAATTTGCATGACAGTTGTTCTGGGTCACAATTAATTAAGGTAAAGAGAAAAGAACCTTGCTACTAGAGGTTCCAGGTTTCATTCTGGGTTGCAAAAGAATAATTTATACAATCTCTCTTGGAGCATTTCCTTGAGCTCTATGTCATGTATATTTCTTTTCATTCTTTCACAAACAGTGAAAAGGTTTCTTTAGGAAGTGACACTACTGAAGAATCTTGGTGTGGTGCTATAGGATAAGAACTGGATTGCAAAGTGGGTTTGAACTGCAAGGTCAGTGATTCAAACCCACCCGCTGCTCCTCAAAAACCCTATGCAGGGTCACTGTGAGTCCGAGCTGATTCATTGGCACTTAACAACAACATACCTAAGAACACCAGCATTTTCTTCTTAAGATCCTCTAATTCAGCAGTAATACTTGTTTAGAGAGGGACAATATTTATAACAGATAAATAATGAGGGAGATTTTTTGATGTGAGGCCAAGAGCATGAATTTTGCCATTAGTAAATCTGAGTTCAATTTTCAGTTCTCCCATACACTAAATTTGGATGAAACATTTAGACAAAGCACTTTACCTCTCTGAGCCCACAAGAAGTAAGGATGATAATAGCAATAATGCTATCTGTTCTGTTGACCTCATAGCTAGGAGGTGCTGTGTATTGATTATGGTTATTGTTGAACAAATTCAATATCAGAGCGCCTTGAAAATTGCCTCCTGAGAGAGCCCATTCAGAAGGATCAACTTTGGCCTACTGGTATAAGCAGATCACAGGGCACAGGGAGAAGGAGAAAAGCTATTCTTGATTAAATGGGGGAAAGGTGAGGGTGGGAAGGAAAGGGGTTAGACAAGGTTTTGGTCTTGTAGCATAGTGGTTACGAATCAGGCTGCGAACCACAAGGTCAGCAGTTCAAAACCACCAGCTGCTCCATGGGAGAAAAATGAGGTTTTCTCCTCCTGTAAAGATTTACAGCCTCGGAAGCCCTGTTCAGGGTTGCTATGGGTCCGAACCAACTCGATGGCACTTAACAACAACAACCACCTGGGGAATTCAGATGCACAGTAAAAAGTATGATCGATAGCAGGTAGTACAGAATGCTAAATGAACAGTGCTAAGGAATTGCATAGGAAGACTTTCAAGATTGGATTGTTGTTAAGTGAGTTTCAGTCAGTTCAGATTCCTAATGGGTTCCGCCTAATATTAATCTTGTATAGGGTTTCTGAGGAGCAGCTGGTGAACTTGAACCACCAACCCTGTGGTTCAAACCGACCTTACAGTTCAGCGCATTAACCCATAGCGCCACACCAGGAGTCTATTTGATGATTGGATAGGACTCAGATAAGAGAGGAATTTTCCAGAAAGAGAACAGGAAGGAGCAAAGGCTCATAAGTCAGGATAAACAAAGCCTTTGGTAAGGCATTGTAGGATAAGCACTGGACTGCTAATCACAAGGTCAGAAGTTCAAAACCATCAGCTGCTCCTCAAACCCTCTATCCAGGGTCATTATGAATTAGAACTGACTTGACTTCACTTAAGAACAACAACAATCAAGTACTCAAGGGGCCCTGGTGGTGGTATAGGCTGCTTACTGGAAGGTTAATGCTTCAAATCCACCAGTTGCTCAGTAAGAAACAGATGAGGCTGTCTGCTCCCATAAAGATTTATGGGCTCAGAAACCCTATACAGGGTCACTACAGTGTGTTTATTTATCAAGCCCTCACCACAAATTGAGCTAACTTTTTTTTACATGTTGTTGTTGTGAAGTGCTGTTGAGTTGGTTCCGACCCATAGTGACCCTGTATAGGGTTTCCAAGGAGCAGCTGGTGAACTTGAACCACCGACATTGCAGTTCAAATGGCTTTGCAGTCTGGCATGTTAACCCACAGTGCCACACCAGGACTGTCCCTAATTTAGTATATACACAATAATATTGCAATTCAGACTGTGTTATCTCTAGGTTGTAGATGAGGAAACTGAGGATTGTGCTTTTCCAAAAGTCACTTAGTAAGGAAATGACAGGCCTAGGGTTCAAACCAAGGAGCTCTGGTAGCGTAGTGGTTACGAATCGGGCTGCGAACCTTAAGGTCAGCGGTTCGAAACTATCAGCTGCTCCGCAGGAGAAAGATGAGGCTTTCTACTCCCGTAAAGATTTATACCCTCGGAAACCCTGTACAGGGTCGCTATGGGTCGGACCCGACTCAACGGCACTTAACAACAACACAACAACAGGGTTCAAACCAGATTGATCCAAAGTCCAAAGGTCTTTCTACAAGGCTGCTGGTTTGGGATATAGCAAATAGGTCAGTCTGTATAGAATGAAGGGTCTATACAGTGGGGTGATAAGGATGGAGAAGGATCATGGGAACTAGAATATTGAGTGTAGGCCATGGGGTTTGGATTGACTGTGAAGACCATGAGTGGTTAAAGATGTTCTGAGTAAGAGAGTGATCTAGGAAACCAGTTTGTCCAGGATACTCTAAGACCAAGGTTTTTAGGGGGCATAAGAAATGCTAACTAATAATGAGATGCTTAGGAGCGAGAAAAGTCCCACCTTGTCATTTATTCCTGCATGATTCCTCCTCCTGATCTTTTGAAATATTTAATATTATTTTCTCAATGTTGTTATCTCTGAGTACTATTGAAGTCTTCTCAAGTTCTACCCCAGAGACAGCACCATATTTCAGTCATGGGCCAAGTGGAGTCTGATAGGTCCTGGATTCAGTGACTCACACGGCAAGTGCTGACACCCAGACTATTGAGCGCCTGAGTACCACAGAGTCAAATCTTCCAATGACAGGCTTCCACATTCTTTTTCTAAGCTGAAGGTTTCAAAGTAGGTCAATGGTGAAAGAAAAATTGTTGGGGGACTAACAGACAATGACCACTCTTTACATTGTGTGTGGGAATTTCTCGACTGATTAAATAGATGCCAGTTTGCCTGGGGTCCTAAATATACAGCAGCAGCAGAAATTCTTTCTTTTCTTCCATCTGCCTTTTTCATGGAATTTAAAAATGGACTTAGATGTTTAAAGCTAATGTCTTAATGCCCACCAATATCACCATTAGGGATTTATAAGCAAAATCAAGGATGTGACTATGTAGTAGTCTTTATAATGCCCCAAATTTGAAAACACCTTGGTTTCTAAACAATAGGAAATTGGTTGAGTAAACGATGGTACATCTTCTTCAGTGGAATGCTGTACAGTCATTAAAATCATATTGCTGAAGAATAATTAATAATATAGAAAATGCTAATGATATATTAAGATACAACTGAGACTAATTTTTTAATTTGAAAAAGAATATCTACAAACAACTATAAAGAAGGAGGGTAGCAGGTGGTGGTTGTTGTTGTTAAGTGTCATTGAGTCTGTTCCAACTCATAGTGACCCTGTATAGGGTTTCCAAGCAGCAGCTGGTGGGTTTGAACTGCTGACCTTGTAGTTTGCTGTCCAGTGCTGATCCTACAGCACCACACCAGCAGTTCAGGGTAGTAGAGTTAAGTAATTTATTTTTCCTTTTTAGTTGTCTTCTATTTGGTTTTTTAAATATAAAATTATTCTTCAGTTATACACAATTATATAGATATATAAATACATTTTCACTGTAAAAAGTAAAACATTACAGAGAAGGTTAAGTTCCCTTAGATAACCTTCCTCAATATATTATATATGTTGTTGGTGGTGCTATGTGCTGTCTAGTCAGTTCTGACTCATAGCGACCCTGTATAGAGTTTCCTGGAGTGGCTGGTGAGTTCAGACTACTGACCTCGTGGTTCAAACCAACCTTGTTGTTTAGTTCTTATCCCACAGCACCATACAAATACATATAATTGAGCCAACTTAATTATACACCATTGCTTCATCTATATCATTTTTGTTATATCAATTTGCAACTTGTTTATATCCCACTGTGGCGCTGCAGGATAATACACTAGACCACAAGGCCAGTTTGAATCTCAAGTCAGCAGTTCAAACCCACCAGCTGTTCTTTGGAAACCCTGTACAGGAACCGACTCAACGGCCCTTAGGAACAACAACAACAACATTTCTATTACAAAGATGAAGGGGTTCAAACCAACCAGCTGCTCCTTGAGAGAAAGATGAGGCTTTCTGCTCTCGTAAGACTTATAGCCTCAGAAACCCTATAGAGGGTCGCAATGAGTCAGAATCGATTTGCTGGCAGTGGGTTTGGGTTTTAAAATTTTTTTATTACAAGTTCTATGCTGCATGCACACAATTTATGTTTTTGAAATTGATTCTAATAAAGTGAATTACATTTGTAAAAAGAATTAAAAATATATATTACAAACATCTGTTATTTTAATTTGAGCCTGAACAAAGACAGTGACTTTCAGTGTGTGCCCCCATTTTCCCAGAGACCAAGGTGGCCCAAGGCACACACATACCCTAGTACTGTTGATGTGTTAGGAACTAAGTGATAACATTTGACTGCCATCTATTATTATTTTCTCCTCACAGTTTAGAACAGTATAAATCTATCAACTCCCCAACTTCCAGGATACAAATGAAAACACTAGAACTAGACTTAAAACTGCTACAGAGAAGAGATTGAAGCCCATCCCTTCTAAAATCTTCTAAATTCTTCAAATCAACAGCACTAAAACCTAAGGAGAGCTTTTTGGTCCATAGACGGGAGGGGAGGGATGATGAGATAGGTATGCCATGGCATATTAGAATTCGTAGCTAGAATTTCTATATTTGATCGCTTGTATATGTAACCACGTTAGCTCCTGTCACCACCTGATCTTCAACTCTTCATCCCACACTTGGGATGCTGGACTTGCTCAAGTTAATGAGGAAATCCTGTACCTTTTACACCATGTCATCCTTAACCAAAGGGGCAATTGAATGTAAAATAAGTGAGTTCTTGCACTTGTTGAAATCAGTTACAACACAAAGACTCTCCAATTTTTTTTTTGTTTTTTTTTTATGTTTTATTGTGAATTATGTGATAGTTTACATGGGAGAACATTAGCTTTACATTCATCCTATCGTATATAATTTCATTGCCATGGTTACAATCCCCTCCATGCATCATAAACCAACCAAAGGTGTTACCCCACAAGCCTGTCCTGGTCATCAGCACACAGTCCTTCTCCCTCTCTGGGTCTAGAGTCCCCAGCCACTCCATCACTCCACGTCATCGTCTCGGCCTCCATCTCTGGTGTCATTGCATCTCTGGGTAGGGGCGCACATTCTGCTTTTCTCCCTTGATGGTTCCAGGGACCTCGGCTCCTAGACTGCATAGTCAATCACTCCCTTCCTTTGTCTACAAAATGTCCACCTTTACATTTCCAACCCTCAGAGTCAGTCCTGATAACAATTATTGTACCACAAGGGACCTATCCCCATCTCCTTTCATTAAG
>NW_006408521.1:28614360-28626083 GCF_000296735.1 Chrysochloris asiatica | reverse complement strand
TCACATTGTAATTGTTTTGATCATAGACTGAACTCCCAGATCCTCTGTTCTTATAATTTTATCCTGTGATTGACTCATTTGTTGACTGAGTTTAGGTTAATGCTCCCATGTATATCATTCTGTAGTTGTTAGGTGTCTCCAGTTTTTAAAAAAAAAAAAAAAAAAGAAAGAAAATTTCCCTTCTTTCAGGCTCTCCTCAAGCCTCTAATTTTATCTGTGATTGGGGGGGTGGGTAGGGGGCGCTGTATGGGTCGGGGGAAATACATACATACACACAGAACAAAAAAAACCCTGTACTTTACTGTCCACAAAACAGTCTATTTTCAAAGTGAGGAGAATTGCCCCCATGAGGAAAGCCATCAGTAACTGTGGTTCACAAATTCCTGCTTGTTTATAGAAAGCAGTGGCTAAGGATAGACACTTTGAAACCACCTGTGAAAGAATTAAAGACCAAGGGGGGCAAAACCCCCATCACAAACAGAATCTCACTGATCAAGTGTGAAAGAAAAGGAAGAAAGAAAAAGCCAAGTAGATCTTTGCAGGCAACCACTAGATGGACATAGAATTCAAAAACATTCTTTAGTGAGATCAAGGGTGGCAGGCTTTGAAGCCTGGAGGGCTGGCAAGTCTCAGAAATGGCCTGGCCGTGGCAATCCCCACACCGAAGCGGCCACAGTCTTGCACTTGCTGGAGTAAAGCATTTAAATTGGAACAATGTCAAATTTCACAGCTATCTTATGTCCAGTGACCTTACAGGACCCCGAAGAAAAGACAGATAAAAATGATTGTTCTAAACAAGTTCCTGAAAGGGAAGGAGTCAGATAGGCAACTGCAAGAAACAAGGTTTCCAAATGAAAACACTCATAAACTGTTGAGTTTGGGGAAGCAAACAGAAGCTTATTTATTTATTATTCCTCAATTCTTTCTACTGAGGCCCGTGGGGCTTGATCTTTACACACACAAAGATAAAGTTCTATCACCATAAGTAAATTAATTTATGAGAATAATGTTATTATGAGGAAAGGGGCAATTTCTGAAATTTTTAACACTGTTCTGAACTTTTTTAATACATTGAAAGAGATTTTATTGTTGTTATAGAGAAAGTGAGACATAATTAGCGTCTGACAAAAAGAAAAATCCAAACATTACGATAAAGAACAATTTATGAGGACAAAGAGGAGATCTCAAACTTCTGTTGTGCTTTTTAGACAAGAATTTCAATGACACACTTCACATTCCCTAACTGGACCTAAGTGAGTCAGCTTAATGTTTTCCCCTCCTTTTTAAAGAAATAAACATTATAGAGATAGCTAAATTCCCTTTCATGGCTACTTCCAATCTCATTTCCTGCCCTCCTTCCCAGAGGCAGTTAGCTATACCATCCTAGTTGGAGGTGTGTAACTGTACTATTTTTGCTGTTGTTACACTTTTACATACGCATAATAGGATACTAAAAGGATTGTGCTATTTTGTGTATTTAAAATTTTTTTCACAATGGTATCATGCTGTATACATTTCACCTGACTTTTTTTTTTGCCATCTATACACACACACACATACACATACACACGTATATACCATGCATATCTACATATGCATTTAGCCCCCTTTTTTGGACATAATGTTTTAAAGAAAGAATCCAGAGGAAGAAATTTCTTCACACAAGAAGAATTGTTTCCTGTACCTTTACAAGGAGGTTTTAGTAGTTTTGTGGAAAAATGGAATTGAAAGATAATGAAAACTTTCCTTAAATGGTTTGAAGCCTTCTCAGATGTTTCTGCCTGGCTCTGATTTAGACTAAAGTCAGGAGGACTTCTTGAAAGAAGTGAGGATTGTATTAGGTTTTTGAAGGAGACGGGAATTCTGAGGTTTTGCTGTAAGAGCTCGCTTGCACTATTTAGCATCTAGGTTTCATGGTCTTTTGAACGCTTCAGCTAGATGAAGGCTTTGACTCTGAATGATACATTTAAGAAGAGATACTATACTAATCAGGTAAAGATTTAATAAAACAAAACAATAGTAATAGAGTCTGTAAAACACTGTCATTAAAGCCTAACAGGTGGACACACAAACCAATCACAAATGAAAGAGACTTTGATCAATGTAGTAGTTGATGTGTGCTGAATAAAATATATTCAAATGTTTTGTAGTGAGATAAAGATATCGAGGCCATGTAGTGCTTATTTTAGTGGTTTTAATTTCACCTGGTCAGTGCCCCTGTATACAAAACTTGAGAAAGCAAGACTTTGATTTATTCAGGTTTTCTTAAGGAGGGGCCACAGAATCCTTGAAGCATGATTTGTAAAAGATGGATAAGATATTCCACCAAAAATTCAACATCACCTTTAATCTTGCCCTCTTCTCCTCTAATCCCTAGGTAATGTTTTGTGCTTCTTCTGTAGGAAAGCAATTTTGTTAATCACTTTAGCACCAATTCTTGCATCCCTGGCAATACTCAGAACTGCTTCCATCCAAGTCTTTGATGTGGGAAAGAAACACACACACTCTTTCGCATGTAATCTGAAAACAATTCACCTCTTGCCAATGAATGCACAGCACTCCACTTTAATAGAGAGCAAGTTCTGTGGAGGTTTCTAATCCTTTCTGCCAAAGAAGAGAAGAGAGAGAATCACTCAGGTAGCCCAACCTCATTCAGAAGTTAAAATCACTTGGAATGTTTTGTGGTGTGTTTGGGGCTTTAAAAAAAATATCACTTGCTATAGATTACTGCTCTCAGGGGAAATCAAAACAACTCAAGATCAAAAATAATAACAAAACAATAAAATAAATTTTTTAAATGAGAGAATAAAGATTCCCTATCATCAACTCAAACAGGATATTCTTAGCTCAGATAACTCTAGATCTAAGTGTATTACAAGAAACCTGCTTTAATCCCTCAAAGCAATGGTGTTACAGATAAGTAGCAGTAACTGAGGTGGCTTAAATTCCAGAAATGTACAAAAGATTTGGTTGGAAACAAAACTAAAAAAGAAAGAAAGCTCAGTCTGCATTGCTGTAACTTGAAGAGGTAAATTTAGGACAGTAAAAATGCAAAGAATGACCGCTTAAAAAAAGTAGCCATAAAAGTTCAGAATGTTCTTACTGGTTTCATAGTCTGTTTATAGTGGGTGTCTCTATATGTGTGTATGTATGTTTTGGGAGTGTGTCAAGGTTTAAAGAAATTGAAATATTTTACTGTTTTCTGGATCTAAGGGAGTTCATTTGAATATTTGTTTACATGCTTTACTGTGTTGCTATATTCGAAGCTTCATTTCAAAAATTATTTTTTCTCTTCTTAAAATTTTAGTTGCGTTTAAATATTTTCTTCCTGTTTAGTCTTTTCTTCTAACAAACACTACTTGCTTAAACGTAGCAGGATGGACCTTACTTTTTTTTTTTTTTTTAACCCTGTCAGTAATGATCATATTTTCACATTCTGGATATTCATTTTGATTTACCTTCTGGCATCCCAGTTAACACACTGAAAATTCCACACTTTTTCTCTCTGTCTCCACTGTAACTTTCTACTGCAAAGTAATGGCAATTCCTTTTTCTTTTTTAGTGGCCTCTTCCATTTACCTAAAACATAATTTAAAAAAAATGCCTTTTACTCTTTAGAGAGTCCCATTTCTTAGAGATAAAATTTACTTTTTTGTTGTTGTTGTTGTTGTTGTTTTTTCCATTTATCATGATGTTATTTATTGGTCCAGTTGCTAGAATTTTTCTTTTCTTTACATTGAGGTGCAATGCATAATGAAGGCTATAATCTTTAATCTTCATCAGTAAGTATTTTAAGTCCTCTTCCCTTCCAGCAAGCAAGGTTTTATCATCTGCATACACAAGTTGTTCATGAGTCTTCTTCCAATTCTGAAGCCACATTCTTCTTCATATAATTTAGCTTCTCAGATTATTTGCTCAGCATACAGATTGAATACACATTGCGAAAAAATACAACCCTGGCACACACCTTTCCTAATTTTAAGCCATTCAGTATCCCCTTGTTCTGTTAAAACAACTGCCTCTTGGACTATGTACAGGTTCCTCATAAGCACAATTAAGTGTTCTGGAATACCCATTATTCACTATGTTATTCATAGTTTGTTGTGAAAATTTACTTTTTGATAGGTAATACATGTGAATTGTTAATATTTTAAAAGTTAAAAGGTATTAAGCAGTGTACAGTAAGAGAAATTCTGTCTTCAATTTACCCAGTTCTTATCCTTAGAGACAAACTCAGATACAAGATTTTTGTGGATCTTTCCAGAGAAATTTGGTATATACAAATCAAAGCATACAAGTAAAGTTTTACCCTTACAAATGGCAGTATAGAATAAATTGTGATTTTTTTTAACTTAATGTGTATTAGAGAGTTTTCTATAGCAATGCATATGATCTTCCTCATTCTTATAAGTACCTGCTTATCATTCTATTTAATGAATATTCCATAATTTACTTAAACAGTAGGGCAACTTGTGTTCCAAACACTTCTAGTCTCTGGCAGTGGCTTGTGTCTTCTTAGGTTCTGTCTATGACTCTATGTTGGATACAGTTGCATAGTAATTTTAATTTTAACATGGGAGACTACTGAAGAATCTGTTAGGTTTAGTTTTCTCAATTATCTAGAATATTTTGAAATTAGTAAATGTGATATAAGTTTATTTTTTTTTTAATTCAGCATTATGAAATTTGTATGATGCCAATGCTTTCAATTATTTGCTTGAAAATTGTCATTCTCATAAAGGATCCTACCTAGATTGTATCATGACCTATCTGCTTAAACATTTAAATTTTGGCTTATTGATTTTCTGTGTGGAAAGTAAGATACTGAACTGAGAATTTCCTTTTACTAGCTGATATTAACTTTAATTCTCTTAACCCCACAAAATTTCACTAAATATTAAATATTATTGTTTTATAAACCTTTAGTTAAATACCAATTCAACATGCTATCTCATACACAACTAATGACTTAATTAAGGAAAATTGGAACTTCTATTTGGCTTCAACTGTCTGGAAAAGTTAGACAAGCTGTGGGGTCTGACCATTATGGTTTCTCTCCTATTCTTGATGGAGATCTTAAGAGGCTACTCATGAAATCTCCCAAGGTATGCCCCATATCCACTGAGTTTGGTCATGCCTACAAATGCAAGAGCACTTAGGCAAATGTTCTACTACTTGGTGGCTCCGTAGCAATTGGAGGCCCACATGCTTTCCAAGTAAGGATTTAAAGTCTTAACTCTATATCTTGCCAAGAGCTGAAATATCTGTGATTATAGTTCGGTTCTATTATCAGACTGACTTCAGTGTCAGTTTTTGGATCTATCCGTTTCACTCTATAAGGTTCTATTGCAGATGTGAACTTTAGCTTCTTTCTGTTCACTCTTACAGGAAATGTCTTCTAGTTGAAAACTTGTCATCTGTTGTGATGGAGAGCTGGTGTTGACTTGAAGCAACAGAGTTGGTGGTCCAGTGGCCATTGCCCTGTGTTAGGAACAGATGGTCTCGCTAAGTTTCATGTGTTTGGAAAGTTCTCTGACCAGCACTTGCATTGCTAAAAGGAGGAGAAGAGCTCAAGCTGTACTCCTTGTTTCCAGGTCAATCTACTGACCCTAGGAAAATCCTCAGGCATTAGCTTGGACTTCTTCCTGCATTTCTCTCCATGGTAGATTTTAAGATAGGAAATTTTCTCATTCATTTATTTGTGTTTGCAAATGGATTTTATAAGAAAGGGGGAAAGCCATTTAGATCTAGAATATATCATTTTTAACAAGCAATGACACAGTTTCTTCAAGTAAGTTAACCTTCATTTCAAAGGCCATGATTGCTTTTTATTCAGTATGAGTGTGTGTGTGTGTAATTTTTAACTGAAGTAAAAAAAAAAAAAAATTTTTTTAAATCAAATTAGACCTATCCTTATTCCATTTACATCCAAACTTGTGGTTATATTTAACAGCTGAATACAACTCACTATCTGTTCAAAATAACATAATTGAATAATATTCCAGTGAAGTTATATCTTGTGTTTATCATGTTTTTAATAGGACTCAGAACTTAGGACAAGATAAAAAATTGGATCCTATGGTTTCATTCAGTGCTATGAATGTTTGAAATGAAAAATATTTACTTGACATTGTGTTGTTTTGTTAAGGCCTATTGAGTTGGTTCCGACTCATAGAGAACTTGTGTAGGGTTTCCAAGACGTGGCTGGTGTGTTTGAACCTCTGACTTTGTAGTTAGCAGTCCAGTGATTACCTTACAGTGCCACATTTGATGTTGTTGTTGTTAAGTGCCGTCGAGTCAGTTCCGACCCATAGCGACCCTATATAGGGTTTCTGAGGAGCATCTGGTGAGCTTGAATCACCGACCTTGCAGTTCAAACAGCTTTGTAGTCTAATGCATTAACTCCCAGAGCCACGATGATGTTAGGCATTATTAAATAGCATTAATAATAATTATACAATCAGAAACCAGAAATATATATTTAACCTGGTTTTTTTTCCCTGGAAGAACTGAAGATGCTTACAATTTTTGCCTCCTGAATTCTCAGTTTTCCTGGGAGAAAAACCTCCTAAGATCCTATTTGTACATTTCCTATCTTAGTAGTGGTGTTGTCAGTTGCTGTTGATAATAATTTAAGGTGACCTCATACACAGAGAAGACTAGTGCCCCATAGGGTTATCATGGCCATGACCTTTTGGAAGCAAATTGCCAGGTCTTTCTTCCAAGATGCCTCTGGAAGATGGCCAACCTTTGGCCAATAGTTGAGTGTTTAACTGATTGATTGTATTACCAAGGGACTCATATCTATTGGTTTATTCTATCCTTTTATAAAGAATAAGTATCTGAAAGCAAAGTAAAAAATCATCAGGTGATCATGAAAACCTCACAAGGTTTTGTGATTCCCTTCATCTTTGTTTTGTACCTTTTATTTTGTGTTACCAAGTGATCCAGTTTTCTGAGTGACATAGATCTGAAAAATTACCATCAAATTGATTTACCCCATGGCAATCCAAAAACTTATTTTAGATGCAAATACTGATGGTTGTGTTCTACATTTTGTTCAAAGTCTCTTTGAACACCATCTATTGTCAGAAAGAAGACCACTAAAGATTGTTAAGTGTTGTAGAATCAGTTCTGACTTATAGCGACCCTGTATAAGGTTTTCCAAGGAGTGTCTGGTGGGTATGAACTGCTAACCTTGTGATTACTAACCCAATGCTTATCCTATAGTGTCACATCATTACTGACTGGAAGGTCTGAAAATCTGCCCTCCACCTCAAGTTACAATTTATACTTCTATTCTGCCCACGCCCTTCTTTGCTTTTCTGTCTATTATAGACATATGGTCCTTAAATCTATATAAGTATATTGTTGTTTAGTGCATTGAGTTGGTTCTGACTCAAAGTGATCCTGTATGTATATAGTTTCCAAGGTGCAGCTGGTGGGTTTGAACCACCAACCCTGTGGTTTACAGTCCAGTGCTGATCCTACAGCACCACACCAGAACACACACACTCCCTGTCTCTCTCTCTATATATGTGTGTGTTTAATATTTTTTAAAAAAACAAATCCATTGCCATAGAGTCAATTCTGACTTGTGGCAACCGTGTGGGATAGAATAGAACTTCTAGATAACCTGTAATCTTTATGGAAAGATAGCCATTCCTTTTCCTGCAGAGTGGCTAGTAGGTTTAAGCCGCTGAACTTTCTGTTAGCAGCCTACCACTTAACCATTGCCACTCCAGATTTTATGTGAGTATGAGGGGGCTTCTAAAAGTTATGGAAAAATGGAATTAAAAGACAAATATAAAAATACGAACTTTATTTTGTAACATAAGCTTCATCAAGGTTAAGACACTTTTCTAAGTAATGATACCAGCCATTGAGTCCATCTCTAAAGAACTGAAGGTCTAGGGAATTTAACCATGTCATTTTGTTTTTTGTTTTTTCCCCCTCATTATTAACTGAAGGAAAATAGGTGCCTTTTAAATAATTATTAGGATGAGGAAGTTAAAAGAAGTCAAAATAAACCAGATTAGGACTGTAAGGTGGATTCTTAATGATTTCCCATTGAAACTGTCTCAAAAGTACCCTTGTTGGATGAGAGGAATGCATAGAATCATTGCTGTGGTAGAGAAGAACTCTCTGGTAAAACTTTACCAAGCATTTTTTCTGCTGAAGTTTTGGCTAACTTTCCCCAAATATTCACATAATGAACAGATGTTACTGTTCTTTAGCCCTCCAGAAAGTCAACAAGCAAAATGCTTTGAAAAAAAACCTGTTGTCAGGACTTTTGCTCTTGACCTGTCTGCTTTTGCTTTGACTGGATCACTTCCATTTCTTTGATTGGGTCCTTGTCTTTTTTTTTTCTTAACTTTTTGTTGTAAATTGAGTGAAGGTTTACAGAGCAGATCATCCATTTTACATTGAACAAATCATGTACTTTTATACTTTGCTTCATTACAATGATTGCAGTCTCCTCCATGTACCAACAGTTAATAGTATTTACGTCTATTCACTATTTCATTCCTCCCTGTGTCTCCCTCTGTCTTCATTTTTCCTCTGCTAACCTCCCTCTTGTTTTATATTGCCTGTCCTGTCACCCATGTTAACATGTGTCTACTCTCTAGCCCGTGAACAAAATTTCCTCCCCACTACCCCCCTAGTACCATCATAGATTGTTTCTTTTATAAAGAACACCTTTTATTAACTTTTTACAACACTGGTTTCATACAAAATTTGTACTTTTGTGATTGAATAATTTCATTCAGCATAATATACTCCAGGTTCATCCATGCTGTGAGATGTTTCGCAGATTCATCATTATTCTTCAGTATTGCACAGTATCCCGTTGTGTGATTGCACCAAAGTTTTTTAACCATTCTGTTGATGACCATTTAAGCTGTGTCCATCTGTTTCATATGTCACTTGTAGAAAGCATATTTAAAGATCCTGTTTTCTTATCCGTTCTGCTCTTTCTATTGATTGGTGCAATTAATCCATTTTCATTCAGTATAGTTATCAAAAGGAGCTCTGGTAGCATAGTGTGGTTAGGAATCAGGCTGTGAACCGCAAGGTTAGCAGTTAGAAACTACCAGCTGTTCCGTGGGAGAAAGATGAGGCTTTCTGCTCCCGTAAAGATTTATAGACTTGGAAACCCTGTACAGGGTCGCTGTGAGTTGGAACCGACTGCACGGAACATAACCAACTAATCAACCATCAATAGGTGTGAATTAATTAGTCATTTTGCTGTATATTTTTTTGAGTGGAGCTGTTGGTTTTTTTGTTCCACATAATTTTCTGCACTAAAGTTAACTTTGTGAGTTTTCTTTTCATTTTCATTTCTGGTGTGTTAATGTTTACTAAATCTTTCTGATTTTCCTCTTTTTATTTTGATATGAAGGTATATTCATTTTCTTTGAGGTTACTCTGTTATTAAAATTTTCCCTTTTAAAACAGTCTGTTTTATCTTGAAATCTGCTTGACTTCCTTGAAATTTGGAAGTTCTGTATCTACACTAGTCCCTCTTTTTGCTTTGTAGTTGACTTCATTATAAGTCGCTATCTCTGGTTCCCTATTTTCAGTCTTATAGGTATGTTTTACTTTAAATCCTTCTATATCTGGGTTGACTTCTGGGAGTTCTGGTAGCATAGTGGTTACAAGTCGGGCTGCTAACCTCAAGGTCAGCAGTTTGAAACTACGAGCCATTCCACAGGAGAAAGATGAGGCTTTCTGCTCCCATAAAAATTTACAGCCTTGGAAACCCTATACAGACTCACTTTGAGTCATAACCAACTTCATGGCTGGAGTGTAGGTGTAAGGTCAACTTCCAGCTCATTTGCCTCAGTCACTTTATCTCGTTTCTGGACATGTGCTGATATGGTCATCTGTTTCTGTTTTTTTGGGCATATTCAGGAGTTACCTGTGACCTTAATACTTAGGTGGGTGTGTATTCTGGTATTTTTTTATGCTTTCTGATTGCCTCCAGGTAGATGTGATCATGAGATGGGCTTCCTTTTCCATTCTTCTTCCTGAGAAATTTCAAGATGCCACTATTGACATAACTCAGGATTTTATTTTCTGCCTATTTCCTTTTTAGTCTGCCTGTCCTGCTCCACAAACCCTGTTCAGGCCTTTTTACTAGTGATAAACAGTTCAGGACCGGCTGTGGCCATTTTGCACTGCCATTTGGTTTTAAGTGGAAACTGTCACTTTAAATTTCAAGGAGCTCTGTGCCCATGTGTAGTAGAAGCCTCTGGGGGTGAAGGCTGGTGTCCACTCACTCAGGCACCCTCTCTAGTCATCTGAATGGAGGTGCACAGCCAGCGAGAGACCAATGAATAGATACAAAAATAAAAAGAGTGTCCACACCTTTATCTCCACAATTCTGTCAGGTGTCTGTGGCTACTCTGATCCTTCCCCATCTTGGTCTCTCCCAAGATGGTAGTTCTGGGAGCAGCTGAGAATCTTGAATTAGAAAGCAATGGATTTCTTACTTCTGCTACAAATTCCCCTAGCTGTAAGCCTTCCAACCTTCTAAATATTCCTTTATATATGGGTCAGAGTTCTGGAACCATCCCCAGAGCCTGCTTGGTCCAGTATTCTGTGTTGTTGCTAACAGAGCTCCTCACTACACTCCTACCCTCTCCACCATCTTGTTTGTTCTCATTTGATGTTTGTTCTTGTTTCCATTTTAGCAGCATTCATGTTGTTCTGATAGGGACTCTTTTCAAATTGATGTTTTATTCTTAGTACCTCATACTAGATTCTGTTCAGATATGTTATAACAAGTTAGTCTGAGCTTATTTTGGTATTTAAAAAAAAACCTTTGAAATTCACACATAGCAATAGAGATTTCCATGAATTTTTTGAATATCCTTCATATGTTGTTGTTGTTGTTAAGTGCCATCGAGTCGGGTCCGACCCATAGCGACCCTGTACAGGGTTTCCGAGGGTGTAAATCTTTACGGGAGTAGAAAGCCTCATCTTTCTCCCGCGGAGCAGCTGGTAGTTTCGAACCGCTGACCTTAAGGTTCGCAGCCTGATTCGTAACCATATAGGGTAAGTTAAAAAAATATTGCTTCAAAAATCATATTAATTTTTATTAAACAAAATCATCAAAATTTGAAGCAACTTTTTTTTTTTTAAACATGTTTCCATCTATGTCTATATATTTCTGAAGTTGGTGTTTTCCCATTGCTCTAACCCTTCCCCAAATAATTCTGTGCTCTTCAATTTATACCAAGTCAAAATGGCAGTTTTGGCATCCTGAAGGGATTCAAATAATATTCCTTTAAAATATTCTTTTAAGTTTGGAAAGCAAAAGATGTCTGAAGGGGCAAAATTAGGGCTGTAGGGTAGATGGAATAAGTTTTCCTAATGAAGTTCCTGTAGGATAGTGCTTGCAACCCTTAAAGAATGGGCAAATGCATTGTCATAATGGGGAAAAAAAAACTAGATACTTCCATTCTTCAACATAAACCTGTGCATATATGAACTGCAACCCTAGTAGCAATGCTTTTTACTTAATAATAAACTATGTACGTGTATATGTATGTTGTTGTTGTTGTTGTTGTCAGGTGCCATCAAGTCGGTACTGACTCATAGCGACCCCATGCATAGCAGAACGAAACAATGTCCGATCCTGGGCCAACCTCACTACTGCTGCCACACTTGATGCCATCAATGATGCCACTTGGCTGATCCATCTCATTGGGGGTCTT
>NW_006408521.1:28603572-28614260 GCF_000296735.1 Chrysochloris asiatica | reverse complement strand
TGACTCTCCATCTTACCCAGCATGACATCCTTCTCCAGCGACTGTTCCCTCCTGACAATATGTCCAAAGTAGGAGAGATGAAGCTTAGCCATCCTGGGCTCCAAGGAGCACTCTGGCTGCACTTCTTCCAAAACAGATCTACAGATCTACAGATCTACATATATATATATATATATATATACACACACACAGAGAGAGAGAGTGTGTGTGAGTCCTGGTGTGGTGCACTGGACAGCAAGGTTGGCAGTTCAAGCTTACCAGTTGCTCCTCAGAAACCCTATACAGGGTCACTATAGGTTGGAACCGACTCGATGGCACTTAACAACAACAACGATATATATATCGTTGTTGTTGTCATGTGCCGTGGAGTCGATTCCGACTCATAGCGACCCTATACAGGGTTTCCGAGGCTCTAAATCTTTACGGGAACAGAAAGCTGGTAGTTTTTCAACTGCTGATCTTGAGATTCGCAGCCTGATTCGTAACCACTATGCTACCAGAACTCCATATATATATATATATATATAGAGAGAGAGAGTGTTGTTGTTGTTGTGATGTGCCGTGGAGTCGGTTCTGACTCATAGCGACCCTACACTGTGTTTCCGAGGCTGTAAATCTTTACGGAAGCAGACCACCTCATCTTTCTCCCGCGGAACCGCTGGTAGTTTCGAACTGCTGACCTTTGCGGCTCGCAGCTCGATTCGTAACCACTACGCTACCAGAGCTTCTTATATATAGTGTAGTCTCTCCATATATAGTCTCTATATATAGTGTAGTCAATAAAACCAATTAACAGCAACTATATATAAAGTTTGTTTGTTCTCCACTATATATATAGTTGCTGTTAATTGGTTTGAACTGTAAAATTAGCACAGTCCAGTGCTAATTTTACTGTGCCACATTGTATTTTAACATATATATAATTTCTATAAAATTTTGTGATTGGAAATGTTTTATTTTTTCACTGTTGTGAAGTCAGAAAATGTTTGAAATTATATTGTCTGATCTTTTGGAAAATGAACTTTCTAATATAGCTGTTACTTTGAATGATTAAAAACCCTATGAAATACTTTTGTTGAAGGTGACTCGTAGGCATTATTTTCACTTCTTATTTTGCATCTGGGGTGGCAGGATAAGGTTTCAGAATATTGTTACTTTATATAACTCAAGAAACAATGTTTTCATGTGCATTACAGTCAATTTTTTCAAAAATTTTCTGTAAAATCATAAAAGGCTAAAACAAACTTTATTTTTACAAGTGGTTTTAGATTTACAGAAAAATTATGATGTTAGTATAGAGTTCCCATATACCCTACACTCAATTTCCCCCATTATTAACATCTTGCATTAGTATGGTCCATTTGCTCATTTGTTGTTAGGTGCCCTTGAGTTGGTACCAACTCATAGTAACCTTATGCACAGGAGAATGAAACACTGCCTGGTTGTGCACCAACCTCATAATCCTTGTTACTCTTGAGACCATTGCTGCTGCCACTATGCTTTTTCGTTGACTCTCCACTTTACCAAGCATGATGTCCTTCTCTAGGGACTGGTCCCTCCTGATAATACGTCCTAAGTATGAGAGATGAAGTCTCAACATCCTGGCTTCTAGGGAGCATTCTGGCTGTACTTCATCCAACACAGATTGGTTTGTTCTTTTGGCAGTTCTTCTACAACAGAATAACTCAAATGCATCAATTTTTCTACAATCTTCCTTATTCACTGTCCAACTTTCACATGCATATGATGTTACTGAAAATACTATGGCTTGCTCAGGCACACCTTAGTCCTCAAACTGACATTGTTGCTCTTCAACACTTTAAAGAGGTTTTTTGCAGTAAATTAGCCTAATGAAATATATCATTTGATTTCTTGACTGCTGCTTCCATAAGTGTTAATGATTGAGCTGAGCAAAATGAAGTCTTTGACAACTTCAATCTTTTCTCCATTTATCTTGATGTTATTTATGCATCTGGATATATTTTCTCTATTTATCTTGATGTTATTTGTGCATCTTCAATCTTTTCTCCTCCGTTTATCTTGATGTTTTTATGCAATGGTGAGGATTTTTGTTTTCTTTACACTGAGGTGCAACCCACTGAAGGCTGTATGTAGTCTTTGATTTTCATCAGTAAATATTTAACATCCTTTTCGCTTTCAGCAAGCAAGGTTGTAACACCTGCATATGGCTGCTTGTTAATGAGTCTTCCTCCTATCTTGATGCCGCATTCTTCATATAATCCATCTTCTCGGATTATTTGCTCAACATACAGATTGAATAAGTATGGCACACACCTTTCCTGATTTTAAACCATTCAGTGTCCCCTGGTTCTTTATGAATGACTGCCTCTTGGTCTATGTACAGGTTCCTTATGAGCACAATTAAGTGTTCTGGAATACTCATTCTCTGCAATGTTGTACATAGCTTGTCATGATCTACACAATTGATAACCTTTGTGTAGTCAATAAGGCAAACATTTTTCTGGTATTTTCTGCTTTCAGCCAAGATCCATCTGACATCAGCAATAATATCCTTCATTACACATCCTCATCTGAATCCAGCTTCAACCTCTGGCAGTTCTCTGTCAATATACTGTTGCAGCTGTTTTTGAATGCTCTTTAGCAAAATTGTACTTGAATGTGATATTAATGATATTGCCTGATTATTTTGGCATTCTGTTGGGTCACTTCTCTTTGGAATGGGCACAAATATGGATCTCTTCCAATCAGTTAACCAGGTAGCAGTCTTCCAATTTTCTTGGTATAGATGAGTGAGCAAGATTGTGTCATCTGCATATCACAGATTGTTAATGAGTTTTCCTCTTATCTTGAAGCCACATTCTTCTTCCTGTAATGCAGTTTCTTGGATTATTTGCTTAGCATACAGATTGAATAAATATGGTAAAAGGATGCAACCCTTATGCATACCTTTCCTGATTAAAAACCATTCAGTACCTCCTTGATCTGCTCTAAATTCTAAACTTCCTTTTGGTCTATGTACAGGTTCTTCATGAATACAATTAAGTGTTCTGGAATTCCCATTCTTTGCAATGTTATCTATAGTTTGTTGTGATTCACACAATTGAATGTCTCTGTGTAGTCAATAAAACACAATTAAACATCTTTCTGGTATTCTCTGCTTTCAGTCAAAATCCATCTGACATCAGCAATGATATCCCTCATTCCACATCCTCTTCTGAATCTGGCTTGAATTTCTGGCAGCTCCCTGTTGAAGTATGCTGTAACCATATTTTAATCAAATTCAGCAAAATTTTATTTGCATGTGATATTAATGATATTGTTACATAATATCTACATTCTAATGAGTCATCTTTCTTTGGAATGGGCACAAAAAATGTATGTCTTCCAGTCAGTGGGCCAAGTAGCTGTCTTCCAAATCTCTTGACAAAGATGAGTGAGTGCCTCCAGCACTGTATCAGTATGTTGAAATATTTCAATTTGTATTCCATCAATTCCTGGATATTTGTTTTTAAACAATGTCTTCAGTGTAACTTGGACTTCTTTCTTTAATACCAGCAGTTTTTGATCATATGCTACCTCTTGAAATGGATAGATACTGGCCAATTATTTTTGGTACAATGACTGTATAGTCCTTCCATCTTTTTTATTTATTTATTTATATTTTTTTAAAACTTTTTATTGTGAATTAAGTTAAGGTTTACTGAGAAGACCATTTTTACCTTCAACAAATCATACACTTCGTTTCATCACAATGATTACAATCCCCTCGATGTAACAAGTTATCCCATTTCCTCCTTGTGGTTTCTATTTCCATTCCACTCTCTTCCTACCGCTTCTCAACTTTGTACTTAGGTAAATGTTGCCCTTTTGATATTGAATAATTTGACCATTCTATGGTAAGCATACCTTGCTAGTGTTATTTGTTGCTCCCCCTATATACCAACTACTGCTTGGTTGAAAACTGGACCACAAGGGTAAATTCTGTTCCAGACCTGAAGAGTGATCAAGGTCCATAGTCTTGGGTTCTTCCTGTCTCTTTCTGACCGTAAGCCTGGTCTTTTTTTTTTTTCTTTTCTTTTCTTGTTTTTAAATTTTAAGTTCTTCCATCTTCTTTTGATGCTTCCTGCTTCATTCAATATTTTAAAACAAGGCTTGAATTTTTTCTTTAATTATTTCAGCTTGAGAAACACTGAACATGTTCTTTTTTGGTTTTCTAACTCCAGGTCTTTGCATATTTCATTATACTACTTTACTTTGTTTTCTCAAGCTGCGCTGTGAAAATTTCTTTCTTTCTTTTTTCCTGGCAGAAAATCTTTATTACTTTGGGTTAGAACACCAAAAGCATGATCCATTAAAAAAAAAATTGATAAATTGCTCTCCACTGCAATTAAGAAGTTAAGTTCTTTGAAAGACACTGTTAAGCAAATGAAAAGGCCAAAACAAAACAAAACACACACACACCTCTCAGAAAAACTAAAATAAAATTGAAAAGAAAAAAAGAGAGAGAGAATGAGAAGACAAGTTGAATACTAGGAGAAAATATTTTCAAATCATATATCTGATAAAGAACTTGAATTCAGAATATATAAAACTGAAAAATATAAAAACAAACAGTGTAATTAAAAATGGGCAAATTATTTGAAAAGACACTTCACCAGAAAGCTATATATGGATGGCATAATATATAAACATGAAAAAAAATGCTCAACATCATTAGTCATTAAGGAAATTAGAAATTAGAACTCACATCATAAAGAGCTACTCCCACACAAAGTCAACACAATGACAGTGGGTTGGTTTTGGATTTTAAAACTCCAAAACCAATCCCACTGTCATCGTGTTGATTTTGACTCATAGTGACACCTTAATTCTCAAAGTGACAGCTTTACTTTCAACACTTTAAAGAGGTCTTTTACAGTAAATTTACCCAATGCAATATACCATTTGATTTCTTAACTGCTGTATCCATGAGTATTGGTTGTGGATCGAAGTAAAATGAATTCCTTGGCACTTCAATTTTTTCTTCACTTATCATGATATTGCTTATTGGTACAGTTGTGAGGATTTTTATTTTATGTTGAGGTGTAATCCATACTGAAGACTGAAGTCTTTGATCTTCATCCAGTAAGTACTTCAAGGCAAGCCTGTCATTTGTATACTGTAGAATGTTAGTGAATAATACATGTTAACAGTGAGTATAATCTGTTATTGAATCTTGTGAGACATTCTAGTGAATCATTGACTGAAACACAAACAAATATTAAAAAAGAAAACATAAGCACAAGTTTACTAAGCCCCTCTACCTAGAGATGACTATTTGTCTAGCTTTAAAAATAGTTTTTGGCCAACCAAATCATTGTGCAAAAGTTCTTCTAAATTTTGAGAAAGCAAAGAAAACTACTAATTAAATTATTAAAAGTTATATTATGGTCAGCTCTTTTTAAGTTTATATTAATCATTTTCAAGTTAGTGCAAGGATATTGATATAAAAAAAGGTTAGCTGAACAGATCCATTCCCATAATGCTAGATTCTAAAGCAATCTTTTTTTTTTTCTCTAACTTTTTATTGTGAATTGAGTGAAGGTTTACAGAGAAGTTCATTAGATTTACATTCATCCATCATATACTTTGTTTCATCTCAATGATGCAACAACCATTATCCCACTTCCTCCCTGGGTTCCTATTACCCTTCCACCCTCCTTCCCATCCTTTATCAACTTTGTCCTTAGGTAAATGTTGCCCCTTTGATTTTGAATGATTGACCATTCTGTGGCGAGTGTACTTTTTCATTGTTGTTGTGGGCCATGAGGGTGAGTTCCTTAATCAGGGGCCATAGTCTTGGCTTTCTCCAATCATTTTCTGACCAGTGTGATCCCTTTCAGAGCAGTTGGTAGTGGTAGCCACACCAGTTCTTCTGGTCTCAGAGTCGTGGAGACTGATGTTCATATGTTCTATTGGTCCACTGGATTAACTAATTCCAAGCATCCTTAATTCTAATTATTCCTCTTTCTTCCATACATGGAGAGACCAGTAGTTGTACCTTAGATGATTGCTCCTGAGTTTTTAAGATCCCAGATGCTACACACCACAAACATTGTCTTTGTGGACTATGTAATGCCAATTGATCTTAGTGTCCTCAGAGTCTATGGTTCTGAGCCCTTAGGCCCAGCAACTCATTGCCTTAAGATGTTTGATAATTTCAAAGAAGTTTTCATCATTTTGCCCACTGTATGTTCAACCACATTCATAGGTGTGTTTGCAGCAAAGGTAAATGTTGTTGTTGTTCTGTGCCGTGGAGTCGGTTCCGACTCCTAGTGACCCTGTATAGGGTTTCTGAGGCTGTAAATCTTTATGGGAGCAGAAAGCCTCACCTTTCTCCCTTGGAACAGCTGGTAGTTTTGAGCTGCTGACCTTGAGGTTTGCTGCCCGATTCGTAACTACTACGCTACCAGAGCTCCTTTGCTCAAATACCCATGCACAAATATCCTCTTTCAAACCATTATAAATTTTGGGTGTGCTCCCATTCTTTCTCCCATACTCATTCACTCTGTGTATCTGTCTGCAGAACACTGTTGTTCCAAGATTGTGCATATAACAGTATTAACCTCTATCTGCTTTAGCCCTTGCATACATCCCATGTCTACACCTGTCTTTGTTATTCTTCTGTCAACTACCCTTTTCTTGTATATTGCCCTCCCCATCACCTGAGTTAACATATACCTACCATCTAGCCAGTGGATTATTCTCCCTTCCCTCCCACCCCTGGTAACCACCGAAGAATGTTTCTTTTAGCATGAAAAGCTTTTCTTGAGTTTTTGCAATAATGGTCTCATACAGTATTTGTCCCTTTGTGATTGACTAATTTCACTCAGCATAATGTCCTCTTTCTTGGTTCATCCATGTTATGAGGTCTTTCATAAATTCATTGTTATTCTTCATGGTTGCATAGTATTCCATTGTGTGTAAATAGCAACGTTTGTTTATCCATTCTTCCATTGTTGGGCATTTAGGCTGTCTCCATCTTTTTGCTATTGTGAATAGTGCTGTGATGAACATAGATGTGCGTATATCTACTTGTGTGCTGATTCTTATTTTTTGTGGATGGATATCAAGTTGATGGATTGCTGGATCATACAGTATTTCTATTTCCAACTTTCTGAGGAAGTGCCATACTGTTTTTCACAGTGGTTGAACCATTTTACAGCCCTACCAGCAATATAGGAAGGTCCTAGTCTCTCCATACTCGTGTCAGCATTTGTTGTTTTTTGTTTTTATTTTTTTTAATTTGTTTTCTTTTGAATTTTGCTATTAGTGCTAGGGTAAGATGATATATCTCATTGTTGTTTTCATTTGCATCTATCTGTCTAATGGCTAGTGTGGAGTCCTGGTGTGGTGGTGTAGGATAAGCACTGGACCGCAAGGTCAGTAGTTCAAACTTATCAGTCACTGATGATCACAAAAATCTCTTCATATATTTGTTGGCTGCCTGAATGTCTTCCTGAGTGAAGTGTCTGTTCATGTCCTCTGCCCATTTTTCAGTTGGGTTGTTTGTCTTTTTCTTGTAGAGATGTTAACAGTTTTCTATCAATTTTAGAGATTAGTCCTTGTCTGACATGTTATTGCAAAGAATTTTTTTCCCAGTCTGTGGGCTCTCTTTTTATTCTTCTGGCAGGATCTTTTGATGCACATAGTGTGTAATGTTTAGGCGGTCCCAGTCATCTATTTTATCTTCTGCTGTTTGTATGTTTTTAATTATGTTTGACAGTGTGTTTAGTCCATGTATCAGAGGCCCTAAGTTTGTTCCTATATTTTCATTGATGATCTTTATAATTCTCTACAACAATCTTTACTAAGTAGTTTATTTTATTATTATTTAAATTGCATTATGGTATAAGGATTACATTTTATTAAGAGCTTAAGAATTTTTACTAGTTTATTTATTTTGAAACTTTTTATTGTGGATTGAGTGAAAGTTTATACAGAAGATTATTAGTTTTACATTCAACAAATCAAACACTTTGTTTAATCTAAATGATTGCAATCCCCTCCATATAGCACTTATCTCATTTCAGCCCTGTGATTCTTATTTTCATTCCACCCTCCTTCCACCCCTTCTCAACTTTGTCCTTAGGAAGATGTCCTTTTGATCTTGAATGGTTGGCCATTCTGTGGTGAACAGACCTTATTAGTGTTGTTGTCCCCATTATATACATAACTACTGCTTGGCTAAAAATTGGGAGATGAGGGTGAGTTCTGTTCCAGACCTGAAGCGTGGAAGAGGGCCATAGTCTTGGGTTCCTCCAGCCTCTTTCTGTTGTTTTTTTTTGTATATGTATAGTTTTGTATATAGTTTTATATATGTATAGTTTTGTTTCACAATTTCTCTCACACTATCTGAGACCATCTAGTTCTTCTGGTCTCAGAGTTGTGGTCACTGATATTCAAATGTTCCACTGGTCCACTGGACTAGCTGATTCCAAGCATCTTCAATTTTCATCACTCTTCTTTCTTCCACACATGGAGAGGACCAATATTTGCATCTTAGATGGCAGTTCATGAGCTTTTTAAGATCCCAGATGCTACTCAACAAAGTACAACATTGTCTTTGTGAACTATGTTATGCCAATTGACCATGGTGTCCATAATAAGTAGCTTGAGGCAACTTATTGAGGCAATAAGTTGCCTCAAGCTGTTTGTTAATGTCCAAGAATTTTTCTCCATTTTGTCCCCTGTATGCTCCACCACATTCATATATATGTTTGTAGCAAAGGTAAATACACATGTACAAATAACCTGTCAAATTTTTATTCATTTGTGGATATACTCCCACTCTTCCTCCCATAATCATTCAGCCTGTGTATGTTCATGTATCTACTTGAAAACATGATTGTTCCAGGGTTGTGTGTATAACAGTACTTTCCTCTATCTCCTTTAAGCCATGCATTTCTTCCTGTGTCTCCATAATTCTTCAGCCAATCTCCTTCTTCTTGTATACTGTCCTCCCTGTCACCAGAGTTAATATGTGTCTACCCTCTAGCCAGTGAATTACTCTATCTTCCCTCCCACTCCTGGTAACCACCAAAGAATGTTTCTCAAAGAAAAGCTTTTCTTGAATTTAAAAAATAATGGTCTCATACAATATTTGTCCTTTTGTAATTGACTAATTTCACTCAGCATAATGTCCTCCATATTCCTATGTTATATTTCACAGATTAATCCTTTTTTCAGTGTTGTGTAGTATTCCATTGTGTGTATGTACTAAAGTTTGTTTATTAATTCTTCGATTGATGGGCACTTAGGCTGTCTCCATCTTTTTGCTATTGTGAATAGTGCTGCTATGAATATGAGTGTGTATATATCTACTCATGTCATGGTTCTTTTTTGGGGGGGAGCTCTGGTAGTTTAGTGGTTATGAGTCAGGCTAATCTCAAGGTCAGCAGTTTGAAACTACCAGGAGAAAGATGAGGTTTTCTGCTTGCATAAAGATTTACAGCCTCGGACGGCACCACATATATGAAGCAGAGGAACTGCTGGGTCATATGACATTTCTATTTCCAATTCTTTGAGGGAACATAAAACTGTTTTCCACAGTAGTTGAGCCATTTTACAGTCCCACCAGCAATGTAGGAGGGTCCCAGTCTTACTACATATTTGTTGTTTTCTATTTTTTTAACTTTCCTATTAATGTTGGGTTGAAATGATATCTCATTGTTCTTTTGACTTGCATGCCTCTTTCTAATGGTTAAACAGAGTCCTGGTGTGGTGCTGTGGGATAATGTACTCAACAGCAAGGTTGTTTTGAACCACAGCTGCTCCTCAGAAACCTAACACAGGGTCGCTATGATTTAGAACTGACTTGACAGCATTTAACAACAACAATGGTTAAAGATCACAAACATTTCTTCTTATGTTTGTTGGCCACCTGAATGTCTTCTTTGGGGAAGTGTCTGTTCATGTCCTCTGACATTTTTCAACATTATTCCATTGGGTTGTCTTTTTCTTGTAGAGGTGTTGTAGTATTCTCTAAATTTTAGAGATTAGTCTTTTGATTGATATGTCATTGCAAAAAAAAGTTTTCCCAGTCAGTGGGCTCTCTTTCTGTTAAATCTTTTGATGCATATAAGTGTCTAATTTTTAGGAGGTTGCAGTCATTTCTTTTTCTCTCCTGCTGTTTGTGTTTTTAGTTAATGTTTGATAATGTATTCATTCCACGAACAAGAGGCCCTAAGTTTGTCCCTAGGTTTTCACCGATGATTTTTATAGTTCCAGGTTTTACATTTGGGTCTTTAATGCACGTTGAGTTTGTTTTTTGTATATAGTGTGAGGTATGGGTCTTGTTTCGTTTTTCTTCTAATGGATTTCCAGTTTTGCTGGCACCATTTGTTGAAGAGAATATCTCTTTCCCATTTAATGTGTTTTGGTCCTTTGTCAAAGATTCTCTGACTGTATATGGATGGATTTACTTTTGTTTTCTCAATACTGTTCCATTGATCTATGTATCTATCATTGTAGCAGTACCAGATTTTTTTTTTTTTTTTTGAGGTTTTTATTGTGGATTGGGTGCAAGTTTACAGGGCACATCATCAGTTTCACATTCAACCATTCATATAACTTGTTTCATTCCATTGATTATAATCCCCTCCATATACCATGAGTTAAAAGTATTTCTCTCTATCCACTTTAGCTTTTTAAAAAACACACAAACA
>NW_006408521.1:28575043-28600737 GCF_000296735.1 Chrysochloris asiatica | reverse complement strand
CAAGGGACCAATGAAAAAATACCAAAAGAATGTCCACTTCTTTATCTCAGCGTTTCTGCCAGGCGTCTGTGGCCGCCAGATCCTTCCACTGCGTGGTCTCACCCAAGATGGCGGCTCCTGGAGCAGCCGAGCTTCCCGGACTAGAAAGCAGTGGATTTCTTGCTTCTGCCACAAACTCCCCCAGCTGTGAGTCTTCTAACTTTCTAAATATTCCTTTATATGTGGTTCAGAGTTCTGGGACCAGCCCCTGAGCCTGCTTGGTCGGGTATTCTGTGTTGTTGTTGGTGGAGCTCCTTTACTGCACTTCCACCCGATTCGCCATCTTGTTTCTTCTCCCCAGACTATTTTGACCAAGGTAGCTATATAATAGATTTTGAGATCAGGAAGTGAGAGGCCTCTATCTTTGTTTTTCTTCTTAAGTAATGCTTTGCTTTATCTGAGGTCTCTTACTTTGAAATATTTTATTTGTCTCTTTAATGCGTCATTTCTACCAGATGCTTTGGGGCCCTGGTATGGAGCTGTGGGCTACTGCATCAGATTACAAAGTAGTTTGAACTGCAAAGTTGGTGGTTCAAGCTCACCAGCTGCTCCTTGGAAACCCTATACAGGGTTGCTATGGGTTGGAATCAACTCGACGGCACTTAATAAAAACCAGATGCTTTAGCTTCTCTACATTCAAGAGCAAGTTTCAAAAGAGTGATGGAGAATTGAAGGTGCTTGTAATCAATTTGTCCAATGGACTAATTGAATATGTGAAACATAAGTCTCCATAACTCTGAGATCAGAAGAACTACTAGATGGTGCCTGACTACTACTACTACAAACTACTTTGAAAGGGGTCATATTAGAAAGTCCCAGATAGTATGAGATCAACTATAGAACAAAACTTGAATTGTATATATATATATAAAAAGATCAGGCTTACTGGTCAGAAAGAGATTGGAAAAATATGAGACTATGGTTCTTGATCACCCTTTATGTCTGGAAAGGAATTCACCCTCATGGCCCATTTTCAGCTAAGCAGTAGATAGGTCTATAGGCGGGACAACAACAACAATGCTCATCATGTAATGATCAATAATTTCAAATCAAAAGGGCAGTGTTTACCTAGGGATAAAGTTGAGAAGGGATATGGGAAGGTGGGTAGAATGGAACTAGGAACCACAGGGAGGAAGTGGGATAATGTGTTGTTGCATTAGGGGTCTACAGTCATTGAGATGAAAGGAAGTGTAGGATTGGTTGATTTGTTTACTCAATTAACAATAAAAAGGAACAATTTTCAGAGTCTATTCTGACATCCATTTTTAAAAATCTTTTCTTTAATGATTATTTGCTTTTTTAAAATAACTATTTGCTCTTTTCATGTATGATGTTCTTGATGCCATTACATAGCACTTCTGTTCATTGGCCATTAGTATTTAGTGCATCAAATATGTTCTCAAGATGGTCTATAAATTCATGTGGGATATGTTGGCTGGCTGGCTGTGTACACTTGAGCCAGTTTTGGCTCACAGAGACCCTGTATTGGGTTTCTGAGGTTTTAAATCTTTACAGGGTCTTTATGAGTTGAATGCTTTTTTTTTTTTAATGATGAATTGTTGGTGGAGTCCTGGTGTGGCGCTGTGGGTTAATGCACTTAAAAGTTGGTTTGAATTTCAAGGTCGGTTCTTCAAAAACCCTATACAGGGTCCCTATGGGTTGGAACCGACTCGAAGGCACTTAAGAACAATGAGTTGCAACTGACTCAACAGCACTTACAAAAATCTTTACAGGAGCAGAAAACCTCATCTTTCTCCCCTGGAGCACCTGGTAGATTTGAACTGCTGACCTTTCAGTTAGCATTGCAATGTGCAACTATGCTACCAGGGTTCCTTCTCAGGTGGGATATACTCAGCATCATATTTTGGCTTTTGTGGACTTTCCTTAATTTTCTTCAGCTCCAACCTAAATTTGCATGTAAACAATTGATGATGTGTTCCATAGTCAGGCATTGGCCTTGTTTTGGCTGATGATATTGAGCTACTCTGTTGTCTCTTACCACAGACGTAGTCAATTTTATTTCTATGTGTTCTATTTGGCAAGATCCACATTTTAGTCATTGATTATATTGTTGAAAAAAGGCATAAACAATTAATAAGTCATTGTTTTCCCAAAAATCTGTCATTTTATCTCCAGCATCATTTCTATCACCAAGGTAATATTTTTCAATTACTGATCCTTCCTCTTTTTCTCCAACTTTTGCATTCTAATCACCAGTAATTATCAATGCTTCATGATTGCATGCTTGATTAATTTCAGGCTGAAGAAGTTGCAGAATCCTTCAATTTCTTCATCAAGTATAGCTATTACCCTATTACAGATAGCACTGTACTTCAAGATAGATCTTAGAACGCTTTTTGACTACGAATGTGACGTCATTCCTCCTTGTCACTCCTGGTATAGTAAATCATGGTTGTCCGATTCAAAATAGTTAATACCAGTTCATTTCAGACACTAATTTAGCCTAAGAAATCAGTCTTTATGTGTTCCATTTAGTTTTTGATGACTTCCAGTTTTCCTAGGTTCATACTTCATACATTTCATGTTTTGATTATTAATGGATGTTTTCATCTGTTTCTCCTTATTTTGAAGAAAGTTTTGCTCTATCCATATCATTAAGATCAACTCTACTTTGAGGAGGCAGTTAGTGCTTCCCCAGTTGGGAGTGCCTTCCAACTTGAGCAGCTCATCTTCCACACTGTATCAGACAATGTTCTGCGATTCATATGGTTTTTAGTAGCTAGCCATTGAGAAGTAGCCTGCCTCTCCTTCTTCCTACTTTGTCTTTGTCTGGAAGCTCTGCTGAAACCTGTCCACCATGGGTGACCCTGCTGGTAATTACAATACTGGCGGCACAGCTTCTAGCATCATAGTTTCATAGTTATGCACAACTCACCAGGACAAGTGGTGGGTTTTCTTTGAAAGTAAACTACTATCTAGGTCCTCTATGAAGACATGCATTTACTTTCATTACACATTCATCTTTTTTTAGCCATAGTTGATTTTCTTTTAAACATCCTATCCTGAAAAGAGAAGTTTTAAAGTTTTTTCCCCACATAATGCCATTTCCCCAAGTTTGTTTTAAATCCCAAATTAAATTTGTGTGTTTATGGAGATGAGTGAAAAATTCTAGCTGGTGTCTAATGCTTAGGAATTTAGGGGTGCATATCACTACCAGGGAGTCCTGGTGTGACGCTGTAGGATAAGCACCGGACTGCTAACCCCAAGGTCAGTAGTTCAACCCTTCAGTCATTCCACAGAAACCGTGTATACAGGGTAATATGAGTTGGAACCGGCTTGACAGCACTTAACAACAACATTACCACCAAAAAACAGAATATAAGTATATGTCAAGTTTTTATCTTGGTGTTGCCTTTCTCCCTTTATAGTGAGTATTTTGGTGGTTGGGGAAATTATCAAACCATAAATTCTAGCCAAAGTTCACCTGGTTTGTAGTTTGTGAAAGAGGTGTTAATCAATGTTTATAAATGATTATTTAATTTCTCCATCAATGAAGGTAACCTAGGACATTTTCTAGAGGCAATATTAAAAATATATTTAGCACAGCATATCCAAAATATTATCACTTCAATATAAAATTACTAATAACATTTTATATTCTTCGTGTAAGTCTTCAGAATCTGATGTGAATTTCATGCTTATGCATGTGTCTATTTGATCTAGACATAGTTCAAATACTGCATTGCCACATGTTAGATAGCACAGGTCTAGACTTTCATTGGTTTTTCTCAGTTCTCCCTTCAGATTAGTGTCCCTGTGACTGGAAAAAGTTACACTTCTATGATTTTGGATTTTAATCCTGATTTGATTTATGTTGGGTTAATTAAATAAGCTTCTGTACCTTCTAATCCTCAAATTAAAAGTAAGTACAATGTGGGTTAACTACTCAGCTTTATTATGTACAAATGATTTAAAAATAGCCAAACCATAAGAAAATTAATTTATTTCTAACACAAATCTGAACACAAAATGCAGGAACCGGAATCTGTGTTTTTCTCTTGTTTTCCTTTCCATGGTTATACTACAAAAATGTAGCAAGACAGATATATAATTGAATTGATGATGACATCACCTCAGTTTGCAAAGTTCCCATTTTAACAGTTTTCTGATACCATACCTGTGAATAAATATTTCTTTATAATGATCTGTACGAGATGGTATAAATTCATTGGCTATACTGAAATGTATCAAAAATATTGCTTTTAATAAGTAACCCATTGATTGGAGTTTCCTTTTTTTAAAACACAAAGGCTTTGTTGTATGTGTTTTTTTCCCACTTTGGCCGGGGCAGGGGGGGGGGGAGAGGAGAAGGAAGGGTACTTTTTGTAACAGGATTTGACCTGTAACTATCATTGAGAATTTTCTTAAAGTAGTTCAAAGCATTTTACAGGGATCATCTCATTTATCCCTCAAAAGTAAGGCAGAGGCATTAACTCTGCTACAGTCTGAGAACACTAAAAGGCCAAGATAGGTGGGGTTTTTTGTTGTTGTTTTGCTAAGATCAAAAAGTAATTCTAGGGCAAAGCCAGATGCTGGTCTGACCTTGTTACATGATGCGTCTGCAGCACCATGATGAAATGTAAAGGCTTTCCCGGGTTTCTCCTCAGCTATGTTAGATGTTGGTACTTTTTAGAATTAATTTATTAATTCCTCCTCCCAAAATATGCATCTTGAGATGTGGCTGAATACAAAAGAAAATCCTGAAATCCCTCCTATTTGGATTTGGGGTACAAGTATATATGCACACACTTAAGCTTTAGGGTACAGGAGGGCATCTTCTGCCTGCCCATCCAATCTCACTATCTAGCCTTGTGCTTTCCAACAGAAAAATTAGTCACAAATCTTAGTCACATGTGCAATTAAAAATTCCTAATGTGGAGTCCTGTGCAGGGTCACTATGAGTCGGAACTGACTCCACGGGTACTTAACAACAACAACAACAACATTGTGGAGTCCTGGTGTAGCATTGCGGGATAATGAGCGAGACTGCAAGGTCAGTTTGAATCACAAGGTCAGTGGTTCTAACTCACCAGTTGTTCCTTGGAAACCCTATACAGGGTTACTGAGTCTAAATCGACTCAAAGGCACTTAACAAGAAGTTGCTACATTAAAAATCTGTTCAGTTCAATATATCCAAAATATGATCACTTCAATATGTAGTTAACACTTCAATATGTGATTAACAAAATTATTAATGGGATAGTTTAATTCCCTTTTCTTTTTGGTATACATCTTCACAAACTGGCATGGGATTCATGCTTACAGGACATCCTAAGGTCTTTCCAATGCTCAATAGATACACAAGCCTAGTGAGGACCTTGTTGGGTAGCATGGATAGTTCACCCTTCAGCTTTTGCCCCCGGGAATAGCATGGATAGAGATCTTGGTTGACTTTGCACTTGGGTCGTGACTAATAAGAAGCCCTGGCACTGCTGTTTCTTGAATCGTCTGTTTGGGGCCTCAGGAACTAGAAGACTGCAGGGAACTCCAAAAAGTTTCAGAAAATTTCCATTTTTCCATGGACTTTAAAAAGTCCCCTCGTATGTCTAAAATACAAACTTATTAACAGGACCTTGGTTCACACCCTGTATGGTCTGAGACCTTGGTGATGGAACCTGTTAACTTCTAGGGCTGAAGTTTCATGGGGCCCTGTGGGAAGGGAGCACAACTTGAAGAAGAGGAGGTGGCTTCCAGGAGTCAGAAGCTCAACCAACGAGGAGCTTCCTGAGGACAGGGGCTCTAAGGAAGTGCCTCTTTGAAGACAGAATATCCTCTTAAGGCCTCAGACAGGGAGGGCCCAGAAGGAGCTTCCCAAGAAGCCAGATGAGTATTTTCCAAGCTTGATGAATAAATGCGTGTGCTTACACTAAGTGCTCAGGGCAGCCGAGGGGATAGGGGTCAAGGAGTGGAGGTTCGCTTCCTAGCCCAGGCCGGCACCGCGAGGCAGGTCCAAGGCCGCAGGTGTGAGGGGCGGGCCCAGGCCTCGGTCGGCGCCGTCCCATGTGACCCGGCCCGACATGGTGTCGCCTCCTCCCGAGGCGCCAGCAGCGGCGGCGGCTTGGAATTGTTTCCCGGTTGGGCCGGCCCCGCGGCCCCTCATGGGCAGCCGGGGCCGCTCGGGGCCGCCTGGGAACGGTGGGCTGGGCGAGGGCGAGGGTGGAGAGGCGAAGAAACCGCAAGAAGAAAGAGTCGTAAAGGGGAAGCATAGGAAAGGGAAAGGAAAAGCGAGCTCAGGGCGAGGCGGAAGAGGAAGCGGAGCGGAAGGGAAGTCGGGGCCGCCGAAGACGAAGAAGGCAGCGGGGCTGGGGGCTGAAGCGGGAGCGAGGGCAAGGCTGGGGGACGAAGGAGAGTTAGGTGAAAGTGAGGAGGAAGGCGCTAGAAAGATCGAGAAGGGAGATGAGAGCACAGGGTTGGGGAAGGAAACAAAAGGAAGAGAAGATGGGAAAGCAGAGGACAAGAGAGTCAGGACTGGGTGGCGGGAAGACGAAATGTCGGGGACAGCAGAGGCACCAGGGGGTCACGCGTGCGGTGGCAATGCCAGGAAAGAGGTGACCATGGCGGCGGCAGCCGAGGAGGAGGCGGTGGCTCCGGAGTCACCCTCCAGTCCCGCCTCGGAGCCCGCGCTCTGGCGCCTGCCGGAGGAGCTGCTGCTGCTCGTCTGCTCCTACCTGGACATGCGGGCCCTTGGCCGCTTGGCCCAGGTATGCCGCTGGCTGCGGCGCTTCACCAGCTGCGACCTGCTCTGGCGCCGGATAGCCCGGGCCTCGCTCAACTCCGGCTTCACGCGGCTCGGCACCGACCTGTAAGCGCCCGCTCGCCTGCCCGCTCCCCGCCCCAGGCCGGCCCGTGTCCAGGGAAAGGGCGGGGCGCCGCGGCCTGTTCGGCCTGGGGCTGTGTCGCACTCGGAATCCAGAGGCCATACCCGGCCTTCTCCGAGACCCCTCCCTGAACACCCTCGGGGGGGTCTCGGTGCCTCTCCCGTCCGAGGCCTTCTTCTGAGGAAGCCTCCCAAGAGCATCCCGCAGTCAGCACCCTCCCCCGTAGGCGGCTCCTCACTATTAGCCATCTTAAGCACTTCCTTCAGTTTTGTCTGTGTATCAGCCTGGCCAGGTTCCTCAGCCTCTGAGGAACCAGCTGGTCGAGGGTTCTTTCATGTTTTGGACACCTCTTGCCGTCCAAGTCTAGAAACATGTCCACTAATGGTTTATCAGGATGTTCTATGGACATTCTTCTCCTCCTCCCGCTCACAAAGGTTGTTATGTTTCAGAGCTCAGAAAAAATTGAATATAGAGAAAAGTAGTGGTGTCTGACGTAGCCAGAGGGCTCACTCTCCTCTCCCCTCAAAAAAAATGAAAAGCCTTTGGTCACGTGTCAACTATGGTTTATGACTTGAATCTGCGCCTGTGCTTGTTGGATAAGTCTAGGTTGCGTACAGCTGCAGTTGACCTGTTTTGGGTAGGGTCTGAGACTTTGAATGAAAAACTGACCTGAACCCACTTAAGCTGTTCAGTAGGACAGGGAAAGAAATATTTGGGGTTAGAGGTGAAGCGTTTAGAATGAATCTTACTCCATCCAATTATGATTTTAAAAAGGTATAATGAGCCTGGTAGTGTAGTGGATTATGAGCTGGGCTGCTAACTGCAAGGTTAAAGTTCGGAACTACGAATCACTCCGCTAGAGACAGATGAGGCTTTCTGTGCTCCCATAAAGATTTACAGCCTCGAAAACCCTAAACAGGGTTGTTAAGAGTCGGAACTGACTCGGTAGCACACAATCTCCCATCACCATCACCACAACAGAATAGTAACATTAAAGTTTTTGTTTTTTAAAAGATAAGCGTTAAAAGCACCACCTTTGGACAACTATTTTCACATTAAAAAATTACTTCCCCCCTCATAATTGTTAACTTGCTGATCCTAACAGAATAGGTGCATTATAAATGTGGGCTGTACCATCATAAGATGTTTAAAAATTGCTTTAATTCCAAACTTCTATGTTGTGTTCAGCTTTTGGTATTACAGATAATAATGAAATGAGTAATTTAACTCAAGATTTTTGGTAATAGATTTGTTAAGATCTGATTTACATACCATACAATACATATATCTTTTTAAGTTAATTATGATACAGCCTCAATATTGGCATTATTGGATCAAAAGTTATGTTTTCCACAGGGGTTGTACCAAGTTACAGTGGCATTAGGAAAGAATGGTTGAACCAATTTCATGTGAGAATTTAAATTTTTTTTTTGCCATTTTAGTGGGCATGTAATGATAACTCAAAATTTTGGTATTTTACATTACTTTTACCACTGACCAGAATAAATACTTTCCCTTGTGTTTCTTTCACCTGTGAGATTATCTTTGTTTTCGATTATTTCCTAGTCTTTGCCCATTTATTATTAGGGTCTTGATGTTGCTGTTGTTTTTTAATATATAAATCCTTGTGGATCATATTGGGCTCTAGTCTGCCATCTTTGATGCAACATTTTTTTTCCAGGTTAGTTCTTTTTACTTTATTGTTTTTATCCTGTAGAAGTTTTAGTTTAATATATTAGAAACTGCCAGGCTTTTGCAATTTTCTTTTTTCATCACCAAGAAATGTGTAACTCTTTTACAGATCTGATAAATCTTCATTTTCCCACTGGCTTTCTTATAATGGGATATTTTTAATACTAAACACTTTCATCAAATAGCACATTTGTTTTGATGCAAGGCATGAATTTAAATTACTCTTTTTCTAAATGGCTTTGTGTTAAATAATAGTTTTCTGTTCCTTTGTTTTGGAAAACTTACTTTAAACACACACAAATGAGCAGTTTTGAACTGCTGACCATGAAGTTAGCACTCTGACTGGTAACCACTAAGGTACCTGAGCTCCTTATACATGTCACATATACAAATATATATTATATATAATATGTATCTTATCTATATCTGGATAAGAGGACATCATGCTTAGTAATGTAGAGGGACAATGAAAAAGAAGACCCTCAATGAGCTGGATTGACACAGTGGCTGCAATAACTCAAACATAGCTTTTGTGAGGTAGCATGAGCAGTACTCCTTCTACTGTACTATGAGGTGGAACTCATTCGATGACACCTAACAAAATCTATATTTGACTCTTCAATTTGACCACTTATAGTTTTCCATTTCTATACTATTTTAAATATTGTTGCTTTTAGAGAGTTTGTTATCTGTCAGGGATCAATTATCCTTGCTGGATTTTTGTGTGTTTGTGACATCTCCAAGCCCACCCCCTCAGCAAGAAAAAAACAACAAAACAGTTCTGTGTTCAGAAGTATGTTTTTCACTGTACAGTTCCCACATATCTGTTGAAAAGTCACTTGTTTCTAGTATTCCTAAATATTTTATGCATTTTGTTTTTACTATGAATGCAGTTTTTTTGAGGATGTTTTCCAGTTGAGTATTGATATAAAGATTTTTTGTAACTATTGAACCTGATTATTTTGTATTCATTCAAGTATGGTTTTGTTGTTGATAATAATGATTCCTTGGGGATTTGGGGGGCTAATGATTCTTTGGGAGTTTTGGAGCATGTTGTCTTGTCACCTGCAAAAATAGTATTTTCCTCTTATATAAAAAAATGTCTTTCAAAGAGCATATCAGTTGACTTGTAAGAGAAGTTGGGGAAAATGACTGGAACACAAGCAAGCCAAGCCAAAGTTTGGTATCTCTCTTTCTCCTTACAGAGATTGGATGAATGAAGGGATGAAAGAATTGGTGGTTTATTTTTTTACTTTTCAAAATGCCCTAAAAGAGAGATAATAGGCATGAATCTGCATTCTGTAAGTAGTAATAACAAAATGAAAAAGAGTTTGTAGTATACATGTTTTGAGACTGTGAAATGATGTTATAGCTTGATTATTTGTTAGCCATGTGTGTTTTGATTCCTAGACCAGTGTACTAGGGCGAAGTGTCTCCAGCCTTCTAGGGTTGTTGTTTTAACACAACACTTGATGAAGAGCAGGGTCACTGCTTGTGGTTTCTGGGCTGAGGGGAGCAGTTATGTGTGTTGCAGCAGGTGGGGAGAGTGTTTACCGATGTGGTCTGTTTCTGTACAGCTTCAGAGACATGATAGGTCTCTAAGAGAAGTGGTTTTCATCCCTGGAGCAGGGATGCATGCACCTCAGCCCTTTCTGGGCATCAGGGAACCTGGGCCCAAATTACAGTGAAAGTATGGCTGCTTGGATAGTGGCAGGGCACTGGTTCATGCTTTGGGCAAATTGTGGGTTGAACAATAGGATATGTTTTCTAAGCACAACATAAAACTTTTCTCAGAAGCTACATAACCTCTCTGGACCTGAGATTTATCATCTTTAAAGAATGGGTATAGTATTGCCAGTAAAATGAGGCTTAAGTGTTCATTCACCTAGTAGGTACTCAATTGCTGCAGAATGGAACCTTTAAAAATTGTGGAATCTTCTCTTGCCAGTCTGTATCTAGCAAAAGTGGGGATGATTTGACTTGGAGGTGCTGCTGAAAGGCAAAGGATGGGGAAGAACACCCACACCACAGTCTAGTTTATCTCACGTGTCCTGAATGTTTTTGGAAACATGACAGCAGAACCTGTGGGCTTAAAGTCTATGCTCCCTGCTAAAGAGCCTCTTGATTCTCAGAAACACAAACTGCTAAGGTGTACTGACCTTCCGGCCTAGGGCAAGCCTCATTCAGTTTGGCTGTTCCTAACTGATTATAGCTTTGTTGAGTAAGATGAACTGCTTTGGTTCCTTGTGACTTGTTAATGGTCTTATACTTGTGCTTGAAAGCATTTTGGCCACTTTAAAACCACAAACAAATAATTTGCTTCCCTTTAGGCTTTTTGCCCAAACAGTGGATACTGGTATCCTGAGGTTATTTTTGGTTTATTTTCCTAAGGTGACACAAAGATAGTTTGAATCTATTTGGTTTGAATTCAGTTTTGTTTGAAGGTTTTATGAAATCTGGGAAAGAAGAAATATCTTAAATATAATAATAAAAATGAGGGAAATGTTTCATACAACAATCGCTTAAGTTTTCCCTAACGAATAGGGGGAAACTAACCTCGTTTCCATCTATAAGAACGAAACAATGAAATATAACTTTGTCAGTCTATAACATAGGCTGACTACAAGTAGACAGATAGTATGACAGGTGGAAAAGCAGAGGTGTTATCTGCAATTTCCCATGCTGAGAATGAATAAGAGCAAAGAATGGAAAGAAAGAAGTGTATCTGTATGCAAACTTGTGGGTGTTCTTTTGTTTTAATATGCTTTTGCCAATCTTAAGTTAAAGTTTACTTGACTTTCTTCCTCCCAAATGAAGCCCTACATATTTTCAAACATGAATGTGATTTAAACTATCCTTTGGACAGTACCTGGGTACTCTCTTGTATTAGTGATAGATTTGCCCAAAATTAACAATAGGTGTTTAGGGAGTAAGGCTTCTGAGGTGTTTGCCCTGGCATGCATGTTCATTCCTCTGCTGAGGTCCTGTAGTCTGGAAGCTCTTTGAGGCTGGGGGCCTGGGGTATCCATTTCAGTGATGATTAACATCCAGAGTGGTGAGATAGACACAGATAAGCAGAGCGTGTTTGTTTGTTTAAAAATGATTGCCCCTAAGAGCTATTTTTTTTTTTTTTTGCGGGGGAGTACCTCAGAAAGCATAAAGTTACCTTTCCTAATTCTGAATGGAGAAGGCATTGCTGACTGGTTATATTTAAGGCCTAAACAGTGATTTTGCAGAAAAGAATTAGCTACTTAAAGTAGCTCAAACTTTTCCTTCACCTCTCTGCCTCACTAGGAAAGAGACTTGCTTAATTCTTCTTTCCAGTTCATCGAAATATTTTGGAGATGGATGTATTTGTTGTCTTCAGCCATTTTGAAATTTTTAATGGTTTCTGTGAGTTAATAAAAGTGGAGTTCAGTTTACATGCTTACAATAAATAAAACAATACACCTGTGGAAGCAGGAAATGGTCTAGTGCAGTCAGTCTCCAAATGCAGTCTGGAAGAATGGAAGACACCGCTTCCTTCAAGACCACGTGTCTGTGAAAGCTGCTTATATCATTTCTAGTCTTGCAAAGCGTGAATGGTTGGGGATACATTTCCTAGTTTTTAAAGAGGAAACATGGAGAAAACTACAAAGTCCTAACAGCCTGAAAGATAAGCTGCCTTTCATATGACTTCATGTTGGAATGAAATCTCTGAGACTATTTCAGTACTTCATACTTTTACATTTTCTGTTTTTAGCACCTTCACTGTTAGGTGAAGGGATTATACTTCGGCTGCTGAGATCTAGCTAATGTTGAGGTTATTGGGGAAGCATACAGATATTTAAAAACACACATTTTTGAGTACTGTGACAAGTTAACCTTAAGTATGGATTAACCTTGGTATTGAATTCATTTGTGCTGTTACTCATAACCATAGAACAGGGAGAAATTGAGGTAGATTCTTCTTGAGGTCAGGCTCCAATATATTTTGAAAACTAAGATGAGGTCAGCTGTTTGAAAAAGATGAGAAAATAGGGCTTTGAATTTTTAGTGAAAGTTAGCATATCCCCATTTGACGTAAAGAATCAGATTTTCTAGCCTATGTTTCAGAATTTGTCTCAGGTATGTTAACCATCAGAAGAGGCTGAAGATCCAGAGATTTGGTTTACTCTTGAGAGTCCTTATTCAGCAGTCTTTCTCAGATTTGAACAGGATTCAGATGAAACTCCTGCTGTAATGAATAGAAGCAAGATGGTTGCGGTAATTAAGGCTATGTTTATGAATCGTCAGTCATGTGACTGCTCAAGAGCTGTAACCAAAACCAAGCATGAGACTATATGGAGAAAGAATTGACCTCTTGTTAGAGGTTGACTGTCTTGTCTCAACTTTGAGTCAGTTCTTCATTGTATCCAGACTGTCCATATCGCCCTCCCTGGAAGTCTGGGCCACCCAATGGGCCCCTGTGCCTGCTGCTTTTTAGTCCACAATTAATTGCTAGCACATTCTTTCTTCTTCTCTTTCTTATTTTGGTATTTGACATAAGCTCAGATTGCTGAGAAAGGTGACAACTGTGAAATGAAGACTGGACTTAGAGACACCTTAAAAAATACATGCCAAGGCTCCTAAATGACAAGAGCAGACTGCCAGGCTCTTTCAAAAACATCACCATGTCTGTTGACTTTCCATTCCTTGTCCACAGCACAAAATTGGAGGTCAAAGAATCATAGAAGTTAGAGATGGAAAAGACATTTGGGGTCAGCCAGTTCATCCTTCCACCTTCTCCTGCTTCTAATTCAAAATCATTCCTTACATTATATTCTGCCCCCTCATCCCCACCCCCCAGCTCTTGTACAGTTTTCACGGTCTTCACTCAACCCCGGCTGTCACCTTTGGGGAATGATGCTGGAGGCTCTGTTCAGTTTGTCCTTAGCACCAAGAGATATTGCCTTTGCCCCCAGTTGACATCCGTGAACTTCTTTGTTGGTGGTCTCAGCTGAGAGGCAGAAGGCTAACTGTATGTCTCTTACCCAGTGATGGGGCTTTCTAGACAGGATTGAAGAGTATTTAGTGTGCTGGGGAAGGGGAAGATAATGTTAGATAAGGAGCAAAGAATTGGGGTCTGGTGTAGTCATTGTTGAATTTGTTCCTATACTTATTTTTCAAGACTATGTTAGAAACTACCAGCTGTTCCATGGGAGAAAGATGAGGCTTTCTGCTCCTGTAAATATTTATAGCCGTGGAAACCCTATACAGGGTCGCTATGAGTTGAAACCGACTCCACGGCACATAACAACAACAACAATGTGTCTTTGGGAGCGATAGGAAGAGACAAGGTAATGACATTGAATAAGAGCTTGATAAGAAGTTGGAAATTGGTGGAGTAAGCAAATAAAGAGTGATTATCCTGTGAAATGGTGGTGGTGGTGGCTGTGTGTCACTCATTGGATTCTGACTCATAGTGACTCTGAGGGTTTCTGAGACTAAATATTTGTGGGAGAAGAAAGCCTCATCGTTCTTTTGTGAGTGACTAGTAGATTGAAACTGCTGACCTTGCAGTTATCAGCCCAGCTCATAATCCACCATACTACAAGGGCTCCTTATCCTGTGAAGTTGTTGCTATTATATTAAGTGCCCTTGAGTGGATTCCGACTCATACTGACCTTATGCACAACAGAAGGAAACACTGCCTGGTCCTGTGCCAACCTCACAGTCATTGCTATGCTTGAGCCTCTTGCTGCCGCCACTGTGCCAATCTTTCTCATTGGGGATCTTCCTCTTTTTTGCAGACCCTGCACTTTACCTAGGATGATATCTTTCTCCAGGGGTTGATCCCTTCTGACAATATGTACTGTGAAGTAGTCGAGGGTTATTTCAAAAAATACTTGTTAGGGAAGATATAGAGTCGTGGCTCACTGCACAGATGCTTTAGGTGAGAGTCAAGTTGAAGAGAATGGAGGGCTAATGGTAAGTATTTTGGACTAGGGTTTACTGTTGCTTTGGGGGCCTCCCTTGCTTTAAGGAAGTGGAGAAAGGGCAGTGTTTTGCTTATTGGCTGCATGGTTTGAAAAGGGGAATGGTCATTTTTAGACACAGATTTGGAGGTATACCCCTAGTTCCCCCCTCTTGCTCCAGCAGCTGTTGGGAACAGTCCAAAGGGGATATTATATTTCTTCTGGTAACTTTGCCAAGAATGAGAGGAAATCCAAAATCTGTGGGGTTTTGGGGAGAGATGGGGATAGGGTGGCAGATGATGGGACAGGGAAATTAAATTGTTTTATAGTAAATATGCTGAGGTACTTTTCCTGGAAAGCTGTTTCACTGAAAAGAATGATACTTCTGCTTGTTCATTCTGCAGTGGGTTCTTTCTCTTTGAAGAAAAGAGAATGAATAGCTGCCTTCTTTTTCTTGCTTCTCTTTTGCTCTAGCTTTGACTTCCCATGTTTCTTTGCATTTTCCTTTCGAAAGCCCATGTTGAAGAAGTGGGTCAAGATTGAGACATGGGTGATATGTGTGCTTAAGAGGGAGGGAGGGTACTCCCTCCAGAAGTGAGGTGTGTGCTTAAGGAGAACCTCTAATTTGTCCCTTATCCCTGCTGCAGTTGGATTTTATCATTTTGTTGTTGTTAAGTGCCATCTAGTCAGTTCCAACCCATTGCGACCCTATATAGGGTTTTCAAGAAATGGCTGGTGAGTTTGAACCAACCTACAGTTCAGATCAACCTGTGGTCTAGTGCTGTACCCTACAGCACTAAAGATGTAAACATTTTCTAGATGGTGTCTGGTCCATCTCTTCTAGGCTGGGAGGGCTCCAGGGATATTGAAGTCTGACCACTTGGGTTGAGAATCTGTTTTGGTGATTAATATGGAACACAGTTGCAAGATTAAAAACAATAAAAAACCAGCCCTGGGAAGCAAAGCAATGTAATTATTCCTCACATTTCAGATGGGGTGCCCAGGGGAAAGTCATTTTGAAAGTATGAGAACAAAGTCCACTTCTGAGTTTCCTAGTGCTTTATTCATAGCTCACTTAGAGGAAGACCTGTTCTCAAAAAATAGTGGTATTTTTCTTGTGCTGCTAATTCTCAGAAAATACTAGATTAGCCATTCCAAAAAATTATATTGTGGGATTCTTTAAAAACTGATTCTGTGATTAAATGTGTGTGGGAAATGCTGTGGACCATTTCTTTTTCTTGGGTTCCATACTGCCCATTGTCAAATTTAAGGCCCTGAAGAGTCCTGTGATAGAGAGACCTGTTTAATTTTGTTTTATCCAGCATTGTCCAAAGTGTTTTGACCATAAAATCCTCTTTTCCCCTGCTTAATATTTCTTAACATTTTGTAGAACATGCGCACGCACACACACACATCATCATCATCATCATCATCATCATCAAGGGCTCTACAAATACAGAGCCTGACCAATAGGAGGAGGAAATGAATGTGAACTCTGCTGACTCCAAATCTTAAACTCTTGTACAGGATTAGGCTGTGTCCACCTATCTGAAACTGCTTTGGACAGCTTTTACAGATGGGTGCCATAATAAGATGCTTTGCTCAGATTCCTTCCCATGATCCTCTCCAGCATAGATAGGAATTTGGAGGCCTTGCTTGAATTTTTTTTTTTTAATATTGTGTTGCTGTTGTTGTTAAGTGCTGTTGAGTTGATTCTGACTCAATAGTGATCCTGTATCGGGTTTCCAAGGAGTGGGTGGATTTGAACTACTGACCTTTCGATTAGCAGTTCAGTGCTTAGCCTACAGTGCTACATCAGGACTCCTTTTAATAGTATGTTGTTGTTGTTGTTGTTGTTAAGTGCCTTTGTGTCAGTTCCAACTCAGTGACCCTGTATAGGGTTTCCAAGGAGCAGCTGGTGAGTTTGAACTGCCGACCTTTGGATTCAAATGACCTTGTGGTTGAATATATATCCTGTAGTGCCACCCCAGGAATTTTATTAAGTCTTAAACTTGATAAAGACAAGACGAAAGACAAAACAAAGACATCATCTTGATAAGTAAGACCATCAGCATGGTGACCCTATAGTTGAGTTCTTGAAGATGTGGTGTATTATATATATATCTTTAGAAAGAGCCTTTGGAACTTGTTCAGGCTCCTGAATATCTACAGGTGATGTTGAAATTGTGGCTTGCAAAAGGGAAAATTATACACTTGAGAAAATCTTGCTTAAACAGTTCCTAAGCAAGATCTATCAAAATACGTCTTATGCTGGGACAACAGTTCTTACCTTTTGTGTCCTAAACACACTTTTGTATGGTGTTAGAATCTGTCATTGTTCATGAAATATTAAAAGGTGAATGTCCTTTTTTAAAAAAGCAAGTTTCAGAAAATTGAAAAAACCTGTCCATGACTGTTTGCACTATTTACTTGCTCACCCTCTGTGGGTTACTGTTTGAGTAGAACTATTTACTGCCCTGACCCTGTTCTCTTATACCTTTTATAAAACATTTTGTTTTATTTTTGCTGAAATGATACATTGCAAAACCCACTCTCATTCAAGTTTCTAGACTATAGTGATCAGTGACATTGGATACATTCTTCATTTTGTGTCAGCATTCTCATTATTTCTGTTCTAGTTGCTTTACTTTCATTTACTTAAATTCCCTGCTTCCCACTTGACCTTCTCATCTCTGCTTTAATATAGCTATTGAGCCTTTGATCTTATATAGATAATTAAAAAGCAATGTAATACTCAAGATTGGCAATCTTTGCTCTTTGGGCTAAACTGTTACTTAGTTTAAAAGTGACTTCAGGGGACAGTTTCAATTCAGGATTTGAAGAGCAACTCAGGGCCACAGTCTCATGGACTCCTCCAGCCTCAATAGGTCCAGTGAATCTGGATTCTTTAATAGTTTAAAGAATCTATTCTACATTTTTTGTCCCTGTATATCAGGATTCATCAGTTGTGTCCCTGGTTAGAATGTTTAGTAGTGGTAGCTGGGCATCATCTAGTTCTGGTCTTAAGGTGGAGGAGGCACTGGCTCATGGAGACGGTCCTGTAGTCCAGTTTCTTCTCTAATTCATGGGTTTCCTTCGTTCTCTTTTGTTCCAGACAAAGACCATTAGTTGTATCTTAGATGACTGCTTGTAAGCTTTTAAGACCCCAGATACTATTCACCATACTGGAAGGTAGAACATAAATGTTAAGAACTATATTATGCAGTTGACTGGACTGTTTTCATCTCTTAAGTCTCTTGAAGTAAAGTTCCTAATTGTTGCTCTGAACCTGTAGTCTTCATCTTACTTGCAATAAATTGTATCATGAGCCACATTGTGACTTAACTGGTTTCAAAGAAATTCCTGTAAAAGTGTAACTCTTTAGTTGAACAAAAACAAACTTTATAAATTGTTTAAAATTTGATAGCATGCTTATGCAAGGTTTCTGGTTGAGAACTCCTTTTGTAAGCACTAAGGTTAAAGACTTGATCCTGTGGAATTTATGACTGAATTGGACAAACAAGACATAATAGTTGTGAAAAGCTAACAATTTCCAGCAGCTGATGGTAGGTTCAGTCTAAGATTTCAGATGAGAAGGAGAACAAGACTTGGAGGAATCAGAGAAGCAGAGGCTTTTGTTAGACCTTAACAAATGGGTGGATTTGACTAGTCCCTGGAAGAGGGAAGCAAGCATTGGTCAGGGACAAAGGTGAGCTATTGCTGGTGAATAGATGAAAGCAGAGGTATAGATAGGAATGAAACTAGAAGAGATGGACTGGGCTGGAGTCCAGTTTCATAGTGGGGAGTTATGGGAGGTGATGAGGTTGGATGGATAAAAGTGGTTGATATTTGGAGGCTATGCAGGAGGTGTGATTCTCCTATGCCCTTGTGCTCAGTCTTGTCTTCTTGCTGGCATGTTCCCTACAGCTGCACTTCATCCTGGGTATTAGGGCTGCTTCCTGTTACCTGGCCATAAAGTAAGTAATGATTTTTCTTCAGTTTTTCGAACCTCAATTATAAACCATTGAAGATTCAGTCTAATGCAAGTATCAATGAAGTGTTAAAAGTTACTTTGAAGTATCTTGAACTTCTTAAATACTTAGAACTAAATCCAAATTCTTAATGGTAGAAGAGTTGGTGGGTGCAGATAATGAGGGGAAGATATGAGGAGGTTTACTTTATGTAGAGCAAGAAGATTAAATCAATAAGAATGTGTTAAGTTAAAATCTGAAGCTTATACACATCACTTAAGGAGTCCTGGTGGTGTAGTGGATTAGGAGCTGGGCTGATAAATTTAAGGTCAGCAGTTTAAATTTACCAGTTGCTCTGTGGGACAAAGAGGAGGCTTTCTGCTTCCTTAAAGATTTACCTCAATGTAAAGAAAACAAAAATCCTCACCACTGGACCAATAAATGGAGAAAAGATTGAAGTTGTCAAAAACCGTTTTGCTCAGATCAACCATCAACACTCATGGAAGCAGCAGTTAAGAAATCAAAGGACATATTGCTTTAGGCAAATCTGCACAAGACCTCTTTAAATGTTGAAGAGCAGAGATGTCAGTTTGAGGACTAAGGTGTGTCGGACCCAAGCCATGGTATTTTCACTAACCTCATATGCATGTGAAAGTTGGACAGTGAATAAGGAAGACCGTAGAAGAATTGATGCATTTGAGTTATGATGTTGGAGAAGAATATTGAAAGTACTGTGAACTGCCAAAAGAACAAATTAATCTGTGTTGGAAGAAGTACAGCCAGAATGCTCCCAGGAAGCCCTGGTAAAGGATATCATGTTTGGTAAAGTGGAGGGTAGGACCAAAAAAGGAAGACCCCCAGTGAGACTGATTGGCAAGGTGGCTTCTGTGATAGGTACACAGACGTAGCGATGATTGTGAGGTTGGTGCAGGACCAGGTGGTGTTTTGTTCTGTTGTGCATAGGGTCGCTATGTGTTGGTACTGACTCAGTGGCACCCAACAAGAACAACAACAAAGATTTACAGCTTTAGAACCCTAGACAGGGTCATTATGAGTCAGAACTGACTCGATGGCACACACCCAACCACCACCACCAAACATCAATTTGTATAGCCTTGCCTAATGCCTCTTGAGATAGCCTTTTTCTACCCTTGGGACAGATATCCTACTTTCCTGAGTGTCTAAGCCAACAGAAAGTTAAGCTGATGGAAATTATGCAGTCATATGGTGGTTATTGTTGTTGTTATTAAGTGCTGTGGAGTCAGTTCAGTTTGTTGGTGTTAAGCGCTGGGGGAGTTGGTTCTGTCTCATAATGATCCTGTATAGGGTTTCCGAGGAGGACTGGTGAGCTTGAACTGTTGACCTTGCAGTCCAGCGCATTAGGTAGTATCTATGGAGTTGGTGGTTCAAGCTCACAGTCACTTCCCAGAAACCCTATACAGGGTCGCTGTGGATTGGAACAGACTTGATGGCACTTAACAACAACAACAACAATGGAGTCCTGGTGTGGCGCTGTGGGTTAATGCACTGGACTGCAATGTTGGTTTGAAGCACAAGGTTACTGGTTCAAACTCACCAGTTGCTTCTTGGAAATCCTATATAGGGTTGCTGTGGGTTGGGACCAACTTGCCTGCACTTAATTAACAACAACAGCAATGGCATCACAAGGAGAGTCAAAATTCAAAATGCAGCAAATTCAAAATCAGGAGGGAAACTGATCTGTGATCCTGAACTTGCCTTATTTTAGAGACTATGTAGGTCAAAGATGATCCCTACAGTCACCCTCTTTTGCACTGCTAGCCATTTTTCTTCAGAGAAAGTTTATTTATTTGCTTTTGGTGTGTGTGGGGGGTGGAGGCTTGGACAGGTGAAATGAAAGAGAACTCTAGATGACTCCTTAAATTAATTTCTGCCCCTTTGAATTTACTTAAGTCAAGATTTTAAGAAGTCAGATCACTTAACTGTGGGTACATGTTGTGTTGCTTTTGTTTGAAACAGGTTATGTGCCCAGGAATGCAGTCAAACTCTAATGGTGACTAAGTGCCGGAAATCAGAGTGGGAGGGGGCCCAAGTAGAAAAATGAGCCTGAGGCAAGAGAAGGAGGGGTGGGAAAATGGAAGTCAGGCCAGGCCCATAGGCCAGGTTAGAGATTCCCCCATGTATTAACAGTCAGGTAAGAGGTTTATTTACAGAGCACTGATCATTTTAGGGGGCACTCTCATTTTACACTAGTAACTAGGAAAAAGAGCTGGTCAGAGGACATTTCAAGGATGGGAGCAAGGGTCTTTATTGAATTCCAACGGGCACCTGCTTCTGTCTTCCCAGACACTTTTCTTCTGCTGCCTTGTTCTAACAACCCTCTTGGACTCAACAGTGACAAGTCCCCACAGGGAAGGAGAAATACTTGTTTTCTGAAGAAGTTGTTTTATTCCTTCTAATTTTTCAGGTGCTGAAACCAATAAAATTATAGATAGGTTATTGCCAGCAGCTATGAAAATTGTAACCATCAATGATGATTGGATAAACAGGATGAAAAAGTTGAGCTGTTAAGTCATTTTTAACAACATGGTACTATTTCCCAAGTCAAAGTTAAATGGAGTGGTTCAAAAGCATCAGAGTGAGATTTGAAAGAGCACAGCAAGTATTCTGAGGCTGTTCATTTGGGTAGAGAATGCCTGCACCTGCTATTTGGTGGCAGCTTCTAAAGTTCAACTTTGAGTGTTTCTTGCTGTAATCAAGCCCTCGGGGAAGTGCTTTGACCCTGGTTAAGTGTCACCAAATGGCAGCTAAGTGACCAGGGAGACCATGAGAGAAATGGTGTCCTTATTCCAATTCAAGAAGTGTATTGATTCTTTCCCCTTGGTCTCTTCTTGTTATACATTCCATTTTTAGTTTCACCTCCATATATGAGGGAGCGTCAAAAAGTTGATGAAAAAATTCTATTCTCTTTTCCTTCTATTTTTCCATGAACTTTGTAAAGCTCCTTCATTTTCATTTAGAAAAAGGAGTCCTGGAGTCCTGGTGTGGTGCTGTGGGTTAATGCGCTGGATTGCAAAGTCAGTTTGAACCGCAAGGTCGGTGGTTCAAGTTCATCAGCTGCTCCTCGGAAACCCAATACAGGGACATTATGGGTCAGAACCAACTCAACGGCATTTGACAGCAACAACAAGGAGTTGTGATGTGGTGTTGTAGGATAAGCACTGAACTTCTAACTCAAGGTTTGTGGTTCAAACTCACCAATAGCTCCTCAGAAACCCTATACAGGGTCGCTATGTGTTAGAACCAACTCAGTGACACTTACCAAGAACAAGAGGAGAGTTGTAATTGTAGATGACATATGTTCTCTTCTTTTGTATCTGAGAGGGATTTTGGGTAGATTTGACAGGGAAATCCAGTTTTTTAAAGATCTTAGTTCTTTTGGTCCATCCTGTGAACTTAACCTTTTTTGCCCTTAATATTGTATTCATCTAGTAGTATAGGCTGATCTCTAGTAGTGTGCAACAAAAGACCAAATTTACCCAATGGAAAAATTCAGTAGCTATTTATAAATTGTAGCCTTAACCCTAATCATTCAGCCTGAAAGATAACTAATGTTTGATCTTCAAAGAGTAATTTCTAATAGTTTAAAAGTTCAATGCCTAACCCACAATGCCACCAGGACTCCTAAATTAGAATAAAATTAAATGATTAGTAGATTAATTTTAGTGATAGCACTATTAATGGATATTAACTATGAAATATCATTACGTAAAAAGAATGAACCTTTTTGTATTGATTTATCATTTATACAGGGAGTGCAGTGGCTCCAAACGATAAGATCCGAGGTTTGATTCCACCAGCTGCACAGTGGGAGAAAGAGGAGGCTTTCTGCTACGGCAAAGATTTAAAAACCTGGAATCCCTACACAGGGTCACTATGGCACTTAGTAACAGCAACAACATAACTTATACTGTACTTTGTTTTGGTTATTGTCTTTAAAACACTACAATTGTATGAAGTATCACCCTTAAACTATATTGTTGTTGTTGTTGTTAAGTGCCTTCCAGTCATAACCGACTCATAGTGACCTTGTATATTTCCTAGGAGTGGCTGGTAGGTTTGAATCTCCTTCTTGCTGTTAGCAATTCAGTGTTTATCTTACAACACCACACCAGGACTCCTTTTACCATAGGCAAAGAAATTGACCATGAGAGAAGTTAGGTGCCCAGGATTGCATAATTTGTGAGATAAATAGAAAACTATATCAACAATGATGTGACATAACCAACCAAACCAAACAAACCCATTGTTCATTGCACCATCTATTTCCATCTTCTGACCTATTCTTTATGGAGACATAATCTTATATAATGTATCCTCATCTCTACCTTTAGAAATTTGACTTAGTTTTAAATTTACCATTACTTGCTATAGTCTTTTTCAAAGTATTTTGCAGCCCTCACATTTGTCATATCTGGTGGCAGTATATCCATTTCAGTAGTATACTGTTCTCCCCTACAGATAGCTATTTGGATGGTTCCCAGATTTTAGGTTTAATATATAGCTGCAACTCTAAATATCTTTGTAAAAAGAGAAAAAAACCCAAACATCTTTTTTTTCCCTTTTTGAATTATTTCTGTGTGATATAGTGCCCAAAGTGGGAATGCTGGGTCAGAAGCTATCATTTCATAGACTTTTGTCTCAAGAGACAGAATTCCTTTCTGAAAGGCTGTACCAGTTGAGCATACTACCAGCAATATATAACCAGAGTCAAACCCTTCTATCAAACCAAGGCTAATGTCAGGTTTTTCTACTTACATGGTAGCTTCAAAAAGTTTGTGGAAAATGGAATGAAAAGAAAATTTTTCCATGAACTTTTTTTGAAGCTCCTTTATATATAATATGTGAGGCAGTCCTGTAATGACTTGCTCTAATGTACATGTCTGTAGAACTACAGTTTTTGTGGAAATTTCACCAAATTTTATCATGCAAATGGGAACAGTGTGTGACTGTTCAGATTTTCTGTTGGATATAGGCTACAGGGTGTTGGAGATAGAGTGCTGGCCTGATGGATCTTTACTAGTCCCCTCAATGTTTTAGAGGTAATACTTGCATCTGTAATATTATTAATTGTTGATTTCTTTCTCCTCTGTTACTTTCAGTGAAATCTTATTTTCCTCTTCTATGCAGTATTTAAAATTTAATATTAACAAACCTGACGGCTTCATAATTGATATATATCTGTTGCTTCTATAATCATGAAATGAACTTCCCTCTTTGGAATATGTACACTATTTCATTTTCTTCTACTTAAAGAAAATTGTAAATTCACTCTTCCATAATTTTGGAATTTATTGTATTATGGAATGAAATGATAATCTAAATTCAGCTTTTTACTTTACTACTATGGAGTTTTATCAACAGCATTATTATTAATGTTTAATGAATATTTTTATCTTTAACAAATTATGATATTGTAGAAAAACTGGAAAATATATGAAGGTACAAAGAAAAAAAAAACATTTTTTTAACTTCTAGGCATGTAGCCCTTACTTCTCTTCCTTTTAATACAGTAAGGAGCATAGTTGACTGTCTTAGTTATATAGTGCTGCTATAGCAAAAATACCACAAGTGGCTTTCGATAACCAAAAATGTATTCTCTCACAGTTAGAAGGCTACAAGTCCAAATTCAGAATGCCTGTCCTAAAGGTAACCTTTCTTTTCCTAGGTTCTGGAGAAAGGCCTTTGTCTCCCTTCAGCATCTGTAGGCCCAGTATTCCTTGGAGATCTCCATGTATCTTGTTATCAATGTTTCCCTATATTTAGGAGCTTCATGGAGTCCTGGTGTGGTGCTGTGGGTTAATGCACTGGACTGCAAAGTTGGTTTGAATTTCAAGGTCAGTGGTTCAGGCTTACCAACTACTCCTCGGAAACCCTATAGAGGGTCACTGTGAATCAAAGCTGACTGGATGGCATTTAACAACAACAATAAGGAGCTTCATAGTGCAGGAATGAATTCCAGTTTCAAAGGATCCATTCCACTCTTGGCTCTGCTCAAATCTCTCTCCTTTTATAATCTCAAGAGATTGACTCAAAATACAACCTAATCCTGTAGATTGCATCTGGTTTCATTAACATCATTGTTGTTAGGTGCCCTCAAGTCAATTCTGACCCATAGCAACCTTGTATGGGGTTTCCGCAGAGCAATTGGTGAGCTTGAACTGCCAATCTTGCAATTCAAACCAACTATGCAGCCTAGCACATTAACTTATAGTGTCACATCAGGATTTACAATACATAGGATAATTATGTCATATCATAGCTGATCACATTATGAAGTGAGTGCATCATACTAGACCTCATTAAGGAGGTAATAACTTGTGTGGCACTGTAGGATAAACACTTGACTTGCTAACCACAAGGTTGGCTGTTCAAACCCACTAAGTGCTCCCCGGGAACCCCCTATACAGGGTCACTGTGAGTTGGGGCTGACTCAATGACACTTAACAACTACATCTTAACTGCTAAGCCACTAAGAATCCTGGCCCAGACAAGTTGTCACAAAACCTTAGGTATCACATTGGCCACAGACAGTTAACTATTACTATTTGTGAGTATATCCTTTCTAGACATATATGCTTTTCTCCTTTACTTCTTTTCTTTCTAATAAAGTAAGGAGCATGCTATACAAATACAGCAGCAATGAGTAAATAGGGATTTTTTGGGTTAATTTTGTATTTTACTTTGTTATAAAATTAGTATCAATTGGGCCATTTCTGGCTTTCTTTTTTAACATTGAAGTGCCACTTTCCTTTTTTTTTTTTTTTATTAAAGTTTTTATTGTGGATTGAGTGAAAGTTTACAGGGCACATCATCAGTTTCACATTCAACCATTCATATAACTTGTTGCGTTACATTGATTATAATCCCCTCCATATACCATGAGTTAAAAGTATTTCTCTCTATCCACTTTAGCTTTTTAAAAAACACACAAACAAAACCCACTCAGGCATATATAAAAATTTACATCTCCAAAGGGCACATTCTGTAAGTCTGCTCCTGGCCACCAGCTCTTAGTCCTTCTCTTCTTAGTTGATGAATCTAGAGTCCTCAGCCATGCCCCCTTTCCATGCTCCCATCTCTGCCTCCCATCTCTGGTGCTGCTGCTTCTCTGGATAAGGTCCCACATTCTGTTTGTGTGTTCCTTTCTTGATGGTCCTAGGGTCCTCTGTTTCTGG
>NW_006408521.1:28551024-28573544 GCF_000296735.1 Chrysochloris asiatica | reverse complement strand
TCTCAGTCCACAGAACTTCCTTTAGGATGTTTTTCATAGCAGGGTTGACTTTGGCAAAATCTCTTAGCTTCTATTTATCCTGGAATGTTCTGATTACACCATTGTATTTGATTGACAGCTTTGCTGGGTAGAGGATTCTTGAGTGGCAGTTTTTTTCTTTCAGGGTTTTATATATTTCTCCCTATTTCCTTCTTCCTGTATGATTTCTGTTGAGAAATCTGAGCTTAATCTGATTTGCTTGCTTTTGTATGCTATATTTCTCTTTTCCCTAGCTGCTTTCAAGATGCTGTCTTTATCTTTGATTTTGGAGCGCTTGATTATTATATGTCTTGGTGATTGTCTTTTAGGGTCTATCCATCCTGGGGTTCGTTGAGCTTCTTGAATCCTTATCTTTTCACTTTTCAGGATGTTAGGAAAAATTTCTTCCAGAAGCTCTTCAACTACCTCCTCTGTGGGCTTGTGTGATTGTTCCTGTTCTGGAATGCCAATAATTCTTATGTTATGTTATGTTATGCCTCTTCATGTTATACAACATGAATCTTAGGCCTTCTTCTGATTTTTTTAAATCCTTTTTTGTGTTTGTTCTTCTATCTTAGTAGTAGTGTTGAGAGATTTATCTTCTAGCTCACTAGTTCTAGTTTCTATCTTCATTTCTATTCCTTTGCCCTTTCAATGTATTGTCCATTTCTGATATTATATTATTAATTGTTTGGACCTCTTTCTGTAGGTTTTGAATGGTTTCCAATGCTCTATCTATCTTATTTGATTGTTCCTGTAGTGCTTTCCTGACTTCCTTATTTTTCTCAACTCCATTGTATTGTGTTTTGATACCTTTTATAATCATTTTTCTGAATTCTTTCTCATGCATTTCCAAAGCCTGTCCAGCTTCTAGTATGGATTGTAGGTCTACTTCCAGCTCATTTGTCTCAGTCACTTTATCTCACTTCTGGACATGTGCAGATATGGTCATCTGCTTCTGTTTTTGGGCATCTTCAGGGGTTATCTGTGGACATAATACTTAGATGGATATGTATTTTGGTATTTTTTATGCTTTCTGATTGCCTCCAGGTAGATGTGATCAGAAAATGGGCTTCCCTTTTCACTCTTCTTCCTGAGAAGTTTCAAGATACCACTGTTGGTCATTTTGATGTATTTAGGATTTAATTTTCAGCCTATTTCCTCTTTTGTCTGCTTGTCCCACTCCACAATCCCCGTTTAGGCCTTTTTTCTAGTTGGAAACAGTTCAGGGCCAGCTGTGGCCGTTTGGTTTTAATTGGAAACTGTCTCTTTAAATTTTGAGGAGATCTGTGCGCATGCGTAGTAGAACCCTCCGAGGGTGGGGCTGGGGTGCCCACTAGCTCAGGCACCCCTATAGTCACCAGAATGGAGGTGCGCAGATATCAAGGGACCAGTGAACAGATACCAAAAGAAAAGAATGTCCACACCTTTATCTCAGCGTTTCTGCCAGGCGTCTTTGGCCGCTCTGATCCTTCCCTCAAGTGGTCTCACCCAAGAAGGCGGCTCCTGGAGCAGCCAAGTGTCCCGGACTAGAAAGCAATAGATTTCTTGCTTCTGCCACAAATTCCACCAGCTGTGAGCCTTCCAGCCTTCTAAATATTCCTTTATATGTGGTTCAGAGTTCTGGGACCAGCCCCTGAGCCTGCTTGGTCGGGTATTCTGTGTTGTTGGTGGTGGAGCTCCTTTAGTGCACTTCCACCTGATCCGCCATCTTGTTTGTTCTCTTGCCACTTTGCTTTTTATGTATTTCAAATGCCTTCTCATCATGTGGTGGTGGTGATTATATGCTGTGGAGTCAGTTTTGACTCATAGCGACCCTGTATAGGGTTTCCGAAGCTGTAAATCTTTACAGGAGTAGAAAGCTCATCTTTCTCCTGAGGTTTCGAACTGTTGACCTTGAGGTTAACAGCCCGATTCTTAACCACTATGCTACCAGAGCTCTTTCTCACCATGTAGAACTAGAGTATAATTGCTCTATCAACACTTAGTGATAATTACTATGCATAAGACATTAAGTAAATGAGAACAGTGTCTGGCACATAGTAAGCATTGTAATGAAATGTTTGTTAAATAAATGAATGTCTGAGATCATGATCCAGAGAGATTATGTAACATTTGAAGTCATTTTTAAAACATATTCAATTGGGTTGTCTAAACTCTACACCTACTATGTTGACAATATTTTAGTAGAAAGTTTTGAAATAAAAATATATTTCTGGTTAACCTTTGGCACGCCAGAAAATTATGGCAGAAAAACCTTTTCTGAACATTCACACTCTGACATATTTCCAAAGATTAACATGAAACCATGGATATATAAATATTTTAAATGTCTGTTTGGCTAAGGTATTATAAATTAAGTTAAAATAAAATGAATTGGGGGAAAAACTTACAAAGCAAAAATTTAAAAGAACAGTTACAGACTCATAATAAAAAGACCAAGTACCTAGTAAGAAGATGGGCAAATGATGTGAACAGGCATTTCACAGAAGAAATAATGGTAAGTGCTGTTGAGTTGGTTCCAATTCATAGTGACCCTATATCCAGTGAAATGAAACATTGCCCAGCCCTGCACTTCACAATTGTTACTTTTGAGTACATTGTTACAGCTACTGTGTCAATCCATCTCATTGAAGGTCTTCCACTGTTTTGCTGGTCTTCCACTTTCCCAAACCTGGTATCCTTTTCCAGGGACTGTTCTCTCCTGATAACATGTCCAAAGTATGTGAGGCATCCTCACATCTAAGGGGTATTCTGGCAGTATTTCTTCTTCTGAGACAGATTTGTCCATTCTTCTAGTAGTCCATGGTATCTTCAATATTCTTCATCAACACCATAATTCAAAGGCATCAATTCTTTTTTGGCCTTCCTTATTCATTGTATGTAGCTTTTACATGCATATGAGGGGATTACTTGTAAACACATGACCAGATATTCAATCTCACTCATAATTTTTTTTTTAATGCATGCTAAAATAGTAAGAAGGGATCATTTTTCACCTCCTAGATTGACAAAGGTAAAAAGGAAGTCAAGTGTCAAGGTCATGCTTAAAGATAAGGAAAGATTAAGAAACTGGTGTCCTTGTGTAGCACCATAGGGTAAGCACTAGATCTCAAGGTCAGTTTAAACTGCAAGATCGGTGGTTCAAACTCAGCAGCCGCTCCTTGGAAACCCTATACAGGGTTGCTATGAGTCAGAACCGACTCAGCTGCACTTAACAACAACAACAAGAAACTGTTACAGACCAGAGGAATCTAAGGACACATGGATTAATAAATACAATGTGATAGGCTGGAGCCTATTTCTAATACTTTTTGTCCAGACATAACCTTATATATGGGTGGAGATACAAAGGTATTTACTGCAGCATTATATATCATAGTAGAAGTCTGGAAACCTTTTGAATGTCAATAATTAGGTAACTGATTAAAAAAATTAGGGTAAAGTCACACAGTGGAACTCTATATAGCTGTTAAAGAGAATGAAGTAGATATAAATATATTGATATAGAATTCTCTCCAAGATATATTGTTAAGAAAGCAATGAGTAGAATGGTTTATCACTTTTTAAATTTTTTATTAAAAAGGGCATATATACATACACACTAATATATGTACACCTGCAGTGCTTGAGGAAGCTTCAGAAAGTTGGTGGAAAAATGGAATTACAAAATAATGGAGGGATACATGCTGTTATTACATTGTGAGGATTACAGTCATTGAGATATAACAAAAGGTGTATGCATTGTTGAATAGAATACTGATCTGCTTTGTAAACTTTCATAAAAAGTTATAACAAAACAAAACATCCTATGGAGTGCAGTTCTACATTGTACACATGGGGTCACCATGAATCAGAGTCAGTTAGATGGTAACAACAAGAGTTGTTGTGAGGTGCCATCGAGTCGGCACCAACCCATAGTGACCTTATGTACAGCAGACCGAAACACTGTCTGATCCAGGGCCAACCTCACTACTGTTGCCACGCTTGAGTCCATCGATGCTGCCACATGGCCAATCCATTTCACTGGGGTCTTCCTCTTTTTCTCTGACCCTCCACCTTACCAAACATGATATCCTTCTCCAGCGACTGCTCCCTCCTGACAGTATGTCCTAAGTATGAGAGACTAAGTTTGGCCATCTTGGCCTCCAAGGAGCACTCTGGCTGCACTTCTTCCAAAACGGATCTATTGGTTCTTTTGGCAGCCCATGGCATTTTCAATATTCTCCTCCAACACCATAATTCAAAAGCATCAATTCTCCTATGGTCTTCCTTATTTACTGTCCAGCTTTCACATGCATATAAGGTTATTGAAAATACCATGGCTTGTAGGTCAGGCTCACCTTAGTCCTCAAGCTGACATCTTTTTGCTCTTCAACACTTTAAAAAGGTTTTGTGCAGCAGACTTGCCTAATGCAATATGTTGTTTGATTTCCTGACTGCTGCTTCCGTGAGTGTTAATAGATTTAAGAAGAATGAAGTCATTGACAACTTCAGTAGTGGGGGAAAAAAAGATAATGGAATTTTTGAAGCCCCCTCATATTCTGGTCCTGGTGGGGTGCTGGTAGTATAAGCACTAGACTGCAAAGTCAGTTTGAACCTCAAGGTCAGCAGTTCAGACCCACCAGCTGCTCTTTAGAAACCCCATACAGGGTTGCTATGAGTCGGAACAGACTTGACACTTAACAACAATATATTCTTTGAAATGAATATGAATATGAATTCTTTTTGAAGCCCCTTCATAGTCTCTGTATTATTTTACCCTGTTCATTTATTACTATATAAACAGAAACTAATTATTCTTTATAAATACATGAAATGAGGCCAGGAGGCAGAATACTTATTTATCTAGGAGTGGATTAAGTTATTTTCTCTTTCTGCCTGCCAAAACCATCTTTTCTAACCTTTTAACTTGAAAAAAGAACTTGCTTGCTGCCTTTGAATTGCTGTTAGCTGCTATTGAGTCAGCCTAACTCATGGCAATGCCCTGCACAAGGAAACAAAATACTGCCCAATCATGCACCATCCCTGGATTGGTTGGAGATCAGACCTTTGTGCTCCACTGGGTTTGCATTGGCTGGTTTTTCAGAAGTAGATCACCAGACCTTTCTTACTAGTCTATACTAGTCCATCAGAGTCTGAAACCTCTGCTGAAACGTGTTCTGTATGACAGTCCCAGAAAAGCCTCCAGTGACAGATGGCCCATAGCTGGGAATCTAATTGAGGTCTCCCACATGAGAAGGGAGGAATTTACTACTGAGGCACCACTGCCACCAGGCACCACGAGAGACACTTTTAAAGATAGGCCATTGTCTTGCAGTTTTCTTGGCTATCCAAATAGAGAGGAGAGTTACTCTTTTAATCCCTTCCTGGTCCTCTAACCCCTTCACTTTTATCCAGGTATATTCTGGCTGTTTCTGAGTCCTAACTCAGAAAGCTCATGGGATTTACTCTGATCGGCAATACATTGTAGTGACTGGATTATCTGTTCTCTCTGGACTCAGGATGGCCAGTGTTCCAGTGAAGGAACGGGTGAAGGTGTCTCAGAACTGGAGGTTGGGGCACTGCCGAGAAGGGATTCTGCTAAAGTGGAGATGCAGGCAAGTAGCCTCTGGACTCTTTTAAAGCTGCCTGGGTCAGGACAGCATGGTGGAAAGTGGGTAAAGTGGCACTGGTGATTGTATAAACACCATAGAAGGGAGTGTCAGGACAACTTTTTTTTATCACATTTAAAATAAAGATAAGACATGTACTGTATTTGAACAAATTACATATTTTTTCTGATGATAAAAATGATAAATGCTTATTAATAGAAATGTGAAACACAGAGAAAAGTCTCCAGAAGAGAAGAAAAATGTGCTTATAACACTACTACTCAGAGGTAACCATTATTATCTTATGCCATCAAAAGAAATAAAGGAAGCCAATATTTCAGCCCATCATGTTTAACTGTTCTTGTTCTTTAAATCTCTTACTCTAGGGAGTTACACCTTCACTCTTGGCTCTTCTACTTTATTAAAAGGCAAAATAAAATCTAAAGGTTTGGCTATATATGTTACAGGAGGCTGGGCTTAGAAAAATTGCCAGGAAATTTACATAATGGCTTTGGTGCTGCTACTGCCACAGATGTATGCTTCATCAATGCTAAATTAATTCATACTTTTTATTTGATTCCTTACGAAAACAAAAAGCAAAAATAAATAAACTCACTCCTTTTGGGTGGTTGGAATGCATAGGGAACATCCTGAATCCCCATTCCTGGTTGACCTGTACCTGTGCTGTTGGTCACATGAACCTTGCCTGCTTGTGTCTAATTTCTGCTGGTTTCACTAATATCAGTTGCTAGGAACTATAGGAGAGCAAGATGGATTTTTATGATGAGAGTCTTTATTTTCCCTGCTTCCCACTTTTGCTTTTTAATACCAGAAAGTTTAGTTTATTTCTCTATCAAGGTTTTGTCCCTGATGTCATTTGGGGCTGGTTTCAAGCAGTTTGGCAAATAAATACATGAGACCAGGCTGCACCGGAATTCTCTGCTCACCTGGCATGAACCTGGTTTCTTGTCTAGGCAAATGGCTACATACCAGGTGGCTCTAAACACATGGATATTGAATTACAAGCCCGCTGCCTGCTGCCTACTTGAGTGTGTCACACACACTCATGCAAGGGGATGTTGGTGAGGAATGTGCACAAGGAGTGAGAATACAGGCATCTGTACACAGTCTACACATGTTCCATGTAATATATGCACACACTTGTAAAAACCTCATGAGCAGAAACTCAGTTACTACCAAGTCCAAGCTGCATTTAATTGCCCGGCAAGTCAATTTGCAGAACTTTTCCACATTCCCATGACGCTTGTATAAGGAGCCTAGGGAAGAAACACAGCCCAGTTTGTTCAGACAGGCTTGGCAATGGGAGATGGTAAATGGGGATGAATCAGCTGTCTGTGTTTACTTGGGACCTGGTATCTTCAGGACCCCTATGTAGAGTAGGACAGGCTATTGGAATGTCTCCCTTGGGAAATGGGCTTTAGTCCCCACCAGAGAGTTCAGTATCTGGTAGAATCCTACTTCTTAAGGCTCTCTTCATGTCATGGAACTGGCCTGTGCCTTCTAACATTTGTTTCTCTTGCCAGATTGTAGTGGGAATGTTTAACTATTAGTAGATTTCTCTTATCAGCTGCCTGTGAGAGCTGACTATTTTTCTGTAGCCCCTGAACTGTAGCAGACTGCTCTGGAGCTGTGTTTTTCCATTGCCATACTTACCCTCTAATACAGAAATGTAGATATCCCCTGTGAGGATCTAGGTATCTAATCAGTACATTAAGATCCTTTCCTAAATGGCTTTATTCCTATCACGTATGAATGGCCCCTGTACTCTAGTAGGATGAGGGAATGGAGCTTCCCTAGGGCTCTTTCTTCTCTTTTTTTCGATCACACCCTCACTGAGCTGTTGGAAAACAGGTATGTATGGAGTGTGGGAACATATTGCACTTCAAATTAGTGAGGCTGTCAAATGAAATAGTTACTTCACCCTTGGAATGTTACTTTTTGACCCTCCTGTTGTTGTTTTCCAAAATCTACTTACCTAGGAAAGTCTGAAGAGCCCAGCTAGCATAGGTTACGTGTTGTGGTTGTTGTTGTTATGTGCCGTGGAGTTGGTTCTGACTCATAGCGACCCTGTACAGGGTTTCCGAGGCTGTAAATCTTTACGGGAGCAGAACACCTAATCTTTACGGGAGCAGAACACCTTATCTTTCTCCTGCGGAACAGCTGGTAGTTTCGAACTGCTGACCTGAGGTTTAGCAGCCTGATTCATAACCACTACACTACCAGAGCTCCTTGTGTTGTGGTACGAACCACAAAATCAGTAGCTCAAATTAGCTGCTCCATGGGAGAAAAATGAGGCTTTCTGTTTCTATAAAGATTTAACAGCCTCAGAAACCCTATATAGGATTGCTATGGGTCAGAACTGACTTGACAGCCCGCAGCAGTGGAAGTCTAGGTAGCCAGTAATTCAAATCTTAAGCATTCTCCAATTACGAGTGATACTTAATTGGCCTTTTAATTCTGGTTCATTTTAGAAAGCCCAAAGAAGATTGGGTCTTCACAGAGTTTAATTACTCTAGTTTCTGAGGGTGGCCTAAGGGAAGATAATTTTCAAGAGGGGGTGTGGGTGCAGGGGAGTAAGGTGTAGACTGTTACCCTTGCAGGTTGTTGCTTGGTTGGGATTGGTCAGTCTCTCCAAAGATCCAAGTCCCATTTTTATGCTGTATCACGACCCTTATCTTTTGTTTTCTATCTCTTCAGTCAGATGCCCTGGATGCAGCTAGAGGGGGATTCTCTGTACATATCCCAGGCTAATTTCATCCTGGCTTACCAGTTCAGACCAGATGGTGCCAGCTTGAACCGCCGGCCCCTTGGAGTCTTTGCTGGGCATGATGACGATGTTTGCCACTTCGTGTTGGCCAACTCACATATTATCAGTGCAGGGGGGTAAGTGCTGCAGGCTCTTCTGCCACCCTCTTCCTCAGTGCTTGCTCTTCAGGGACTTTTGTCTGCCTCTGACTTTTCTGTCTCAACTCCAAAGGGATGGGGAGAGAAACCAGAAGAAGAGGTTTTTGCTTGTTTGTTTTGTTTTTCCATTTAAAGCCAAGAGATTTAACAAAGGCAGCTGGTTGGGTCAGCTGGAGAAGGAAATCAGGAAGAGCCTTTACTGAAAAGTGAAGCTGGTTTTGATGGAGTCCTGGTGTGGCACTGTGGGCTAATGCATCAGACTGCAAAGTTATTTGAACTGCAAGGTCGGTGGTTCAAGCTTACCAGTTGCTCCTTGGAAACCCTATAGAGGGTCATTATGGGTCGGAATCGACTTGATGGCACTTAAAAACAAGGGGAAATTTGTTTAATCTCTCAGCTCTGTTCAGCCCCAAGTGTGCTGAAGAAGTAAAGGTGTCTAGAGACTCAGCACCTTATTGGACTGGAATTACTAATGCTTGGCAAATTTGGGTATTATCAGAGACTTTCTGTAGACTTGTTTGTTTTCTACAGTGAAAATAATTGGCTATTGGGGATGAGCTTCTTATTTTTCTCATAGAGATGGGAAGATTGGTGTTCATAAGATTCACAGCACCTTCACTGTCAAGTACTCAGCTCATGAACAGGAGGTGAATTGTGTTGATTGCAAAGGAGGCATCATTGTGAGTGGCTCCAGGGACAGGACGGCCAAGGTGAGTTGGTCTCCGCCTTTACATACTGTTATTCCCTCCTGTCTGTAGGGAAGGGGTTGGAAGGGGTGGATAGAGACTTGACTCCCAGGATTGGCAGAAAGCATTGGGTGGGGGCAGGGGGGAAATGACACAATAAAGGACTCACTTATGTGCCTCTGGCATGCATCTTGCCATGCCAGGCTGTCTCTTTGCCAGCTGGACTGGAAAAGGAGTGGACAGTGGCTGGGAAACTTGCCACTCACTTGAAATGTGGCGTGAACTCAAAAACGGAGGGCCTGGCCAGCTTTTCCTCCCTGAGCTGAGTTTCCTCAAGTTTGTGGGTTGAGTTCTGACCCCAACATTTTATTTTAAAATCTCCCTTCTTTTGGTTGCTCTCTGTTTAGGGAGGTTAATTTTTCACCACCTTGTGTATAAGCAATCAGGCTGATAATTAAAATGCGTTTATACTGCTTCTCTGGAGGGTGATGTGGTCAATAAGCAGTAGAAAGAGAATAGGGAAGGGTGTTATATGTTACATCATTGCCAAATTGCCTTGTCTGCAGTCAAACATCCACCAAGACATAAAAGAGTGAGAACGATAAGTGGTGGAATCCTTGCTTTATGGACTCAGCTCATTCATGTGTGAGTCAAGCAGTCTCCCACCATGAGACAGAGAAGACCTTTTCTCCATCCTTGTGTCCTGCAGCCCTGGTCCTTTGAGGTTACTGTGAGAACTTTGCTGTCAATGGTGCAGGAGGCCCAGTGGTATCTTGTCTGTTTTCCAGCGTCTGGAGGCTCTATAGTGCTTACAGATGCAAAATGCTTATTGGTGTCAGCAAGTGGGGTTCTAAGACACATAGGGAGAAGACTGGGGAGAGGGAAATTACAATCTTTCCTTAGTAACTTTTCTGACTCCATGTACCCTCTGGTGATTGCTTCTTGTAGAATGTCTCTAATTTATTTATAAAGAAGAGTTAAGGATGTTCCTTGTTAATTATAGAAGTTTCTCTTCTTTGCTATTTTCTTTCTTCTACTTTATATTCTGTCAAAGAGACATACACGTCAGCACAGGCAGCCTGAGAAAAATCCAGCAAATCTTCTGAACCAACATGGAATGGAATTTCTTGTCATCTACTTCTTCCCATCCCTTCACCCCATAGTTATTTCAGGTTTCTGATTGGTCACTGTATTTAGAGCATTCCTTGCAAAGATACTGACTATGGTACTGCTCAAAATTCAATTTGCATGGAAACTTTTTGTAGTATGTGTGACCTAGATATTCCTGTCTCTTCTGGCATCTCCCTAGCACCAACTTTCCTTGGTTCTGCCTTTTTAGTGACAACTCTTTTGTTCTATCCTATTTTCTATGGTCTATGCTCTATGACCACAGTCAACAATTCAGGGATGTGCACTGCTTGCAATTGGGGAATAATAGCTTTTTTGTTTGGTGTTTGGGGTTAATCTCATGTTTTGAGTATTAACTCAGACCTAGTTAGTGGTTTAAATGTTTTTAAGCATGGAATTAGGTTCTTCCTGGTTCTAAGATTCTGTCACTGAAATCCACCCTCCCTTTTTTAAGGTTTCCTTTAGATCAATGACTGAACTCTCATCTTTGGTTCTTCTTCAGCTCCTGAAAGCTGCCTGCTGTGCTGGGGCTCCCCTGTGACCTCTATCTAGTTCAGCTCATCTTCTCTGCTTTCTGGATGCTGTTTGGGTTCCTTTCCTTTCTGTTCTTGTCTTTGCTTCTAGCAAAGACATCTTCCTGGCCCATTTTTACATTACCTGCAGTTAGTCTTTGATAATCACCTCTCCATTTCTTTTTTAATGGCATCTGCAATTCTATAGCCACTTCTGCAAGCTTCTAATACACCTGAATCCCCCTAAGAACTCATAGCCATGTTGGCCTGTAAACATCTGTAGCCCATTTTTCTTTTTCTTTTTTTAAATTTTAGTGTGTGGGGGGCATGGGGCATAGGGAATTTTCCAAAGATGTACTAGAAAAGAGAGATTCGTTTTACTAGCGTTAAGGAAACAAGAAAAATTTCTCTCTGTAAGACTTCTGAGTCAGGAACAGTTCCTTCAACCCTGGTTTCAGACTTACTGTGACTTATCTTAGATTACCTCTCTGGGCTTCAGTGGAGTTGGCCCCATCCTGAGTTTTAACCAGATGGTAGCTTACATTCTTGATGGGTCTGGACTGAACTGACCACTTCATTTCCTCCTACATAAGTCTGTCCATTCTTTCCTTCATTCTTACAAGTGCTTACTCTATGTGAGCCTTTGTGCACTAGGCACCTGCGTTCATCAAAGGTAAAGAGATACAGCCTCTAGTCTTTAAGGAAGCTGACGCATAAGTGCACATGGGTAAGAAGGTGATAGGCAGTGGCCTTGGTTGGGAAATATTATGGCTCTGGGGAAAGGGCCAGAGAGTTCAGAGGGTAAACTTTGGAAAGGATGACTTTATGGAGCAAAGAGCATTTGAGCTGGTGGTTTTTTTTGTTTTTGTTTTTTTCTTTTTAGTCATTTTTCAATAGAAAGGCTTGTTTTATAATGTTATTAGGCACTGTGCTAAATAAGCACTTTATATTTATTGATTTTCTTATTTTATCCTTTAGGGTATATTTTCCCCCTACATAATTGTGCTTATAATGTATTTTGGGTACACAATATACTCAGCTGTATCTAGTTTATTTTATAAGGGTTCCATTATTATTACATTTTATTTGTCAATGTCATCTGTAAGTACCAACCACTAATGCCAAAGATGAAAAAAATGGAAACTTTTTACAAACTCCTGCAGTCTTAAATTGATCAAACCTGTAATCAAGATGCGTGGATAATTACTAGAGATCAGAATGTGAAATTTGGAAATGAAGAGGAATCATCAATTGTTGTGAAATATCATCTTGATGATAGAAACAGTATTGGAGATCACACAATAGAATTTTGCAAGACAAAAACGTATTCATTGCAAATACCTTTTTCTAACAACAAAAATAGTGACTATACACGTGGACCTCATCAGATGGAATACACGTGAATCAAATGAACTCCATCAGTGTTAAGGTACAATGGAGAAACTCAATATCATCAAGGTGAAGAAGGCAGGGACCTCCTGCAGAATAGACTTTCAGTTGCTCATGTACAAGCTGAAGCTGAGGAAGATTTAAAAAGTCCGTAAGAGCCAAGATATGACCTTGAGTATATTCCAACTGAATCTAGAAACCATCTCAAGAATAAGTTGGCAAGAACAAGCAAATTGCTCACCCAGGAGACATCAAGGCAAGTGTTCAGGCACCCTCAGGGCAAACCCCCTTCTAAGATTAAGACTTAGTGGGAATACATGCTCTGATTGGTGACCATGTTCGTCACCGATAAGGGAAAGTGAGGGAAAAACAGCAATGAAGCTGTGAGCTAAGCCCTACAATGTTCAGTAGACTCTTGTGAACCCAGGTGGAGACCTGGTTGGCCAGCAGTGTGGCAAGACCTGGGGACTCTTGAGCCCAGAGTCAGTGACATAGCCACAGAGGACTAGAGTAGAGAGTGAAGCGTCTAACTGATAAGAGAGGGTATATGCATAAGAACACCCACACTTGCAGATAATACCCACTTGACCTGGCTTCAATGACTGGATGATCAGAGCTCAACTAGAAGAAGAAAGAAGAGGAAAAAAAGAGTAATCTAATACAATTTGATGAACTTGTCCTATACCTGTGAATGCAGTAGCTCAAAAGAGGGAACAAATCTTTACAGTGAGGATCATTCCCACCCGCTCTGTACACAGAGTAGACAGGGATGGGCAACTTGGACATTGGCTACCCAAAATGGAGGGCCTACAAAGGCAAGAAGTGACCAGCTTACAAGCTTTCAAGAGGGAACCTAGATCCAGAGGGCCTGGAGGAAGGTAGAATCTACACTGAGTAGTATCCAATCTATCTGGGTGGGGCTGATGAAAGGAGATGTGGATAGGTCTTTTGTGATACAATAGTGAATAATTGTTATCAGGACTGACTGTGAGGGTTGGAAATGTAAAGGTAGACCTTTTGTAGCAAAAGGAGGAGAGTGATTGACTTTGCAGTCTAGGAGCGGAGGTCCCTGGGATCATTAAGAGAAGAGCGGAGAGCAGGACCCTACCCAGAGAAGCAGTGACACCAGAGATGGAGGCAGAGATGATGACGTGGAGAGATGGAGCAGCTGGGGACTTTAGATCCAGAGAGGGAGAGGGGCTGTGTGCTGACGACTGGGGGGCAGGTTTGCAGGGTATACCCTTTGGTTGGTTGATGATGCATGGAAGGGATTGTAACTATGGCAATGAAACGATATACGATAGGATGAATGTTAAACTAATGTTCTGCCATGTAAACTATCACATAATTCACAATAAAATAAGAAAAAGAATAAGTTGGATGCATTCAACACTAATGACCAAAGACAAGAGTTGTTGTGGGATGATATCAAAGACATCATACATGAAGAAAGCAAAAGGTCATTAAAAAACAGGAAAGAAAAAAGAAACCAAAATGGAGGTAAGGAGAGACACTAAAACTGGCTTTTGAATGTAGAGTAGTTAAAGCAAATGGAAGAAATGATGAATTAAAAGAGCTGAGCAGGTTTCAAAAGGCAGTTCAAGAAGACAAAGTATTCTAATGAAATGTACAAAGACCTGGAGGTAGAAAACCAAAAGGAAAGAACACACTCAGAATTTCTCAAGTTTGAAAGAACTAAAATAAAAGATTCACGTCTTGAGTTGCAATATTGGAAGAGTCTAATGGAGTCCTGGTGTGGCACTACAGGATAAGCACTGGACTGTAACTGTAAGGTTGGTGGTTCAAACCCATCAGCTGCTCCTTGGAAACTGTATACAGGGCCACTGTGAGTTGAAACAGACTCGATGGCACTTAACAACAACAATAACATAGTCAAAATATTGAATGATGTGCGAAGCATCAAAGGGAGGAATATGCAGAGTCACTGTACCAAAAAGAATTGATCAGTGTTCAGCAATTTCAGGAGGTAGCATATGGTCAAGAACTAATGATATTTAAAAAATAATAATAAACTAATGATATTGAAGGAAGAAGTCCAAGCTACGCTGCGAACATTGGTGAAAAACAAGGCTTCAGTAATTGATGGGATATCAATTAATATGTTTCAGCAAATGGATGCAATGGTGGAAATGCTCACCAAGAAATTTGGAGACAGCTACTTGGCCAGCTGACTGAAAGAGAGATCCATATTTGTGCCCATTTCAAAGACAGGTGACCCAATGGAATGGAAAAATCATCAAATAATAACTTTAATATCACATGTAAGTAAAATTTTACTAAAGATAATTTAAAAATGGTTGCAGTAGTACATCAACAGGGAACTGCCAAGAATTCAGGCTGGATTTAGAATAGGACATAGAATGAGGGATATCACTGCTGATGTTTTGGCTGAAAGTAGAGAATACCAGAAAGATGTTTCATTGACTATACAAAAGGATTCAACTGTGTAAGTCATAACAAGTTATGGATAACATTGAGAAGGATGGGAAATCCAGAATACTTAATAGAGCTTATGTGGAACCTGACCATAGTACAAGAGGCAGTTATTCAAACAGAACAAGGGAATAATGAATGATCTAGAATCAGAAAAGGTGTATGTCAGGGCTGTGCTGTTTCACCATATTTAATCAAACTGCAGACTGAGCAGATCATTTGAGAAGCTGGACTATATGAATATGAACATAGCATCAGGACTCATTAACAATCTGTGACATACCAATAGCACAGCCTTGATTCAGTAAAGAAGACTTGAAGCATTTACAGATGAAGATCAAAGGCAATAGCCTGCAGTATGTATTACACCTGAACATAAAGAAGACAACGATCCTCACAACTAGACCAATAAGCAACATCATGATTGGCGGAGAAAAGATTGGAGTTGTAAAGGATTTCATTTTGCTTGGATCCATAATCAGCATCCATGGAAGCATCAGTCAAGAAATCAAACGTCATATTGCATTGGGCAAGTCTTCTGCAAAAGACCTCTTAAAAGTGTGAAAAAGCCAAGATGTCACCTTGAGGTTTAATGTGTATCAAAGCTGTGATACTTTTAATCACCTCATATGGATGTGAAAACTGGACAATGAATAAGGAAGACCCAAGAATTACCTTTGAATTATTGTGTTGGTGCACAATCTGTCTTGGAAGAGGCAAGGTTGGTGAGACTTTATCACATACTTCAGACATCTTAGGAGGAGCCACTGCTTGGAGAGGACAGCAAGCTTGAGAAAATAGAGGATCAGCAGAAAAGAGGAAGACTCTCAACAAGATGGATTGGCACAGTAGCTGCAACTGTGGGCTCAAACATGTGAAGATGGTACAGAACTGGGTAGTGTTTCATTCTGTTGTACATGGGGTCACTATGAATCTATGTACAACACTTAACGACAACAAATGGCTTCATAGTGGTCTTTCTATCATTTACTTATTCTATCTATGGGTGTTTGTATCAATTTTTTTCTTACAGTTGTAAGAACCACTATTACTGAATGTCTACTACCTACCAAGGAGTCCTGATGTGGCGCTATAGGATAAGCACTTGACTATAAGGGCAGTATGTACCTCAAGATCAGCTGTTCAAACTCACCAGCAGCTCCTCAGAAACCCTTTACAGGGCTGCTATGAGACAAACTGACTCGATGGCACTTAACAACAACAATAACTACCTGCCAAGTACTGTGTTACTAGTTAAGTGCTTAATGCCTGTTTTCACTTTCCACACTCTAATCCTCAAGATAAATATTAATTCCCACTTTACAAATGATGAAGCTGAGGTTAAGTGGTTATGAAACATATCAAAGATCAACGTTCATAAGTAGTTTTTGGTCTGGAGAAGGGAGGTGGTGGTCGAAACACTCGTCAAGCGGGGATTGGTGCTGCCTGTGGAGATCTGTGGAGGCCGACAGGATTTGTTGGCTGCCGTCATCCCCGCTGCCGTGTACTCAGTTAAAAACGACAACTAACGCCAACCAGGAAAGATCCAAGTCACAACAGTACTAGCCCTAGCATCATCAATGAAGATGTAATTATAAATCGTCATTCTCATGAAGATGACAATCCATTTGCAGAGTACATGTGGATGGAAAATGAAGAGGAATTCAATAGACAAACAGAAGAGGAGTTATGGGAAAAAGAATTTATTGAACGCTATTTCCAAGAAATGCTGGAAGAGGAGGAAGAACACGAGTGGTTTATTCTAGATCGAGATCTCCCGCAAGCTATAGACCAAATCCAGGACCAATTTAATGACCTTGTTATCAGTGATGGCTCTACTTTGGAAGATCTTGTGGTCAAGAGCAACCTGAATCCAAATTTAAAGGTGTTTGTTCCTGGGGTGAAGTACTAAACTATTTGAGTAGAATGGGGCCCTCTTTTGGTGGATGTAGCACAATTTCCATACTGTGAAGGCAGTATTAGAAGACTTAATTGTAAAAGCTCTCTTGTCACTGTGTTACACTTATGCATTGCCAAAGTTTTGTTAATCTTGCATGCTTAATAAAAGTGCTGAGACTGTTATTAAGTAAAAAGCTGTCAAACATTTACTGAAAATAGAATTGTCCCTATGGCTTGATGTGAAGGCAGCAAGGAAAGAAGCACCAGTCAAGTTGAGGCGAAGTACCCAATTAAATGACCTCTACATCTTACCTACTTGTCTTTTTTGAGGTTAAACTGGTCCTTTAGAGTTAATTAACACTTGCTCATATCTAAACATTTTTTAAATTAGTAAATCCAAATTAAGCCCAAATGTTAAGGAAATGTTTCATCTCAGACTTCAGTTTGCATTTTCCTCTTTCAAAAAACATCTTTCTCTAAGAAGGCCAGCTAATGATTTGAAATAATTTATTATTAAAAGACATGTCTGTTTACTAAGGTTAAAAGGTAGTAATGAGATGAGAGAGCTATTCATGACTTACATGGTATGCTATTGTGTCAGAAATAGTGAATTCTCCTAGTACTACAGGAGGAGATAGGTGATTGGAGATTTGCCATCTTCTAAGGAATCCACTGGATCAGAGCTATGTCTGTATGAAGTCCAGCATTTGACCAACTCATAGTCAATTGAAGAAGGAAATTGTGACATTCTGATTTAAGTGGTGCTTTTCCTTGCTTTGTTAACTATCACAATAGTCTGCAGCACAATTTTTCTTTTAACAAAGCTAGAACAGTTTTGGCTTCTTAAACTTCATATTTGGGTAGGTTAAGCTGCCATACGTGTTCAGTGTGAATAGTGTTTAAGTTGAAAATATTGTAAAAAAATTATATTTTTTCAAAAATATTTAAAAAAATAAATAATAGTAGAACTGAGCTGATGGTTGTGTTTATTGGATGCTGGCATGCAGATTCATCCAGTGGTGGTATCCATTTTTGTGTGGGCTCAGTGCCAAAGAGCAATCCTGCTGGCAAGGTGTGTATAGAAAGCAGGCCTTAGTAGATTCCATATTGAAAAGTATGCTGCTCTGTGAGTATCTAACTATACTCCTTAAACCTCATTGATTTCCTGAGGCTCTAATGTTGGGGCAGCCATGTTGAGAAACTGTTTGGCCATCATTACACTGACCCTGCTCTATAATCCAACCTTCATTGTGGTTTCTGATCTTCACAAGCCATGGCTGGTCTAATTGGGCTGGTAGCTATTTTGATTCATCAGAACTTTCTCCCCTTCCCCACAACAAGTTTTTATTTATATTTGGTGTGGCACACTGTAAGATAAGCACTTGACTGCTTAACCACTGCAAAGTCGGTGATTTAAACCCATCAGCTGCTTCTCAGAAATCCTTTACAGGGTCATGACTCTGACTCAACAGCATTTAACAACAACACATTTTTATTTGGGCTGGCAACCAACACTTTCCTAGTTCCACATACCATTCTGCCTCATGGCCCTGTTGGGCTCTTGATAATGTCCTTTGTGCTTTTCTTGAATTTGTTGGACTCAGAAAAGTGTTTGTCATTGATATTTGGACCTGTCATTGCTAGTAGTAGTGAACTCAGGTGGCTAGGTAGTTCTTGGATTTTCCCAGCGATAAGAGGTCTCACAAAGAGTAAGAAGGTCATAGAGTTGATTCTGGTTCACATTCTCCCTGGTGGTCCACTAGTGGGGGCACCTATGCCCAGTGGTTTTTTTTAATGGCCACCTTAACTAATTAAGGTGTGGGGAGTCCTGGTGTGGTGCTGTAAGATGGTTGCTGCTCCTCAGAAACCCTGTACTGGGTCACGGTGAGTCAGAACTGACTTGATGGCACTTAACAACAACAAACAACAAATTAATGGTGGTGGTGGTGTGCCATGGAATCAGTTCTGACTCATGGCGACCCTGCATAGGATTTCTGAAGCTGTAAACCTTTACAGGACCATGTTTTTGTTGTTAAGTGCCATCCATTTGATTCCAACCCATAGCAACCCTATATAAGTTTTCTGAGGAGCAACTGGTGAGCTTGAACTGCCTTAACTTTGCAGTCCAGCGCATTAACCCACAGCGTCACACTAGGACTCCTTACAGGAGCATTGTTGTTGTTGTTGTTATGTACCGTGGAGTTGGTTCAGACTCATAGCTACCCTGTACAGGGTTTCCAAGGCTGTAAATCTTCACGGGAGCAGAAAGCCTCATCTTTCTCCCACGGAGCAGCTGGTTGTTTTGAACTGCTTACTGTGAGGTTTGCAGCCCAATTCGTAACCATAGGTATGTTTTATTTTTAAAGAAGCTATGAAGCAGGGACAAGCATATTTGGCTTTTTTTTATCACAGTCACGCTATAATACAATCACTCCCCCTCTATTCTCTTAACAGCACAGTACTGTAAGTGGCACAAATGGTCGTCAGACATGAGGTTTACAGAGCTTTTCTCTGAGAACTACTGTAAATTAGTGCTGTATAATTGGAGATTATACATATAAATGAATTTTAATTTTAGAAGCATTGTAACTTAATGATTAAGACCGACAATTTTAGAGTTCCTAAAGATGAATCCTGTCGTGGTGAACAAGAAGTCATTTGACCTTTTTTGTGCTTCCATTTCCACATTTATAGAATGTCAATTAAGATAGTCTTAGAATTGTTTGAGAAGTTAATGTACATCTAGCACTTGAAAGATAGTTCTTGGCACATAGAGAGTTCTATATACGTAATTGCTGGTATTACTATTAAGGAGTCCTCTAGGCTGAGCTGTCATTGTATTGGAGTTTTTCCTGTCTGAGGGAACATACCATTGAAACTACTTTGATGTTTTAACTAGAAAGACAGGCATCTGTATTACAGGTGGAGATGGGAGGTTTCAGAGCATCATGTACTCAATTTTGAAGCCCTTAGGACAAATGATCACCCTATTGGGCCTATACTGACATAGCTTTAAGGTAACCAAAGTCATCCTGTTTAAAGAAAGCTTTACTTTTATGACCACTATTGTGGTGCTCGGAGTCCTAGTGTGGCACTGTAGGATAAGCACTGGACTACAAGGTCAGTTGAATCACAAGGTCGATGGTTCAAACTCACCAGCCTCCTTGGAAACCCTAAACAGGGTTGCTATGAGTCAGAACCGACTCAACGGCACTTAGTAACAATTGTGGCGTTGAGGATTCGTGGTATGACACTGTAGGTTCAGCACTGGACTGTGACCCACAAAGCCTGCAGTTCAACCCCACCAACTGCTCCTTGGAAACCTTATACACAGTAATGCTATGTTAGAAACTTGTTCCTCAAAAGCATTATACAGGGTCACTATGAGTCATAACCAACTTGATGGCATTTAACAACATTGAAACCACGGAAGGAGTCTTGGTGGCATAGTGGCTAAGCGCATGACAGCTAACTGAAAGGGTTCAAACCCATTAGTGGCTATGGTAGAAAAGACCTGGAGATCTGTTGTAATGACTATAGCCCAGGAAAATCTGTCCTATAGGGTCTCTATGAGTCAATATCTACTCAGTGGCATATAACAATATTGAAAAAAGACAGCTTGTGTAAGATTTTTCCTGTTGTGTTACATCAGTCTTTTCCATACTATGAAATGCTTTCTGTTTAGCATACTAGAGTAACTAGTTGTTGGCTCAGTATCTCCAGTTGACTGCTGAGGTTTACCCTAAAGGGATCAGTATTTCAGCATACTAGTAACATCTGTGACCCATACCAGTTTAGAAGTTCTGCTCAGTCAGTATAAAATGGCTAAGGAATCTCAACCAAAATCCATATATTAACTTTGACCCAGTCCACCTTCTCTTTGAGGACCATGATAGGTCACAAAAATGGAAACTGAGTAGATTGGATTTTATTTTGTTAAAGCATAAAAGTGTTTTGATTATTCAACCTTCCCACAAAAGCCATGGAACTAGCGCATAGCTTACCTTTCCTTGAATTTATTTTTCAGACCTTGGTGCACACAGATCCAGCTTCTCTATTTTCTAGAGTATTTTTTTGAACTGAAAGCTCCTCTTTTGGCCTTGAAAATCCTTTGAAGACTGGACAGATAGGAATGTATTTCAAAAAGGCAAGCCTTTTTACCACGCCCATCCCAAAGGGAAAGTCGTAGCTCTTGAGGTTGATTGATGTCTCACTGTTGGCATGGGCCCCAGCTTTCCACTGTATGAGACCTCGTTCTTCTGGGCTCCCTAGAAGAGAACAGTTGGTTAACTTACAAAAAGGCCAGCAACATTCTGCTACCTCTCCTTTCCACAGATCGGGAATCAAGTGTTTTTCTATTAATTTCTTCTAGTCCAGAAAAGATTTAAGCAGTGATTTCTGACCTCCAATTTGATTAGAATTCTAGAGAACTCTAAAAGGATAGTAGTCATACTTAGTACTTACTGAGTACATAAAGTATACTCTGCACTATTAAGTGCTTTAATTTCATTATTTCATTCTTTTTTGAAAATAGCTCTAGGAGTAGTATGTTGTTACTGTTGTTGTTAGGCACCAAGTCAGTTTAGACTCAACATCCATGTATAGGGCTTCCAAGGAGTTTGAACAGCTGACCTTGGGGTCCAGTGCATTATCCTGCAACACCATATCAGGACTCCAGGAGTAGTATAGGCACTATTATACAAAATTTTAAGATGAAGAAACAGAAGCTTTAAATAATTGTCAACCACAAACTATGAGTGTGTAGGTAGTATGTATCGGCCCCAGGGGCATAAATAGTGCCCTGACTACTTGGGGCGGGGGGACGACAACAAGGAAGTATATTTTGAAACCCTCTAGTGTAGTGGTTACAATCGGGCTGCTAACCTGAAGGTCGGCAGTTCGAAACTACCAGCGGCTCCGCGGGAGAAAGATGAGGTGTTTTGCTCCCATAAAGATTTATAGCCTCGGAAACCCTGTGCAGGGTCACTGTGAGTCGGAACTGACTCCACGGTACTTAACAACAAAAACACTAAGTATGAACTTTATATTTGCAAAATAAAATTTTGTTTTTTAATACAAAGCTGAAAACCAAGCTAAGTAAATTCTTTGGTGGTAGTTAAGTGCTGTCAAGTCATATCTGACTCATAGCAACCCTGTATAGGGTTTCTGAGGAGTGGCTGGTGGATTTGAACTGCCTACCTTGTAATTCAAACTGACCTTGCGGTGCAGTGCTTAAATTACAGTGCCACACCAGGACACAGAAAAGTGATTTTTTTACAACTAGGAATTCTCCCATAGATGTGGGGAAGGAAGTGCATGAGATTGCTGAGGATTTTGTCACCTGGGTTTGACAGGTTATGCAACACTGCAAGTCTAGATGAAGGAGTCAGAGATTTCCATGTGTCAGGTGTAATGAATGAATGGATGTCAGATGAGCCCACAGAGTTGGCAGCCCAGGCTGAAAACCCCATGAGTAGCACAAGACTGAATATACTCCCAAAATTTCAGAGAAGGCACTGGGTCTTCTGGAAGACTACCTGGAAAGGGTAAGTGTGCTGTAGGCTGAGGAGGGGGAAGAGCTGTAGGTGAGGCATGAGAGACTGGTGTTTGATAACCTCACAACAGCTAGCCCAGAGCTCACTCTCTCTAGCAGAAGTAGTGTGCCTACCCTCCACGCCCATACCTTGGATGCCTCCTCTTGTACTTCTCTAAATCCCCTCCATTTTCCCAGACGCTGCTCATCTCTCACATCTAGGAAACCATCATTGACTTTATTGCTCAGTTAAATCCAGTTTTACTTCCTATTTTATACTAAGAACTCAAAACAAACTGATGGGGTTACAGTAGAGATGAAATGAAGTGTATTTGTTGATTGTAAACCTTAGCTCGTTCACAATAAAAAGTTATATATATTT
>NW_006408521.1:28533088-28550924 GCF_000296735.1 Chrysochloris asiatica | reverse complement strand
AATAAAAATAAATAATAGAACTGAAAAAAAAAAAAGTTCATAAGTAACAGCTCGGGTTCAAAGATGTCAGTTTGAGGACCCAAGCCATGGTCTTTTCAGTAGCCTCATTTGCATGTGAGAGTTGGACAGTCAATAGGGAAGACTAGAAGCATTGAAGTATTTGAGTTATGGTGTTGAAGAAGAATATTAAAGGTACCATGGACTGCCAAAAGAACAAACAAATCTGTGTTGGAAGAAGCACAAGAATGCTCCTTAGAAGCCAAGATGACCAGACTTTGTCTTTCATACTTCAGACATGTTATCAGTATACATCAGTCCCTGGAGAAGGACATCATGCTTGGTTAAGTGGAGGGTCAGTGAATAAGAGGGAGACCCTCCACGAGATGGAGTGACACAGTGGCAGCAGCAATGGGCTCAAGTGTAGCAGCAATTATAAAGATGGTGCAGGACCAGCAGTGTTTCATTCTATTGGACTCAAGGGTCGCTATGGGTCTATTTTGGATTTGGCCATTGAGGATGAAGACATAGTTAAGGCTTTGTATCAACTTGACTGGGCCGGGATTCTTAGTGGTTTAGCAGTTAAGATGTCATCACCTCCATGATAAGAACTAATATAAGACAATTAACTTCATGATGTGATCTGATGTAATTATCCAGTGTGTTGTAAAGCCTCACTTCTATGATGTTAATGAGGTTGGATGCAATCTACAGGGTTAGGTTGTATCTTGAGCCAATCTCTTTTGAGATATAAAATGAGAGAGTGAAGTGAGCAGAGAAATAGAGACCTACTGCCATGAAGAAAGAAGAGCCGGGAGTGGAGTATGCCTTTTGGATCTGGGTTCTTGCACTGTTGAAACTCCCAGACCCTAGAGAAGACTGATGCCAAGATATATGGAGATCTCCAATGAATACTGGGCTGACAACTGCTGAAAGGAGACAAGGACCCCAAAGCTGACAAAAAGAAAACCTTCCCCTAGAGCTGGCACTCTGAATTTGGATATCTAGTCTCTCAAGCATATCAACCATAGTGAGGTTGGCCCAGATTCGGCCCAGGATCGGGCGGGCAGGCAGTGTTTTGTTCTGCTGTGCATAAGGTCACTATGAGTCAGTACCAACTCTGTGGCACCTAAGGACAACAACAAAGGTGTCCTGGTATGGTGCTGTAGGATAATCACTGGACTGTTAACTGCAAGGTCAGTGATTTAAACTTACCAGCTGCTCCTTAGAAACACTAACAGGGTCACCATGAGTCAGAACCGACTTGAAAGCACTTAACAACAACAAAAGCCTCCTAAATTGTAAACTAATGAATTTCTGGTTGTTAAAGCCAGAATAGTCTGTGGTTTTTCTGTCATAGCAGTATTACTAAGACACCCAGGTACCATGGTACCCATGTTTCTAGTAGATGGTGTGCTGTGGGGCAGGTTACGAGGGCCACTTTCCCAAGATCATGTTCAAATTGGCAGCATGCTTTCTGAGCTTCTCATAGAGACTAGGACGCTCCCTCTGTGATTTGCCCAGATTGTCCCCAGAGACTTTGCTATCAGAATCCTTTGTGCCTCCCTACTGCCCAAGCAAATTCTGCCTCTAAAGAATCTTCTCCCCAGGTGGTTTACATCAGGGAGAAGGCTAAAAAGTCTTTCTCAAGCTGAAGCTGTCTAAAAGAGGAATTTAGGAGTACATTTTAGTTACCACCCAAGAGGAATGACTGTAGATAGATCCAGAAGAGGAAGCCCGAGACATGGCACTCCAGGAAAGGTGTGGTATTTACATTTGCTTTTGTCCTTCTTTGTTCAGGATCTGCTTGTTAAATTTATTTTCTATTCCTTGTGTTGGGAAAAATAACTCACTCGACTCTGCCCTCCCTTGCTCATACACATACATACACACACACACACACACACTCTTTTTATAGGGAAGAGATACCATGTGACCCCCAGAAGGCAGGGCCACCCCCATTCCCTCACCTACCCCTTAAACCCAAGGAATGTTTCCTTAGTGTTCTTCCATCTAAGGTCCTGGCTGAGTTCTGCGTGTTCCTCTTATAGCACTGCAGGGACCTTGAGAGGTCATTGATCCATCTGGCCATCTCAGGATCCCTCCTTGGCTGCTGTCTGAGGATAGCCCTCTTCATTTAAGGTTTTCTTTCTGTTTGGTTAGAGGCTTATTCCCCGTGTATGTCATCTAGGGCAGAGTGAGGTGAGGGGGGAGCCTTGTGCTTAATGGGAAACCTCTAAATGCACTGACTGCTGAGAGGGCTCTGTGAGTGTTGATTAGAGTTAAGCTCAGAGTGGCTGCTAATGTACATTCCTGACTGATAGGGACCAGATAATGTGCTCCAAGCAATATTTTTAACCTGTAGGAGATATGGAAGCTTAAAAGGGTTAAGCTTTTCTGCTGCTTTTGGTGACACTAGGTGCTAAATTCCCTGCTGACATGAATAGCATTGGATCCTGGGCATTATCAACAAACAAACAAACAACACACCACCTTCCTTCTTTGAAGTCTCTGTTCTTCCATTCTTTATTTCCTTTATACTTTCTTTCTTACTCTTTTCTCTAATTCTATCTCTTGTCTCCTCATACCATGCCCTTGATCTTCTCCCCTCTCTACACCTGCCCAAAGTAGAATCTTGGTGAAAGGAAAATGAAATATCCACAAACATGGGAAGGATATTGAGAGCAGCAAAACCCATCAACATAGTTCTCTGTCAGGTTTCTGCTGAGGAATATGGAACTTCTGATTTCTTGATATAAAATTGACTGTTAGGTATTGACTATTGGGTAGGGGCAGTTAGGACTGGACACCAAGGTCACTCTGAGTGGTAGGCAAGCCAGACACTTGATGTTCCCCTCTGCTGGTTCCCTGAGCTCTGTAGGCACAGGCAAGAAAGATTTCTCCATTCTGCACCTCTGTAGGGGCAGATACCCACCTGGCACTTCTATGTCACCTCATCCCAGACAGTGACAATGAAAGTGTCTCCTCTCCTGTTTTTAGGTATGGCCTTTGGCTTCAGGCCGGTTGGGGCAGTGCTTACACACCATCCAGACTGAAGACCGAGTCTGGTCCATTGCTATCAGCCCATTGCTCAGGTAAGGGAGTCATTTTTGTAAATGTTTTTATCTCATATAACTAATGCTTTTATTTTACTAAATCAGGTGAACTAGAAAATCTCCCAACTGAAGTTACTTTGGAGATATACACACTTCGTGTCTATATGTGGTTGAGATAACTTTCCAGAGACTTATTTCCTAAATACCTAACACCAATAATGTTAAAGAAAGATGGGTTAGAATGCAATCAGGAGTGCAGCTGTTACCAGGAGTATCCCTTCTGGGTACGGTGCCCTCTGGGGCAGAGGTTTCTCAGCATCTCTGGGAGGTGACATCCCTAGTCAACCTGTTTTCCCACCTCACATCTCTGGTTTATCCTCAGGAGAGGCTTAAGGCCTCTATCCAATTGGGCTCTCTTCCAAGGACACACATTTGTAGAGGAGTAGGATCATCAATACTTATAACCCAAGTAGCATGTTTTTATGATGACTCGACATTTCTCTAGCTGTACTTGTGAACAAGTGAGCTTTGCATCCTGCCTTCAGCTTTCTGGGTTCTGTTGAGCCAAGACAGCACCTCTCTTCTCCCCAGCAGGGTACATATACTCACTCTCCTGCACCTGTTCTCTCACAGTAGTTTCCAAGAGTCTTCCCTCACTTCCTTCTCAACCCCCTGAATGATAAATGGAAAAGCTGCAGGGCTGCCACCCTCCAACACTGGATTTAAGTCAGCCTCCTTCTCCTCACCCCATGGAGCCTACACCCCTCCTCCTGCTCCTTTCCACAGCGCCCTTTCACATTTTTTTTCTTCCCAAAGAATTAGAGCCGATTAGCCACGTCATTAATTCTTCAATTTGACGGCTGATATAGCAGGACCTGAAACACATTGCTGACCCCAGAGAATGGAGACCCCGTTCCTTAGCATATTGACGATGGGAGAAGTTAATTAAAATTCCACAGAGCGGAGGTGTCGGCTAACCTATAAACCTGTCGCTGTTCAGAACAAATCATTTTCGCAATCCTAGGGAAGAGAGAAGGAAAGACCAGCAGGGAGTGAAGAGGCCTAAGTGTGTGGGAGCAGAGGGTGGAAAGTGGAGCCATTGAGCTTTGTCTCCTCCTCAGTTTCTCTCTAATGCTGCCCTTTTTAAAGCCAATTAGCTAGGCTTGGGAGTCTGTGGGCTAGATATATGTAAGGACTGTGGGAGGTGGCGGGTGTGTTGGTGACTTTGTCTCAGTGGTTACCTGGATACTTCTGGTGGTTTCGGAAGACTTGGGGGAAGGGGCTAGGAGGTAGTGGCAATCTTCAGGACTGGAGGTAGTCCATGTGCTTCCTGCATGCACATGGCTGTAGACTAAAAAGCATAAGCAGGCTCTCCTTCCACTGCTCCTGTCTCCACTATTCCTCTACTCCAGCTGCCTCCTCTGGAATGCCATTTCAACTCATAGCAATGCTTAGTTATAGAATAGAATTGTCCCGAGGGTTTTCTAGGCTGTAATCTTTACAGGAGCAGATTGCCAGGTCTTTCTCCTTAGGAACTGCATGCTCAATGGGTTTGAACTGCCAACCTTGTGTTAGCAGTTGAGTGCTTAGCCCTTATGTCACCAGGCTCCTTCTTGATAAAATAGAACACAGAAAACTGTTAAAGATGGTATCTATAAGAGAGACTGAGGACAAAGTCAACCTTTATCATTCAGAAGCATTTTAGGTGATTTAGAAACTGATTTTGGGGAATGATCTAGGATTAGCACTGGACTGTGAACCACAAGGTCAGCAGCTCAAACCCTGCTCCTTGGAAACCCTATACAGGGTTGGTATGAGTCGGAATTGATTTGATGGCACTTAACAACAACTACTACTACTGAGGAGCCCTGGTAGCATAGTGGGTTATGAATAGGACTGCTAATAAGGTTAGCAGTTTGAATCTACCAATCACTCTGCAGGAGAAAGTTGAGGTGTTCTGCTCCTGTAAAGATTTACAGCTTTGGAAACCCTATACAAGATTGCTTGGAGTTGTAACTGACTGCATGACACACAACCACCACCACCACCTCCACCACTGTTAATAGTAGCTAACATTTATTAGTCATTTTCTCAGCCAGACCCTCTGCTAGCCCTTGATGTGCCTTTTCATTGGTGAAGACCCGGGTCTTGTATTTTCTTCACATTCTCCTCCATGGTTTTCTTGTCCTCTTGGTATGTTTTCTTAGCCCTGGAATGATTCTTTCACCTTTTGTGGGCTGCGTATTTAACTCCTGGTCCACAGGTATTTGAGATGGTCTTTTCCCTAACTTCACTGATTGTGTCTTGGATTCTTTTTAAAACAGTTTGTATTTGGTATTCTATGGATGATCAGGGTATATTGTTGTTAAGTGTTGTCAAATCAGTTCTGACTCAACAGTGACCCTGTATAGGGCTTCTGAGGAGTGCCTGGTAAGTTTGAACCAGTGTTTATCCTACAGCAGGACTCAGGGTGTAGATTGGTGGTGCTATCTCTATCCCTTTTTTGCTTACCCAAAGAACACACAGGGATAGCGCTCTTTTCATTTTATTACTAGATCTAGTTCTTCTCACTATTCCCATGAGTTTGAACTTTTCAATAAACTCATCTGTTTTCTCAATTTGGAGAGACACTATCTCCCATTCTCTTTGTGGTTTGTTCTTTAGAACAGACTGTTTTCTGCTTTGCTACCAACCAGCAGGTGGCCTCAGGTAAGTCATTCTTTGAGTCTCAGTTTCCTCATCTATTAAATGTAAGTAATAGTTCCCTTACAGACCTTACCAGATTATTGTGAAGATGACCAGTTCTTAAGACTCTTATATGTAGGTTCTGACATAAATTGAAAGCATAAGTTGAATCATTTTTTTAAAGTTTTCAATATTAATGCTTTTTTTAAAGTTCTTTCTTTTCTTCTTCCTGGGGCCCATTTGGAACTTCTTTATTGTTTATTTTCATTTCTTCTTCTTTTTTTGTGTGTGGTTTGGGTGAAAGTTTACAGAGTTTAGTTTTCCTATTACTGCCTTCTGTTATCAGTATCTTTATAAATCCGATCTTTGTTTGTCTTTGAGGGTTGGAAACATTACATATAAACTTACATATATATTTTGATATATACGTACATTAAAAAATACACAAATCATACAAGAAAAACCAGATTATATACTGTTAGTGTGGTTCATTGTAACCTGGGTATGTCCTACAGTGGGAACTACTCATATCTTAAAGTATTAGGAAAAGTTAGAAGGGCTATGATATTATGCCAACCAGAATCACCTATTTGATGTAGCATTTGTCTAGTGTAACTTCATTTCCTAAAGTCTCCTCCCTTTCTCTGGCTTCTCCTGGCTCTTGGAATTACACTGCTTGCTTGCTGCCTTGTTGAAGTGGGGACTCAGGATGAATCCCTGTTGTGGCTCCTTTTACACCCTGTAGTGTTTGTTCCTGCCCTTGATGGCTGCCTTCTGCTTTCCTCCCTGCCACCTTTCCTGTTGAGGGTGGTTGTTAGTGCCACTAATGTGATATGAACCTGAACCCCTCAGGAAGAACATGAGAGGATGTGGGCAGCAACTGCTCTCTAGGGAGGGCTCTCATTGGGGGTTTCTGCTAGGAAGGTGAGGCTCTCCAGCTGCATCTAATCCCATCAGTCAACCATCCAGGATGTGTTGTTCATATGCACTCTGTCCAGTCTGAGGTCAGGTACTCCTGGTTACCTGACAGCTTCTCATCCCCTCACTGCCCCCTTATGCTCTTATAGTCAGGATCTGGACAGTTAGGAGACCTAGCATAGCTTTTTTTTTTTTTTTTTTTAGCTTCATATATATATAATTTAATACTTAGGTCAGTCACTTAAAAAAATCTGGGTTTTTTTTTTCTTATTTAATCTCTTTGTTTAAAATCATCTGACAAACCTATTCATGTTATTTGTCTTTGATGCTGGAGTTTTTCTCCCTTCTTTTCTTGCACATTCAGGAACTTACAATAGGAAGCATGAAACTTCAGTCCCTAAACTTAGTTTGAGGTGTTGCTGACTGGGATAAGCCAGATCTTCTGTTCTGTGTCCTCATGCCCCCTTTCCTTTCTTCCGTGACTGTGAGCTCTTGATTCATAAGCAGTCATGGAGATGGTAGTTAATGCGGGGTGTGTGCTTTGAACTGTGTTTATGCAGGTACTCAAAAATACAGGTTGCAAACCATTGGGCTCTACAGGAAGGTTGCAGACAAGGACCCTTTTCTTTACCTCCCCTGTGCCCTCTTTACTCATCTTCTGATCGTGATAACAGTAGTCCTGGTGTTGAGATTCCTGGCTTATAGAGGGAGTTCTTCTTCTGTAGAAGAGCTCCAGCCTGGAGTTATTTGAGAAGTGAAGGAAGACTGAGGTGGAGCAGGAATGAGATGCTGGCTCCAGGCCTGTCTGAGTATAGACTAGGAAGCAGAAAGGCATTTGGTCCTGCTGGTCTCAGAGATGCTGTCTTCTGAGGGCCCATTGAGTTATGAACACTTTCTTATGAGTAACACAGAAGCAGATTAAAAAAAAAAAGTCTAATACATTTTATTGCCATATAAAACTTATTTCCACTTTAAATACTACACAGTGAGGAAATGTACCTATCATATAAGATTTGCTACACAAGACCTTTTTAAAGTGTTGAAGAGCAAAGATGTCAGCTTGAGGACTAAGGTGTGCCTGACCCAAGCCATGGTATTTTCAATAGCCTCATATGCATGCGAAAGCTGGACAGTGCATAAGGAAGACCGTAGAAGAATTGATGCTTTTGAGTTATGGTGTTGGAGGAGAATATTGAAAGTGTTATGGGCTGCCAAAAGAAGCAATAGATCTGTGTTGGAAGAAGTGCAATCAGAGTGCTCCTTGGAGGCCAAGATGGCCAAACTTTGTCTCTCATGTTTCAGACATATTGTCAGGAAGGACCAGTCAATGGAGAAGGATATCATGTTTGGTAAGGGGGAGGTCAGAGAAAAAGAGGAAGACCCCCAACGATTTGGATTGGCCAAGTGGCAGCATCGATGGACTTAGGCGCGGCAGCAGTAGTGAGGTTGGCCCAGGATCGGGCAGTGTTTGATTCTGCTGTGCATAAGGTTGCTATGAGTTGGTACTGACTCGATGGCACCTAACAACAACAAGTGAGGAAATTAAGAACTTTTAATGACTCAATTTAATTTCTTCCTTTCTCATTCTCTTTTTTACTCATTCCTTATGTATTTATTGAACACTTATGCTCTGCCAGCTTCCCCAAGAATCATATAAGATAGGTATATAACTGTGATTAATGGTTGCCAAGTATAATGTTGTTGTTGTTAAGTGCCGTCGAGTCAATTCCGGCTCATAGCGACCCTGTATAGGGTCTCCAAGGAGCAGCTGGTGAGCTTGAACCACCGACTTTGCAGCTCACCTGAGTTTGTAGTCTGATGCATTAGCTCACAGCACCACACCAGGACTCCTGACAAGTATAATAAGTGCCTTGAATTAGGCTGTCTTTGACTGGGCAAGATGGGGGTGTTACTCCCCTCCCAGTAGAAGGAGAGATAAATGCAGAACCAGGATAAGACAGAGAGGCATCAATAGTGCCCAGGCTTTTAGCCTACTGATGTACCCTGTGATGCTGGTGAGGCCCACACATTTGGGCAGGCTCTTGGTGCATCACTGTGCCTTTACCAGCATTTTGAGCAGTAGCTGTGGGTCTTGAAAGGCCTGTGGTGGCATGGGAACATCCTCTCTTCCTGGAGACCACAGTTGATATAGGAAGGGGTAGGGGAAAGAAGTATTTGATGGAGTCTTGGCTCACTTGTGTAGCTGTACATGCTGACACTCTCCCAGGAGTGTAAATGCACACAGATCTTCAGTTTGCAGGGCCCCCTCCAAGCCAACAATGGGGGCCTTGGTGGTAAGAAGACTCTGTAAACCTGCTGGCCCTGCTTTCCTAGAGTTGGGAGGAAGAGGAACCTTCCTCTGACACCATAGTTATTGCCTTCCAAAAAAAGGAGATGCTCACCAGAGTCCTTTTCCCATCTCTGAACAACTCTCACTATCATGTGAGGGAGTGTGGTCAGGAAGGCTTCCCAGGACACTTGGGTTTTAATCCCTTCTCTCTTGCTTCTGTCATAAGGGAAATATATGAGTAATATAGGTGTAGAAACTTGATTAACTGTGTTATTAAATATACAATATAATTTTGTGTAACTTTGCTCACTGTGGTGGCCTGTTTGTTTTGGGGGCGATTAGTCCAAGTCTGCATGAAATGTACCAATTCCAATTTGTAAAGTGAGTTGCAGCCTCTGGGGGTTTTTGATGGAGTTGATGCTTCTTGCTTCATTTCTCCCAGAGGTAAGGGAGAGTCTGGAAAGGAAAGCAATCACTGTGTTGTACTGTTTGGTAAGGGAGTGGGTTTCTGGGGAGAGCAGGGTGTTTGTTCCCAGTGGCTACAGGGTTTACTGTGTGTTGTGTGTATGTGGTAGCCTGTTGAAATACATCTTTCTTTAATGGAAGGTAACTGCATCTGGACTTTTCTCTGGCAGAGAGGTTTGAAAGATTGGAAAAGAAGCAGCCAACTTTCAGTTTGGATTCTGTTGGCTCCCAGTGGCTTTGCAATCCTTTGGCTCTGTGCTTCGTGACTCAGTCTGTGCTTTTAGGAGAAGAATCAAAAGGAAAGCTTGTGTCTCTGAGTGCTTTTTCTGTTTGGGGGTGGAGAGCTGGATCTTGAAGGGGACCCCTAACCTTGATAACCTGAAGAAAGACTGTTGGACAACTTTATAGAGCTTCACATTGTGGATAGTGTTCCTGATGGCTTGGGTCAGGTCACCTCTTGACTTTCTCTTCCCAGGGTTAGGGACAGTGGAGAAGGAGAAGCATCCTTTGGAGCCTGTCTAGGAAAAGGAGATTGGAAGAACTGAGCAAAGAGTAGCTCTGTATCTCCTTTGCCAGGCTGCAGAGCCCATAGAAGAGATCCTTCTGTACATAGTGCCCCTGAATAAGAAAGCCAAAGGCACAAAGATACCACGGAGGGGCCTGGTGCCAGAGACTAGTGTGGCTGAAGGGACCTTATGGCAATTGGGGAAAGAAGGATGCTCTGGGCAGTAAAAGAAGCTAGGTGGACTGGCCCAGCTTGAAATGAGCTAAACCTGGAAAGAGAACAGTGTGGGGACGCAGTCAAATTGGAATCCAGTCCTACCAAATCTCAGTGCAATACCCACCCTAGAGTTTATTGCCTCTGCTAATTGAGACCTCTCAGGCAGTCATATCCATCAGTTACAAGGACCAAATGCCATAAGGAGTGGGTTTCACTCCTCAAGACCTTGGCTTTCTGCCATTCCCCAGGACAAGATGGGCACAAGGAGGCTCATGTGATGAGCTGCTGGCCTGAGACCAGCAATCCTTCAAGTCCTGGCTGGCCCAGAATTCATATGTGGGAGTGACTACTTCCCTGGCCAGCAAGTTGGCTGAATTGTCAAGAGGTGACTTAAATAAAACACTACCAGGCTGCTGCAGAGGGCTAGATACTGTGGCTATAGTCGATGTATCAAGGCTCTGCCTCTGCTAACAGGGCATCTTTCCATTCCTCTGTGTCAGTGTGTACATTCATTCCTCTGTGTCAGTGTGTTTCTGTTTTTCTTTCTCTCCTGATTCCAGGTCTCACCTGCAGTACTATTTCTTCTATTCTTCCTTCATCAGGAAGAGAGAAGGTAATTTTCTTGCCTTAGCTGCTGCTGGCTTTTTTGGGTTGTGTGTGCAGTTTGCCTGTGTTTTTCCACCTTTGATCACTGTTCTGCCAACAGATAATTTAGCAATCACATCCCAAGGTGGAAACATGGAGTTAATGTTAAAATCAGCTATTTTTTTTTTTTTAAAAAAAGTCTTTTAAACTTCAGTGGGTGATGAGGCAGAGAGGGAGGCGGGAGGGTGAAGGGGAGCCATAAATTCTGTAGCTGGTGTAACTGTTCTCTCAGCAGCCGGGAAGCCTCTGATGTCTCCACAGCACTTTCATTAACATTTAAATTAAGGGTTTGTTTTCCAGTCTGTTTTATAGGCAGGGACCTTTCATGGCCTGTCACATGCAGCACACCCCCCTTTCCAAGCAAGTGTGTAATTGTAGCCACTGCTCTGTCCCAAACTCTGGGTTACAGGCGGAGGTTCAAAGGGAATTCCTGGAGATGGAGCTTTGGAAGTATAAGATGTAACAGTCAGGATGTGGGTGTTACTCCTCACATGAAGGTGCTGTGGAGGAGCGCTCTCTCCCCTTACCTGACCTAGGCTTCTCTCTGCTCTTCAAGGGATGCAGTATGACTTTGAGCCCTTTTCCCTGGGGCCAGGTGGAAAAGGATGTCATCTACCCCATGCTATCTGCTGACATCCCAAGTTAGGCCTGGGACCAATGATTTTTAAAATATAGATCTTCATGCGAATCTTCTTCATTTTGAATTATTATTATTATTTTGAGTCTCATTAATATTTCCCCTTACCCCACTTGGAGAAGCAACAAAATAAAAGGGGTTATCATCTGAGAATTTATAATCTAATAAGATCCTTTGGTCCTAAAATTACATTCTAGCATGGACAGATGTGTGTACACACAACATACTTAATGCAACTATATATATTCCCTATCTCCCAAGTCACTTACTTAGAGTGTGCTTATGTCTGGAATAGCCTACTGACTTAGAAAAGGATTTCTGGTGGTGCAGTGGTTTGGTGCTGGCTGCTAATAGAATGGTTGATGCTTTGAACCCACTAGATGCTCCCCAGGAGAAATATGTAGCACCCTGCTTCCATAAAGATTGACAGACTTTGGAACCCTAGGGTGCAGTTCTGCTCTGGCCTGTGGAATCATTATGAGTTGAATTTACTAGATGGCAGTGGGTACTGACTTGGGAGATTGTCTGAGGAAACTGACATTCAGAGGAAGCTCCCTGTGGCCTTCATAGAGTGCATTTGTTTTTGAACTTTCTTTCACAGAGAAATATCTTGCAGCATTTAGAGGTGTTTTGAAAAGAGATTGTTGTTCTGGACTCTCTCTTTCATGTCAGCATCCTGTTGGTCTGTAGATGATGAAAACGTGTACCAAGCACACACAAGAATCCCATTAGCCTGGAGTGTCTAAGAGCTTAGTCACCTCACTGCTGCTCTCTAGCTAGACAGTGATAAAGGGGGCATTGGGGCCTTTCTCACTTTCTGTTCAGAGGCTGAGGATTTTCTTTCGTTTAGAGAATTGGCTTTACTTCCTGAGTCATTACAGCTCTCTTCCTTCCCTCATTAAGCCACTCAAATGTGCTGTATCAGCAAGGCTGAAGATGGTTGAGTGTTTTGTACTCCTGTTCCAGGTAACCTAGTCAACAGATGGACAACCTCATGCCCTGAGGTCCTGCCCAAGGGGAGTGAAGGAGGTGCCGGGACGACTCCTGTGCAGGTGCTGCTTGGGCTCAAGTTGCAGACTGGTGTCCACACCCCTCCTGGTGGTGATTAATCTGGGACATGGGCTGATGGAGGCCCAGCCAGGGCAGCTTTGGTCCCTCACTGTGAAGACCTTTGGCTCAGAGACTGAACTGATCTCTGTAGCTTGCTTCGGCTTGGGGTTTGATCTGTCAAGGCTAAAGAGGAACCTGATGGTGAGGCGGAAACTTCTAGCCCTGTCTGACTTATAGCACCGACCCATTTCAGTGACCCTGTCATGATAATACTCATAGATTTAAGAGGATTTCCCCACCTGTTAGCTGTTTAACACTCAAATCAGCCAAAAGAGGGATGCTCTTGCAATATCTGTGCCTTTAGTTTCTTGAGCCAAGGGAGCTCTAAGCAGACTAGGGGTGGTTGTGATGCTTGTATTGAGTTGAGGTAAATAAGGCTATGATGGGGGTGTGACTAGATCAGTAGCAAAATGTAGAAGTGGGGGAGGTCAAATTTTCTTGTTTTCCTTTTCATTTCAAGATTGTTGTTGTTGTTGTTGTTGTTAAGTGCCGTCGAGTCGGTTCCGACCCATAGCGACCCTGTACAGGGTTTCCGAGGGTGTAAATCTTTACGGGAGTAGAAAGCCTCATCTTTCTCCCGCGGAGCGGCTGATAGTTTCGAACCGCTGACCTTAAGGTAAATCTCCAAAAATGTGCCCCCCTTTTTTATCTACCAGAGTCCTAGCCTGTGGACCCTCTAGGTGGGCAGTCCATAGTGTCATTTGTAGTTCTCTTCTCTGAGTTAGGACAGACACACATGACTCTGTTCAGTTGTGGACTTGAGAAGACCCAAGAACAGAAATTCTAATTCTGCTGCCCATACAGTTTCCCAGACTGGTCTTTCCTGATGACATGTCTGAAGTATGTGAGATGAAGTCTCATCATCCTCACTTCTAAGGAATATTCTGGCTGTACTTCTTCCAAGACAGATTTGTTTGTTCTTTTGGTATATTCAATATTTGCCAGTACCATAATTCAAAGGCATCAATTCTTTATTGTTAATGCCATTGAGTCTATTCTGACTTATAATGACCCTGTATAGGGTTTCTGAGGAGCAGCTGGTGGATTTGAACCACTGATTTTGAGGTTAGCAGTCCAGTGCTTAGTCTTTGTTATTTATTGTTCAGCTTTTACATGTATATGAGACAACTGAAAATACACAGACTTGGGTCAGGTGCATCTTAGTCCTCAAAGTAACATCTTTACTTTAAAAAGGTCTTTTGCAGCAGATTTGCCCAGTGCAATTTGTCCTTTAATTTCTTGATTGCTTCTTTTGTGGATGACAAGAAAGGATGCATTTACACCTCAGCAAACAAAAGAATATATTTGGCACTTCCTTTAGACCAACACTAAAAGATCTCTGATCTGTGGATTAGAGAGCTGCTTATCCCTGTACCTCCATAGCAATTTCTTGAACAGGACTCTAAAATTTCAGATTGTGAGCTTTGGGGGGCAGGGATTTTATTTCCTGTCTGTGTAAGAGTTACGTGTCTGTGTAAGAGTTACGTGCCTGTGTGCTACAGACTTTCTTTGTCTTTGAGGTGCCCTATTAAGCTGACCACCCAAGATCCTTGCCCCTTTTTCCAGCTTGTTTTTACTCTTCTCTCTGATTGGATCGTTTTCATAGAGAAGCGTGTGTGACATGGTCTGTCTGATTGGCTCAGGCAGAAGGTGTTGGCCAGGAGGGAGACATGGAGGGAGTAGAGGGAGGTGAGCAAGGTAAGCACATGGGTGCAGAAGCCATGGTAATTGCAAAGGGAATATTAATCCAAGAGCTCCTGGCCCAGGAAATTGCTTTCTGTGGAAGCATTCCTCTTTCATCGTTTGCGATGCAAATTAAAAACATGAATGGAACACAAAAGTATAGAGGGGGCAAGTGAGGTGCTAGTTGGGATGTGACGATATCCAAATCTTAAGCAGGGTCTTCATTTTCAGAAAAGAATTTCAAACAACCAGAGAGAACCTTTTTAGGAGATTAAAATAATTTAAAATCTTATTTGCTGTAAGTCTCCCCCCTCCCTCGCCCCCCTTTTCCATGTGCTTGTTTTCAGAGTTGTCTCTGACTCAGTTCAGCCTGCCCGATTCCAAGCTTATGAACAGTGGCCATGGGATCATAGTATAGTTTAAATTTTTCACTGCAGACTGAAAATCAGCAGTCCCATCGAAAGTTTGCTCACTTTAGAAAACATGCATACTGGCTCTAAGGGGCTGGTACCTTCACATGCCACTGAAGAGCAGCATCTTGAAGACTTGTAGCTTGCCTGCTTTGAGGGAGGAGGTGTTGAAGTCAAAGTTCTGCCCTTTATGCATTCCCTGATACTGATCCCTGACCAGGGGTACGCCTGGGGAGGCAGAATATGAGTCCACCAGGCCTTTTTCCTCCCTTTATTTTCCATACCTCATCTAACCAATCTAAAGACGTAAGGCTTTTGTCACTTCCAGGCTGGAGACCTTGTTATTTACGCTGTTTGTTTGTGTTAATATTGGTGATGCTGTGGTATTGCTGGAGGTGAGGATGGGCATGGTGTGAAGCGTCAGACGGATTGACTGCTTTCTTGGAAGTGAGGTAGACGTGAAGGATGTGAAGAGTGGCCAGAAGGCAGCTCAGAGAGAGAACTTTTTAAGAAAAATTTATTATTTTTTTTGAGAGAGCTTTTTAAGTTTAAATATGCCCCAGTAATGGAGGCCACTGTCTTAAAGTGGGGGCTTCTTCACCTCCTTTGTGTGGGGCTATTGCCCACATGACATGCATTGGCTGAACAGATAGGGAAGGAAGAGCTGCCATGTACAGCATGAAATGAAAGGCACTTTCGGCCCATCATCACCATAAGTATCGCTCTGTCTCATCTTCACTGATTGGGGATTTGGAAAGAGGTTATCATTTCTGTGGTTAAAACTCTGGAGTGTCAGGTGCGTACTTTCCCAACAAGAGCCTGTCCAAGTTTAAACAGAGTCATTCTCAGCTCCGGACTCGCTGCACCATGATCTTCAAGGGCTACAGAGAGGGTCCTACTCAGAGTGCGCGACCACGGTCTCTCCAAGGACTCTACCCTCACCGGATGGTTCTCTTTTGCCTACTCTTTTCTGCCAGTCACAGTTGTGGTACAAGGTGTCTTGGCCAAGCCTTGGGCTGCTTTCCTTCTGTGCCTGAGTAGGAAGACACCAAGGAAGTGATTGGAGTGTAGTTCTTTGATACATGACTTAAGAGAAGGGTGAGATTCCTAACATTTTGCACAGAAGGTGGTATGTGGGTTAATGTGTTGGAAGCACTGTACTTTCCCTGCCAGTTTGAATCTCACTAGTATCTAGTGTAAACTGTAGTTGAGAATTAAAACCAAATTAGCAGGTAAAAAAAGTACAGGTTATTCGAAGGATTCTTCTACTTGTTTAGAAGTCTGAGGCTGGGAATATCTTTCTTTGTAGCCTTGTTGTGGAGGTGGTGGTGTGCCGTGGAGTTGGTTCAGACTCATAGCGTCCCCGTACAGGGTTTCTGAGGCTGTAAATCTTCACAGGAGCAGAAAGCCTCATCTTTTTCCCGTGGAACAGCTGGTAGTTTTGGACTGCTGACCTTGAGATTAGCAGCCCGACTCGGAACCACTACGCCACCATAGCTCCTTGTAGTCTTATTGCTGTTGCTGTTAAGTGCCATCGAGTAGATTCCGACCCACAGCAACCCTGTATAGGGTTTCCTCGGGTGCGGCTGGTGAACTTGAACCTCTGACCTTGAAGTTCAAACGAATTTGCAGTCTGACACATTAGCCCACAGCGACAGCCTTATTAGGGAGGTTTAAAAATGAAGGGAGGGAAAGTTAGTATTTTAAAATTGCATTCATTTGTCAGTGAGTATCAAAACAAAAATGTGAAAAGTTTTTTTAATGATGTTAAAATATATAACAAAAAATTGACACCTCAACCATTTTTAATTGTCCAAATTCAATGACATTAATTACATGCACTGTGTTATGCAACCCTCATCACTATCTATTTCTAAGTTCTTCATTACTCCAAATAGCTCAGTTCCTCTTAAGCAACACTCCCCATTTCCTCTCCTGGTAATCATTAATAAACTTTGTAACTTGCGTTATTCTAGATAGCCCACCTAAGTGAGAGCATGTATTTGTCCTTTGTGCCTTATTTAACTTAACATAATGTTTTAGGGTTTATCTATCATATAGCCATGAATATCTTTTAGCACATAAATTCCACTTCTAGGACTTGATCATAAGTATGTAAGATATGGAGTCCTTGTGTGGTGCTGAGGGTTAATGTGCTGGACTGCAAGGTCAGTTTGAACCCCAAGATCGGTGATTCAAGCTCACCAGCTACTCCTCGGAAACCCTGTACAGGGTTGCTATGAGTTGGAACTCACTTGATAGCACTTCACAACACAACAACATGTAAAATATATGTACAAAGACTTAGATAAGAAGCATCTAAATATCTACTAATGAGAGACCTAGTTAAATATTTTACAGTATTTCACTCAACAGAATACTAGGTAGCCATTAAAAGGATGATATTGATGGATATGTATTTATTGACCAAAAAAAGATATAACATATTGTTGATGGAAAAAATGATCATAAAACAGTATAATAATTAAGTATCTCTTCAAGATTATTTTTTATATGGTAGATATTTGCTGATAATTACTTTATTTTTCCTTTTTTAAATTTAATTTTTTTTCACAATGAATATTTTTATAGCTTAAAAAATCTCATAAATTACATTTTAAATGTTTATTTCACTGTCAAGTAACTGTAGGAAGACTCCCTTTTATTTACACATACATTTAAATTAAGGATGCATTTGTTGTTTTTAGGTGCTGTCGAGTCAGCTCAGACTCACAGTAATCCTGTGCACAACAGAACAAAACACTGCCCAGTCCTGTGCCGTCCTGACACTTGTTGTCACACTTGAACCCATTGCTGCTACCACTGTGCCAAACCATTTCATTGGTGGTCTTCCTATTTTTTGCTGATCCTCCACGTTACCACGCATGATCTCCTCCAGGGACTGGTCCCTCCTAATAATATGCCATAAGTGTGAGAGACGAACTCTCGCCATCCTGGATTCTAAGGAGCATTCTGGCTGTATTCTTCCAACATAGATTTGTTTGTTCTTCTAGCAGCCCATGTTATTTTCCAACACCATAACTCAAATGCATCAATTCTTCTATGGTCTTGCATAGTCCTATATTTACTTTTTTTTTTTTTTAATGTTTTATTGTGAATTATATGGTAGTTTACATGAGAGAACTTTAGTTTTACATTCATTCCATCGTATATCATCTCACTGCCATAGTTCCAATCCTCTCCATGCATCATCAACCA
>NW_006408521.1:28470300-28532204 GCF_000296735.1 Chrysochloris asiatica | reverse complement strand
TTCCCCCCATCGGTGATGTGTGTGGTCACCAATCAGAGCGTGCATTTCCGTTGAGTCTTAGTCTTGGAAGGGGGTTTGCGTTGAGAGGACCTGGCCACTTGCCTTGATGTTTCCTAGGGGAGCGATTTTGTTTGTTCTTCTAGTAACAGTCCATCTGCCTTCATTTTTCCTGCAGCTCTTTCTTTCAAGAGGTATTTTTTATTCTTCTAGCCGCTCCAGGTTGGTCTGCTCATCCTTTCAAGTGGAGATTTCTCATCTCTGGAGATCTGGATGTGGTTCCGGTTTCTACCTATAGTTTTGTGTATCTATATTTACTTTTTTAAAAAAAGTTTTTATTGTGAATTATGTGATAGTGTACATGGGAGAACATTAGCTTTACATTCATCCTATCATGTATCGTTTCATTGCCATGATTACAGTCCCCTCCATGCATCATCAACCAACCAAAGGGTATACCCCGCAAGCCTGCCCGTGGGTTAGTCAGCACACAGCCCCTCTCCCTCTCTGGGTCTAGAGTCCCCAGACGCTCCATCTCACCACGTTATCATCTCTGCCTCCATCTCTGGTGTCACTGCTTCTCTGGATAGGGTCCCACACTCCGCTCGTCTCCCTTGATGGTCCCAGGGACTGCTCCTGGACTATAAAGTCAACCACTCACCTCCTTTTGCTACAAAATGTCTACCTTTACATTTCCAACCCTCACAGTCAGTCCTGATAGCAGTTATTCACTCTTGTACCACAAGAATCCTATCCCCATCTCCTTTCATCGACCCCACCCAGACAGATTGGATACTGCTCAGTGGAGATTCTACTTTCCTCCACACCCTCTGGATCTAGGCTCTGTCTTGAAAGCTTGTAAGCCAGTCACTTTTTGCCTTTGTAGGCTCCCCATTTTGGGTGGCCAATGTCTGTCCAAGTTGCCCATCCCTGTCTACCCTGTGTTCTGAGGGGTTGGGGAAGATCCACGCTGTAAAGATTTGTTCCCTCTTTTGAGCTACTGCATCCATAGGTATAGGTCAAGTTCATCAAATTATATCAGATTGCTCTTTTTTTCCCTCTTCTTTCTTCTTCTAGTTGAGTTCTGATCAGCCATTGAAGCCAGGTCAAGTGGGTATTATCTGCAAGTGTGGGTGTTCTTGTGCATATGCCCTCACTTCTTATCAGCTGGACGCTTCACTCTTCACTCTAGTCCTCTGTGGCTGTGTCACTGTCTCTGGCCCCAGGGGTCCCCAGGTATTGCCATACTGCTGGCCAACCAGGTCTCCACCCGGATTCACAGAAGTCTATTGAATGTGGTTGAGCTTAGGTCACAGCTTCTTTGATGTTTTTCTCTCACTTCCCTTTATTGGTGACCAATGTGTTCACCAGTCAGACCACATGCCTGCTCGTGTGTTCCCCTTGAGTCTTAGTCTTGGAAGGGGGTTTGCCCTAAGGGGACCCGACCACTTGTCTTGATGTCACCTGGGCGAGAAACTTGCTTGTTCTTGTAGTAATCAGTCGGACTGCCGTTACTGTTTTTTATTTTTCCTGTCGGTCTTTCTTTCAAAAAGTATCTTCTGTTCTTCACTTCAAGCTGCTCCAAGCTGGTCTGCTTGTCCTTTCAAGTGGAGATTTCCCACCTCAGAAGATTTTGAATGGGGTTCAGGATTCCATGTATGGTCTTATGCAATGCAAAGGCTCTGCAGGAAGCCTCCTTCACTGGGCACAATGTAGCCCCATTTTAGGTATTCCAATCAGTTACAGGCAGGCAGAAGATGGACTTACAAGCTTTCTATGGTGATGTTTCTGGCTATTCCTTTCTCTCCCCCTCAAGTGTCTATTTTAAAATGGTATGCCAGGGAAACCAAGATTCAAAAGACATCCAAGCATCTTAACATTATTTTCCCCCTTTTACCCATTCAAACCATGCCTCGATCCCTGTATCCCAGAGCCCTGTTGTTCCAAGGTTGTACATACGTCATTATTTACCTCTGTCCCACTTAGCCCATGCAAACCTGCCTACCTGTTCTCCCACCCTCCTTGTTCTTCCATTCTCCTCCCCCTACATTAACTTTTTTTATTTTAAGGACCTTTATTGAATTATAACTTATCAACCATAAAATTCACCCATTTTGAAAGTGCAATTTCATGATTTTTAGTGAATTTAGAGTTGTATAACAGTCACCATAATTCAGTTTTATAACATTTTCATCACCTCAAAAAGATCCTTCCCTACATTTACCTTTAAACCCTTCAACATGGCTTTTCTGAGGAAAGAAATAAGGTTAAAATACTGCAATTAAAAAAAAAAAAAGACAATATAAACTCAGAAGTGTTTTTCTGTATAATTCGTATCTTCTAGTCTCTGTCTTCTAGCTGCCATGATTCCAGTCCTGGTGTGGCACCATAGGATAAGCACTTGACCTCAGGGTTGGTTTGAACCACAAGGTTGGCAGCTCAAACTCACCAACTGCTCCTCGGAAATTGTATACAGGGGCACTATGTGTCAGGACTGACTTGGCAGTACTGAACAACCACCACAACAACAATGTTCCATAGGGAGGATGAAGCACAAGAAAGTGTTTACCATCCACAAGTTTATAATACAGTTTGGGAAATGATTGATGTACTCCAACAACAGTTGATTCCTGTGTGTGTGTGCTGCGATTGCCATCAATTGTCAAGATTTCTGACAGGAAACCAGAGGGAAGCAGTCACCTTGTAAATTGGGGAGCTTATGAGTGACATATAACCCTGGTGTGGCGCTGTGGGATAATGCACTGGATTGTGAGGTCGGTTTGAACCTCAAGGTCAGCAGTTCAAACCTACCAGCTGTTCCTTGGAAACCTTATATAGGGTCACTATGAGTTGAAACCAACTCAATGACACTTAACAACAACAATGAGTGACATGGAAGTTGAAGTAGGGCTACTTTAAGAATGGCTCTGTTTAAACTGTAGAAGGGAATGTCAGGCAAGTGGACTGGTATGAGCAAAGGCAGCATAACTCACATAGTTTTGAGTTCAGAGGGATAGATTTGACTGGCTAGAGTAAAGGAGTAGTAGGCAGTGAGGCTGGAGGCAGTTTGGAGTCCAATTTTTGAGGGTTTTGAAGAGGAGAGCTCCAGTAGTTAAATGATTAATGTGGTGGCACAATGGGTAAGATACTTTGTGTTGGGGTGCAGGGATGACTGAGAGTATTTGGATACTTACCCAGAAGTACACTTTGTAAGTCTAAGGGACTGAACTCCCAGGGATTGTCAGAAGACACTTTTGGATTCAGGTGGAATTAGTTAGCAAGTAGGGGAGAAAGGAGAGAAGCCAGGATGAGTACCTTTGTGAGCTTGATGACTGGTAGAGTCCCTGGTTTTGAGGAGAAGACAGAATTCTGTTTTAGATACGTTAGCTGTGAGGTGATGGTGGTAAGGTCAGGTATCAATGGCTGGAGAAGCCTGAAACCCAAGATGTAGAATGCACTGGCATGAAGACAACAGTTGAAATAACAGGAGGGATTAGCATCAAAGGAAAACTCAGAAAGAAAGGGGCAAGGAGAAACTAAGGCAAAAGGCATGATCAGAGGGGTAGGAGGGAAACAAGGATCCACTAGAAAAGTGGAGCACACAGCAAGAGTAGATGGTGGGCAGATGAGTATTTTTTGTACAACTTATATTAATTTATCACACTGCCTTGCTTGTTTGGCCTGCTCCTTATTCTCATTATTAGTAAGTTGGCAAGGTAAAAATACATAGCCTTGATATTGATGCCTGCAGATTTGTAAGAATTTTATCTTCCTTTCTTGATTTAAGCATTTTGTATTCAAAACACAATAAACACCAACTTTTGTTTTTTCTCAAGTCCTTTCCCCTGATTCATACTTTGTTCTCTACTGTTCTACCGTATAGCTATTTTTCTTCTTGGGTTTGGTCATTTTTTTCTTCATTCAGTATATTATTGGATTTGGAGGGTCAGCAACTGAGCTGGAGATGCTAAGTGGCAACCGCTCTGCTGTTTGAAGCGATGTGGCATCGGTACAACAGGGGCTGTCCAGGTTCTGGGCTAGCTCCAGTAACTAACTATGCCTGTGTCTGCAAACTTTCTCTTTAAAGAAAATTAAATAAAACCCTTCTAGTCCTCTTCATATTTTGGGGGTAGTAATGTCATTTGTGTTTGAAGCTAGTGGTGAGGAGGGCGGAGTGAGGAGAAGCGAGGGGGTGGAGATGGGAAGCAGAGAAGGAATCAGAGAGAGAAATTTTTATTGAGGGAGGGTTTGCTGGGTTTATGGGAGGGAATCTCTCCCCTCCTCCCCATTCGGATTTGAAAGGGCCGGTGAATCTTTGATTAGGTGCAGGTCAAAAGAATTTACACATTGTGACCTTAATAACTAGAGGTGATTGGCAGGCGGGCTGTGGGGAGGGGCCCCTGCGGGCCCCTTTCATCTCACTTAGCACAGAACAGAGACAATGGGCCAGCCGATTTTCCTTGTTGTTCCTTGTTTGAAAAGGTCTGGTGTCTCTACTAGGTACCTGTGACATGGGGGTCTTGATTGGGGTCTCATAAAGGCCCAGCCAGTATGTCCAAAGGCCAAGAGTACAAAAGCAAGCAGTGGGTGGGGGTCTCAGCTGACCACTGAAGAAGGGAGGGGAGGGCCCTGGAGGCAGTGGAGGGAGAAGCAACCCCCGATGGGAGCCCTTAGAGAGGGAGGGAAGGAGGGGGCCAGAGAGGGGCCATTTTTGTCCCTAACTCATCAAGCACATCTGCAGAATTGTCCAAGCTGCTGCCTCCCGGTTTCAAAAGAAAAAAATGATCGTTTGATAAACCGTCACCGATTCACCACTTTCTCACAAGGGTGGGAGCCCCAGCCCTGACCTCTGTATGATTTCACGTCAGGACCAGGCTTTCTTGTCCTCACCTCCAAATTTCTAGAGAAACTTTGAAATGTATCCTGTGGTTTTCTCTCTCCCTGCTTTCACCATTTCTCACCGTCATCTCCCTACTGGCTTCTGTTTTCTCCCTGGGCACTCCAGAGTGTAGGCGAGTAATTAGTCCCCTCTTTCTGGGGCACAATGCAGCCAGAGTGTTTGACAGACCCCTTCCAATGCTTGCAGAGCCAGGGGCTTGGAGGGAAGGACCAGGTGGTGTGTGCAGTATGTTCCAGGCCTGGTAAATCACTGGGGGACTGGGGGCCCAGGAACTGTGTGCTCCTGCTTCTTGAAGGAATGTGCAGAGGTGCATGCATTTGATGGACCCCCCAAACAATGCTGGCATTTTTTTTTCCCAAGGCAGAGGCATCTTGCCCATGAAAATACTGCTGAGCTCAGGGCCCAGGCAGGAACTCTTACCACTGGGATGGCATTATTTCCTACCCTGTGCCTAGTCGATTGGACCTAACATGGGAGACCAACAGGCCGCGTCTCCTGAGAGCCCGCCCAATCATTGTATCCAACGTGTGCTCACCCTCTGCCCTGTCAGTTTTGTGTGTTCACAGAGTGTTGATTTTAATGCAGGCCTGTGTTGGTTGGAGAGGCCAGGCTTGGGGGGGTGGGGGGGAGTGGGCGCACAGGTCTTTGTCTTGCAGGGCATCTTCTTGGAGGGTCTTCAGCTCTGCAGGTTAGTGGCAGATTTGAGAGGTAGGAGGAGATGCCAACTCTGGCTGGCAGAGGATTGCCCCATCCGTGCGTCTGTCACAGAGCCCATGGAGTGCCTAGAAAACAAGAGCATCATGGAATGCTCAGGCACACGCTTGCTTGGCATCCCATCAGTCCTTAAGCGGGGTGGTTAGTTCTACCACATAGGCTGCAAGCTTGGAGTAAATTCAATGCCCTGGTGTTGAAATCTGGCAGGACATAGATTGTGAGCCTTGCGGAGCTAGGGTAGGGCCTTGTTTGCAGGGGTTCAGTGGGAGGCAGGACAGCAGGAAAGGGAGCTGGGAGGCCTGCTGCAGATAACTTCCCAGTAGTTGGGAAGGGTCAGGAGGAAAAAGAGACAAAGGGTCAGGCAGAACATGCATGCCATCACAAGTGTTCACCTACAGCACTTGAAGGGGAAGTCCCTGAAACTAGGGATTCCATGGGAGGCACTGTTCTCACTGAGAAGTATTAGGCTCCAGGCTTAGGTAGAACCACTAGAGACTGTTGAGTGGAGTGTTTTCTGTCTGTACCACTTGTCTCCCTGAAGTATAGCCGCATGAGGAGTTGTGGGGTGAGTCTCTAACCTCCCTGAAGCCTTGTCCTTTTGGGTGAGGGGCTGTGTGGATGGGACTCAAGTATGTGAGCTGTGGAGCATCAACCTAAATGTGGCCGCTCTACTCCTGGGAAAGCGAACCCTGGGAATGCGTGTGGGTAAGGACATTGCCATGCCCACATCCCACCATATAGGTCTGTCAACTGTTATGGTGCTAGGGGAAGGGGACTTTCCTTGGAGGAATCCAGTTTTTAGAACAGGGCTGTGCCTACACTCTTCATGTGGATCAGAGACAGACATACAGCCTGGCCACCTGAGATGGGGCAGCCCTGGGAGGCATCCCACTAAGGTGTTCATGAGCACAGCCTCTCTGTGCAGCTCTTGGCAGCTTCTGCTCATCTGGGAAATTAGTGTCAGTCACACTGCCAGCTCTGTGAGGGAAAGAAGCTGGAACTCCAGGCCTGTAGGCTGGGGAGGTTAAGTTCCAAAGTGGTCCACCAATAAGGACAACTCCTGCTTTGGGTCACATTTGCAAATGTGAAATAGAGGAAATAGAGGTCCCAACAATACTCAGCCTCTCCCTTTTTCCTTTACTGTTCTTTTCCCTGAATGTTTCCAAATGCTACTTCCCTCTTCCTTCTCTCTTCCATCTTGTGGACAGCAAGCACATGAAGAGCAGGAGAGAGACAGAGACAATGTGATGGGTGTGATGCTGGGGGGCAGGGAGCCTCTTAAGATTGTAGGGAGCACAGTCATCTGCTAGGCTGTTCTGATAGAGCCTGGCTGGGAGGGCACCAACAGATCATAACCATAACATGCAAACTCGATGGAGGCGAGAGAGGAAAGTATGGGAACAAATTAGATATATCTATAGGGGGTGTTCAACTGGAAAAAATGAGTATTTCTTATTAATTGGAACACAGGGCATTTCATTACAAAGTTTCATTACAAGGGGCAGAGTGTAGTAGGCCTCTTTGGGGGATTCCCTGAGTTGGTTTTTTCCCTTTAAAAGTATAATTGCATTTGGGATGGAGGAAGAGGCAGGAATAGCTCTGGGTGACTCTGTGGAGGGTCCAGAAATTGTAAGCAGTGTGAAGCAGGATAGGTGAGGTAAAGATGCCCCCTGGAAGATGCATGTTGTTGTTGTGAAGTGCCATCAAGTTGGTTCCGACTCATAGTGACCCTGTATAGGGTTTCCTAGGAGCGGTTGACGAACTTGAACTACCTACTTTGTGGTTCAAACTGACCTTGCAGTCCGGTACATTAACCTACAGTGCCACGCCAGGGAGGTGCATAGAGGCCTAGAAAGGAAAAGGAACAGACATGGGTGGGTGTGGGATGGGATGTAACTTCTGGAACCAAGACTGAGGGAATTGGAATGACAACAATGTGGGCCAGAAAACCTTACTTTCTGGGAGACCTGATACTTGATGGGTTTAGCTTTTGTATTCAAAATAGAAAATGGTGGGATTCAAATGCAGCATAAAAGTCTGAGAAAACTGCTGTTTCCCAGCACACACAGGGAGGGACTGGAGGGAGCTTGACCTCTAACTGGGCCTGGTGGGTTGTATAGCCTGTTCTGTAGGAGCAGGGCTGGACTGGGCCTGTGTTATTGGAGTTAGCCAGGGGAGCTAGTCTTTAAAGTTCTGACTCTTCTTCTTTTCTACTGGCCCCGTGCTCACATCTGAAGTATAATCAGTACCACTAAAACTCATCCAGAGCATTTGCTCAAAGAAATTCCTTGTGTAGATTTTGCCTATCAGCCCTGCTGTCTGGTATTAATTGTTCTCAGGGAAGCCGAGGAAAGGTACCATTTTGTCACGGGGGAGTTTCTCCCATAGCTAAATAACAAAGTCTAAGTTATTTAGAATCAGTGTTTGTTGTGACTTCATGAAAGGCTTAGAGTTTTTGCTTCTACTACAAGTCTATGCTTAGTTCGATCTTCCTAAGGTACCTGGGACTTTAAATACACAGATTGTCTTCCTGCAGTTGGTATAGCTTAATCTGATAGGTATCTGACCCTTTTCTTCTGGGACCTCCCTGGTGATTGGGTAAACCTGGAATTTATGAGCCCACCAAGCACCTGTAGCAGCAGCTTGTTTCATTCTTCATCTTCTCCCCTTTTCTCCCCTTTCCTCCTCATAAAGAGCAAAGAATATCCCCTTGTGCACTTTCTACTTCCTCAAAGAAAAGGAGAAGAGATGATTAGAGGAAGCAATTAGCACATCCTGAAACTCAACTGAGCCAAAACTACTAGCCTATTTACTTTTGTAAGCACAGGTCCTATCCCCTTCTCTGAGTGTATGTGTGTCTTGGCAACTGTAAGTATGTTTCAGGGTGTCAGGCACTTCCTTAGTCTTTGGATACCCTCACACCGAGCAAGAACAATCTCTCCTGAGATGAATCACATGTAATCAATCCTCTGCCTTTCACCTTCATTACTTTGGGCTGATATTACTACTTCTTCAGGGACAGAGCCACCTCAAGAAACCAATTTTGGTATGAAAGAGTAGAGTGTATGTGGATTCTTAAAGCCATGGGTTCCATTGTTTCCTTTTCCCTGGACTGTGGAGAAGGAACTCGGAGTCTAGTGTTTGTCAATTACTGTGCTTCCTGAAGTTCTTTTATTCTTCTCTGCTGCACAAGATCTCTTTAAAGTGTTGAAGAGCAAAAATATCAGTTCGAGGACTAAGGTGTGCCTGACCCAAGCCATTATATTTTCAACACTCTGAGATGCATGTGAAAATTGGACAATGAATAAGGAAGACAGCAGAAGAATTGATGCCTTTGAGTTATGGTGTTGGAGAAGAATATTCAAAGTACTGTGGACTGCTAGAAGAACAAACAAATCTGTGTTGGAAGAAGTACAGCTAGAATGCTCCATAGAAGCCAGGATATTGAGACTTTGTCTCTCTAATTCAGACATGTTATCAAGAGGGACCAGTCCCTGAAGAAGGACATCATGCTTGGTAAAATGGAGGGTCAGCGAAAAAGAGGAAGACACCTAAGGAGATGGATTGGCACAATGGTAGCAGCAGTGAACTCAAGTGGAAAAATTGTGAGGATGGTACAGGACTGGGCAGTGTTTCGTTCTGTTGTGCATAGGGTTGCTATGAGTGGAAAGTGACTCCTTGGCACCTAGCAACAACAACAAGGTTATCTTTTATTCAGTCTTCTCCTTAGGACTCCCCTTCCTCCCTTCCCTGTAAATTCTCATCCTGTTGATGGCCGAGTACATGGAACTGTCATTTTCTGGAAGAAGTTGCATACTTCTCAAGCAAATCTTAATGGGTGGTTGTGGTTGTATGTGGGAATGCAGAACCTGAGCATAGAGAAGAAAGCAGGAGGCCTCATGCTACTCAGGGCCCTGTCTCTGCTGGTGGCAGCTGACCTGTGGATCCCAAGCAGGTTTTCATCTGCATCTAAAATCTTTTGCTTTTCCACAGAATGAGTAGAATATTGGGAGAAGAATGGAAAGTTGGTTTTCTCCAGAAATGTTTGATTGGAGGAGTCTTTAAATCAGTAGCTAGCAGTGCCCAGTCCCTGGTATAGGAGTGGTGTAGGAATGAATGCCTGGAGTGAGGTGGGTCCCTTAGTCAGTAAGTCAGAAATGTTTGCACTCCATCCTAAGTGGCTTAGAAAGAAAGCTTCCAATCAAATGGCCTTTTTAGTATCCTTAAGGCTTTTTTTCCAAAAGGCATAACCTATAGTTTTTATGGTTTGTGATTTCAGAAATGCATGTCTGAAACATGTTACCAGAAAAGATCTATTCCAAGACTATAGGGAATCTGGTGTTGAGTGGATTGAGCTAAACTTAAGGAACTGAATAGGATGGTCAGACAGCTCTTTAGGGGAGGGATTCTCAGACATAGGAGTGACTTCAATTCCTATGTGAAAAGCTCTCCTACTTCAAAGACCCAGTGAGAATGGTTTATCCCTTCATGCTTTCTGAAGTGGTAGTTGCCCTAGGAAGGCCTGGAGTCAGTGCTCGGGGGCCCAGTGGAGAGCAGCTGACAGAGGTGGAATGAACTGTGGGAGAGGGTTCCATTCCCTGCATGAAGGAAGCAGATAGTGGATGTCGCTGTTGGAATCCCCTTCTCACATTGTATGAGTCCCTGCCTAGGTCTGGGGCCAGGAGGACTTCATTCTGGCAGCCCCTGGATTTCTGTCAGGCTTCCATTTGGAAAGCCCTACAGATTCATGACTGGCAGGATTACACAGGGATGTGTAGACTGAGGGAGTTTGAGGTCCTAGGGTTTCATGATAGGTTGACTGATGTCATGTTTGTACCCAATCCTTAACCATCACCACCACTCCTCTTAGGAGGAAGAAAACTTTCCTCTAGACCTCTTGGGACTGATGCTGGTCCACTGGGACTCAGTGGTTCAGAAGGTGGGGGATAGGCATTAGGTGCTGTGGGATCACTGTTGGCTGTTTATGACCTGCGTCTGGTCTTGGAAATTAATTGGATTGCAGAAACAACTTCCTTTTATTATTTTTCCAAACCAGCTAAATATCCTAAAACCAAAATTTAAAACCCCCAAATGTTTCATTCTTCTCCCTCTCCTTGTGGCTTTATTTGCTGGACAGTGGAAAGTACTTACCCTAGCCTCCTTTGGGTTCCTATGCTGAACAAAGTGAGAAACCCAGGGAAGGAGGAAGCAAGTGCCAATAAGGCTGTCCACTGCCCCTCTCAGCTCTATGTCCCCTGGCCTGCCCCAGCCGCCTCACAGTCTGGGCCTTAGCCCAAGCAAGTAAAGACGCGTTGAACAGCAACAAGTCCCAGCTTTGTTGGGCCTGTGAGGGAAATGCTTTCAGGAGCCCAGGGATCTCCTCTGAGAACCACCTGTGCCTCCCGCCCTCCTGCCTAGCCTCCTGGCACCAGGATCTCTGTGTTCCAGCCAGGAGGCTGATGGTGGGGAACAAGGGGCAGGAGAGGCAAAGGGGCCTATGGCCAGGCTGTGGTCAGCTTGAGGGGGCTCAAATTCCAATTTCTTCCTTCAAGACTCCTGGCTTGGCTCAGAATCTCCTGAGGCTCTGGTCAGGTTAAATTTGTTTCATCCATCATTAGCATTGACCATCATCTTCTGAAGTGGTCTACAGAATAGGGAAAGGGAATCCGAGGTCTCTCTTCCTTCTTACCTCAGTTCTCGGTGCTTCAAGAGGGGAGTAGTACAGTCTCCCTTTGATAAAGAATCCAAGTGACTGTTGACTGACCAATGATGATGAGAATGGCTGTTGAAGGAGCTCCCAGTAAATGCTAGGGACTATGCTAAACACTTTAAATCTCATTTAATCCTCTCAAATTGGTGCTGCCACCATCCCCATTTTACAAGAAAGGAAACTGAGGCCTAAAAGAGGTTAATTAACATGCCCAAAGTTACATCTCTTGCACTGGATGTATATCCAGGTTTGAACCCTGGCATCTGACTGCAGAGCTTATGCTACTTAGTTAACTACTGTGCTTCACTGCTGCCCTCTCCACAGTGCTCTCTTACTTGGGATTAGAATTTGTTGATTGTCTTGAGTTGCTTCCAGACTTTTTGCTTGTTTGTTTATTTTAATGAATTTAGGGTTTGACTTTCCGGCTGGACCTAAAGTTATGTAAGGGCAAGTCTCTGTGATATTTATTTTTCCTGTCTACCCCAGCACCTTACAAAGGTAAGCCCTCAGGTGCTTATTGAAGGAATTATGTCCAGAAACTGCCCAGGCAAGGAAGGCCTTGTTCTGTGAGAGGAGTGCTCCATCCCAGAGCAGAGTCTTGCATTTGTCCCCAGGAGGTGTCTGAGGAAAAGGCTGGGAGAAGAAGGTGTCCTGTACAGAAAAAGGGACTTGCAGGTGGGATACAAGGCAGGTGCAGGCTCAGGAGGAAGATGAGAAGATGAAGTCTAGGTCAGTTGTTGCTGGAAGCGGAACCAGTTGTTCTGCATTGTCTTATAGGCTTGCTTGCCTCCTGCAAGTGGCTGGGCTGAGCTGGGCTGCTCCCAGAGGGGAAGAGCCTCCTTTATGAGTGGTGGTGATGTGAGGGCAGGCCTGACACCACTGAGAAACTGTGAGTGTTTGCACTAGCCACCCATACATTCTAGATTCTTCTGTAGGGAATCACTTGAAACGTACTCATTTGGTGAGGGTTGACAGGATAAGGGGGTGAGGTTCCTGGCAACCAATCCTGGCAAATGAAGGCATGGGAAGGGTGTAGCATATTGTAGTAGTTGTCATGGCTAGATCTTAATGCTGGACTACACACTCTGTGCTAAACTGCTCCAATTGCCCACTGAATGTAGTTGTCCTTGAGTATAGTCTTCCTGTCTCTCAGAGTAGCTAACTGACTCCAGCACTTGTGGTGAGGCACCATCCCATTTCTGTCTGTGTTACTGAAGGGCACAGAGACGGGCTGCAGAGCAGCAGCCTGGACTCTGGGAAGCTTGGCTTTGTTCCTTTTCATTGGTTCTGGATTCTTCTGGCACCCAGAATGAATAGTGGGAGAATATCTTGTTCAGAGTTTCCAGATAGGCTCTGAAGGTTTGTGTCATAGGCAGAGGGTCAGAGGCCACCTGGATGGGGATTCCCCCACTCCTCACCCCCAACCTGTGCTCTGTAAGAACAGACCTCTTGACTACCTGCTTTCCAAATCTATCATTTAATAATCATTCCATTATCTTTTCATTCCATGAAGTTTTTTTAAGCCACCTCATATTACAGGAGGTAGCTCACAAAAAGTGATCCTTTTTTTTTTTTTTAGAGTTGAAAAACAGTGTTTTGTACAACTCTCTCCCGTTTTACAGACAAGGAATTTGAGGCCTAAAGAGGATTAAAAGCTTGAGAGCAGCTGTGTTAGCACTGAGTGCAGCCCACTGTGTTCTCAGCTCCTTCAGTGCACCGCACTTCTGCTTGCCTTGGTGTCTGCCCTGGTCTCTGTTCCAGGCATTTTCTCCTGGCAGTGGTCTTGACTTGATTCTTACTCTCTCTCATCCATCTGCCATGCACAATTCAGTTATCAACCAGTCCTTCTGCTTCTGGGTCTATTCTTTCAAGGCCAACTGCTTCTCTCTTTGGACCTAGGGTCAGGGTTCCTCTCAGGCTGTTGTGAGAGACTGATGGGGTACTTACTGCTGGCTCTGCAGTTGTCCCTCCACTCCACAATGGAGCCCACATTCCAGCTTTTGGAAATAGCAGGACTGATCCCAGATAAGTCACATGCTGTTCTCACCCTTCAGTTCTCTAGCCTTGACACCACAGAGCTAAGCTGTGGAGACTTTCCTTTGGCCAGTGCTGGGTGTTAGGGGCTGCTGTGATGGCATGGCTTTCCTAGAGATAAGTGTCACAGGAGCTCTCCATGCTCCCAGGGGATTCTCTTTACTTCCATGTCCCCTTGACTCTGGGATGTGTGTGAAGGTCCCAAATGTGCTGTGAGCCCTGGCCATAGGCCCTCAGGGGAGACCAGAAAAGAGCTGGCACTGTGGTCACGCTGGCCCCATAGCCTCCTCCCTTCTCTCACCCCAGCTCAATCTACCACCCTTTATCCTACTCTTTGCCTCATAAATGTGGGTCTGTGGTGCTGGGAGCCAAATGCAAGTCAACTGTCTTGAGTGCCTCCACCTCCCAGAAAGCTATTTGGGGCCACTGGGCTTGACTGGAAAACATGGATTGGGTAGGTGACCATGTAGGTAAGGGACAGGCCCCAGTCCCAGCAGCCTTCTCTAGCCCTGGTCTGACTCACCATGGTGCCCAATTCAGAGGCCTCTTTTGTTTGACTTGTGCAGGGCAGCCCCAGTTCACCGCTCCCACATGCCGCCAGTTCCCCACCATTCACTGGGAAGGCTGAAAAGCCCTCAGCTAATTGCACCAGGGGCTGAAAATTACCACTTGCCTATGTTCCCTGCTGCTGAGGACATTTGTGTCACTGCTGTATTTAGGGGAAACAAAGACCCCCTGTGGGGAGAGCCCAGGTACGAATGTAGTGTGGGGGGAGTAATTGCAGTCTCTCCAAGGTGAAAGCTCTTGCTAAACTTCAGTAAGTCAATTAGGCTCTGGGGGGAGGGCAGAGACCCCCACAATAAACTGTTCGCACCAAGCAATTAAAGAAAATCATTTTTCTTTGAGGAGAGAAACTGCTTATTAGAAATTTTGTGGGTTCCCCCTTCTATCCCCACCATAGCCCCCCCTTGGGGATGAAACAACAAAACGCCTTCTTCAATAGAAATGTTTCTCCCCCTGCCACTCATTGTGTGGCCTGAAAGCACTTACCATGGGAGGGCTGAGGGAGTACCAGAAACAGGCCAAAGAGAGGGGAAATCGAAGGGGCTCAACACCTGGACTGATTAAAATCCACAATTGCCCAGAGAGATTGGATGGAGAGACTCTGTGTATAGTATGAATGTGTAGGACATGTGTGTGCCCATGGGCTCACTCTCTTCTCCTCACCATGAGTGGAAACACCTAGCAGTGAATACCATGTCTGTGTGAGCCTGTGTGTGGCACCCTGGTGCCCCTTTATTTACCCGGGAGTAAACACAAAGCTGTGTGTGTGCAAGCACGCACTTGAGTGTGCCTTTGCAGCAAAGGATGGTGAAGCCAGGACAACCCAATTGGGCTTGCTTGCATCTCTTCTCCCAGCTGTGACTGGGCCCAGGCTCCCTCTCCTCCCAGGAGCCAAATACCAGCACCTGGGAGTTGAGCCACAGCATTGCTTTCTGCTTCAGACAGTGGATAACTAAGAACTTAATTGCCAGCAGCCACCAGCTGTCCCTCATCTGCAGGGAGCCGAAGGATGCTAATCTCCATAGACTTGTTCTCCATGTTGCTCAGGGGAGGGGAGGTGTGTGGAGACTCAGCAGGGAAAAACCAGTGACTTTTCTTAGTATATAGCTTGGCAACCCCCTGCCCCCAACACTCTAATTGCGGAGGAGAAGGACAGAAAAGATAAGGTGATCTTATTTTATCTTCCTGGGGAAGGTGGTAGGGAGGGACATATATTTATGAGTCAAAAATCTCTAATTTGGTAATTTACAGGTGAATATGCACGTGTATACCCACAGATCACAGGAAATTTAGGCACCATGCCCTACCCTGACTACATCTTGGTACTTAGGGGAGGGTCTGATAGAACTGATGGTGGGTATGGCATTGAGTCAGGCACTGCCCAGGCCCAGTCCCTGTGGCTCATGATGTGTTTGGTCTTTATTCCAGTGTTCCAAAGAAGTGAAATTAAACATTGAGGAGTAGAGTTTTCCCAGACAACTAATATGCGGAGTTATTTACCTATCCTGGGGCCTGAGGAGGTAGAATTTGGGGCCTCCAGGCTGACAGTGGGGAGGTGAGGGCTGTTGGGGAAGTCCAAAGCAGGAATATGGAGGTTAGGCTTTATGTAGAGCTAGGGCTGATTGGAATTTAGGGCTTTTGGTGGGGGTGGAGTAAGGTTGCTGTGAGTCAGAATTGACTGGCAGTGGGCTTGGGGGGTAGAGTAGCTTAGAGAGGAGTAGGAAGGGGCTCCTTGCTTATGGCAGTCTCTATCTATAAAGAGACAGTCTTCTGAGGAACCTGAAGTTTAAACTTTTCTTATGTTTTGCTTCAAAGTTTTTGTGTACACATACATATATATAAGCATATACATATGTGTCTATGTAATATGAAGTGATAATATTAATAGAGTTTGTAGGATACATATGTTGTTGATAAGTGCCATCCAATTGGGTCTGACTCATAGCTACCCTTTATAGGATTTCCGAGGAGCATCTGGTAAATATGAACTGCCTACCTTGCAGTTCAAACTGACCTTCTGGTCCAGTGTTTATCCTACAGTGCCACCCAGGACTCCATATGAAATCATTTGTTATTTCTATGGACCAGAATTTGCTTTTCCATTTATGGGTTTAGTTTCCTCATACCTCATTTCTGTCTTATAATTCAATGTCTTTCTGACCTAGGACCAAGTTCAATTTTTAAAAAAGAGAGTGTAGGGTTTTTTGGGGACTACTTCTGTGTGTGTGTATTTATTTTATTTTAGATTTTTTTCTTTAATGTTTTATTGTGAATTATGTGATAGTTTACATGGGAGAACATTAGTTTTACATTCATTCTATCATATATCGTCTCATTGCCATGGTTACAGTGTTTATTTTTTATACTATGTGTGGATTTTCGACTTGCTTTCTCTTCCATTCTTCTGTGTGTCAGAGGGATTCAGAAGTAAAATATTTGAGCTTGTTTCATATGCTCAGTTCTTGGGCCATGAGCAATGCGTCAGTGTGGGGAAGAGATGAAAGAAGTGCAACAAAAGAAGGTCACAGTCATTTGGGTTTAATTGTATGTGTCTATTTTTTTAACTTGTAAAAAATTTCAAACGTACACAAAAAAGAGCATAGTAAAATGAATCCCCATTTTTCTATCACCATCTTAATAATTTTAGGGGGGGTTAATTTAAGTCAGCTTGAGGACTAGGGTGCGCCTGACCCAGGCCATTGTGTTTTCAATAGCCTCATATGGATGCGAAAGCTGGACAGTGAATAAAGAGGATCGTAGAAGAATTGATGCCTTTGAGTTGTGGTGTTGGAGGAGAATACTGAGGGTGCCATGGACTGCCAAAAGAACCAATAGATCTGTTTTGGAAAAAGTGCAGCCAGAGTGCTCCTTGGAGGCCAGGATGGCTAAGCTTCGTCTCTCCTACTTTGGACATGTAGTCCGGAGGAAACAATCGTTGGAGAAGGATGTCATGCTGGGTAGGGTTGAGGGTCAGAGAAAAAGAGGAAGACCTCCAACGAGATGGATCGGCCAGGTGGCATCATTGATGGACTCGGGGGTGGCAGCGGTGGTGAGGTTGGCCCAGGATCGAGCATTGTTTCGTTCTGCTGTGCATGGGGTCGCTATGAGTCGGTTCCGACTCGATGGCACCTGACAACAACAACAATTTAAGTCAAATATATATCTAAAAAATAGAAGGTGTCTTTAAATAATCCAACTCTCATTGCACTATGGTTATTGAAAATGGAATGGTCTGAGAATGGACTGAATTGTCAACAGAATGAGCCTGGTGGAATCAAGTAGAACTTTCACTTCCATAAGTCTATGAAAAGGAATCAAAGAGGCCAAGTCTCTGAAGATAAGGACTTTCTCCCTTGGAAATTATAATCTCCCCCCTCCAGCAGTATCTGCTTTTGTCCAGATCATCCCATGAGTCCCTCTGGGAGTTGTTGTTAAGTGCCATCGAGTTGATTCTGACCCATAGCGACCCTGTATAGGGTTTCCAAGGAGCAACTGGTGAGCTTGAACCTCCGACCTTGCATTTCAGATGACTTTGCAATCTGACATATTAGCCTACAGTGCCACACAGGATGGTAGATAACACCTCCTTGGGCATTGGTGTGAGGTTCATCCCACTTCTGAAGTTCTAGGCTACGCTGTGCTGCTCTGTGTTTCATCTGCTCTCCTAGTAGACCTACCAGCTACTGATTTCATGGCCAAGTGGTCTGTTCTTAGTCTTAATGTGTCCAGCAAGTGGTCAGGTGCCTGAACAGAGCCCTTTATTCATCAGCAGTGAAGACATTTGGTTGGGAGAGGAGCCCAGCAGTTATGGAACAAAGACTCCGTATTAGGACACGTTGGTTTAAGAGATAGGAACCTAATTAAAATTAAGTTAAAGTTAGGAATGCAGGAAAAGCTGAGAATCAAGTTAAAGGAAGAGCACAAATACAGCTGGATCTCAGGATCCTGAGGACACAGTGCTTCCAGGACTTTATCCTCATGGGGTGCTCATCTCTGTTCCTTCCTTTCTCCTAGTGTATTCCCCAAGACTTTCAAGAGCTCCTGAGTTCGACAACTCATAGATTAATTAATGGAGGGTGTCTGGCTTCTAAAAATCACAGGGTAGAGATTCCCAGCTGCATACTCCTAGATCAATGAACTGTGGTCAGGGAGAGAAAGTCATATGAGAACATGGTAGGTCTCTCAGGAACCACATGTACATAAGGAGATTGTAGGACAGACAGAGCAATGGGTGTCTAGGCCAAACTACTCCATGACATCTAGTCCCAAAGTGTCTGGTCTGAACAAGTGTATGGATGATGACTGAGCTCAGAGACCTTGACCACCAGCTCTCAAGCAAAGTACTGGTGTGTGGAGAGAACTGTCACCCTCTTCCTCACTTCATTACTGGTCACTGATCAGAGATTCCTTCTTTGTAAGCTGTTAATGGTGCCCTTAGAAAAACTTGCCATCTTCCTAATGGACATTTACAGAGGAAAGAACCTGCCTACAGACATTTGGGCTTAGAGAATGAGCAGTGTTAAAATATCTTCCCAGTGGAGCCGAGAGAAACTGGAGCTAAAGTCCTGAGAACTTACTTCACAGAACAGGTAGAAGAGAGGAACTCCTACCTTCCTTCTCAGTGCCATTGTCAAGAGGTTAAGAAATCTTGAAGAGGCACAAAATTCAAGGTGAAGATTCTTGAGGTTGCTAACTAATCTGCAAACAAGAAGACTCCTTAGAATTTTCACCTTCCTCAAAAGCCCCCCAATAGAATCTTTTAGAAGAGGACTTTGCTCTCACTCTTCTATTATTTCCAGTCTTAATGATTTTTCTGCTTACCCCACCTCCACCCCTATAATATAAGAATTAGTCTGTGTGGGCAGTATAAGAACTCTGGGAACTGGGAGGTGTCTTCCTTCATAGTGGAGGAGTCCACATGAGAGTTCTTGGTTAGATTTGTACTCCAAGGTTTGCTGCTGTCACTCCTCCTCTATGAATGCAGCACTTTTTCCTCGAAGAAGAGGCTTTGCCTTCTATGCACATAGACACAGTCCTCTCCTCTCTTCCTATCGTGGATCCTATGTCTGTAGCCCTACTGGCCTTTCAACCTCTAACCTCTTCTCATCCCACTCATAGCCTACAGGGTGATGGTAGAAAATGCCACAACAATCAAACAATGTTGAAGAGTGTAGAGCAACACCGTGCTCTCCCCACCCCCACCATCTCGATAGAAGAGTAGTGATTAAGCAGTGTCAATAAGATAGGATTGAGTTGATTTGTGCTTATTTACTAATCTGGAGTAAACAATTTTACCTTTTTTTTTCCCCACACTATATCAAGGATTCTGCTTCTAAATCTGGCTGGCATCTGTCTCTCTCCCAACCCCATAGCACCTTCCTACAGAATCAAAGCTTCTTTTCAGATTTACAGTTCCTGACAGGGAGAAAGTACCCAGTAAGCAAGGTAAGCACAGGCTTACTTACTATTCTGTAGTGAACAATTTCACATGGGTTTCACTGTGGTTGTGAAGTTGCCCACTACAGATTAGTAAGTAAGCTGGTACTTACCTTATTGTATAATCTGACCCTAAATCCAGGGATGCTGGTGGTGGTAATGAAGCTATAGATTGATTTACACAGCTTCTGCTCCTCCTTTGTTTCAGCTAGCTAGATGTCATCAGGGAACGTCAGGGCCTCTCACTTTAAGCTTAGCCACAGTTATTGGCCCATTGACTAAAGAAGGTTTTGTGGTGGGCGGTGTGGGTTGGCTCTCCTCTCCTTTGCTTTCTTAGAGAGAACCTCTTTGTAGAAGATCTTGATTGTGCTTTGATGCTTGGCGCATGAAAATGGCTGCCCTGGATTGTGCTTTTGGAATACTGAGAATAAAAATGAGAGCCAGGCCAGTCTTTGGGGGACCCATTGGCTCTGGGCCTAAATGTGATATTCAGGGAGATAGGGTCTCAGGGTCATAGTTCACAGAGATTTCTTTTTGACCTGTTTTCATCTCTCTTGATGTTTTAAACACTTAATACATCTACCAAATCTGGATCAAGTCTGAAGCTCAAGATCTGTATGTGGTTTAACATGGGCATGTTTAGAACGAATCCAATTTAAAAATAAACTTGTTGAGTTTGTGTCTGGCTTATCTGTGTGACTCTTCAGTCCAGCTCTTCTTTCTTCTTCTCTGTTTGTTTGTGTAGCCAAAGTTGATCCTAATGGTTCTCCTCATCTACCCCCATACCCCTATTTAAATGCCAGCCACTGATGTTCATTAGCAAACCTGAAAAAAAAAACCCTAGAACTTGTCCAGCCTCACTCTCCCCAGTAATTACCAGACTGTGTGAGCTGTCCAGTGCCCAATAGGAGACGTAAGTAGCCTGGTGACGCCGGCCGTGGGCCTGACCACTACCATGATGCCAAACTGGAACTATCTAAAAGGGAAAAGCCCTTCATTTTGAAGTTGGAAATGTATTTTACTCTTCAGGCTTAGCTCGCTATAGCAGCCACAGTCACCAATATGTACTGGGCACTGTTGTGAGGTAAGCCGTGGCCTCAACCTTTGATAGGCTCACAGTGGAGCTCAGAAGACCACCTGCTTAGAGAAACTTATTTCCCTCTACAGAGATATGATTTTGAAACAAAGGTTTAAGGGAAAAGCACTATTAAGAGCGGGGTTGAGGCTCTGTGTAGTTCTCATCTGCAACTCTTCTCAGAACTTAACCACTTTGAAGTCCTTTAGGTGAAGTGTCTGTCAGAAGGACAAAGCTAAGAGACTGTGACTTTCTGATACTCAAAACCACACTTAATTCAGTATGCTGCCAATGTGTAACTCATCTTTCAGGCAACTTCATTTCTCAATTTCTATTTATTTACATAAGTAATATATAAATATATTTAATTGTAAAAATGTAAACAAAAGAATTCATAAATATAATGTAAAAATTCCCTTCAGTTCCCATCCTATTCCCTTTTTTCAGGAAGTCTGTTACTCCTGAAGCAAGTATCAGACATCATATAATTTCACAGAGATGTGTACATATGCAAATATGGAGTATTTCTTTGTTTGATGCTCACATTATGCATTGGTTTAGCAACTTGTTTTCTTCATCTCCCCAGGTAGCTCAGAAGCTCTTTCATGTCCGAGCACTTAGTTCTATTGCATTCTTTGAAGCTACTGATTTCTACTTTAGAGTAAGATGGATGTACATATCTCATTGTTGTGTTGTGGAGTGCTGTCGAGTCGGTTCCGACCCATAGAGACCCTGTATAGGGTTTCCGAGGAGTAGTTGATGAGCTTGAACCGCCAACCTTGCAGTTTAGATGGCTTTGCAGTCTGGCGCATTAACCTACAGCAGCACACCAGGACTCACATACGTCATAGAAACTTAAAAAAAAATTATTTTTATTATGGAAAATATTTAAAATATACAAAAATAAACAGAATAATTATCAACTCTTGCTTAATCTTATTTCATTGCTACAATCTCCAACTCTTCTCCGCTCATATTATTTTGAAATAAATAACTGGGCATTATATATCCATAATATTTCATAAATATTTCAGCATATATCCTAACAGTGATGTTTATAAAAATATAATCCCAATACCATTATCATACCTAGGAAAAAACTTGATGGTACTTCCTTAATATCACTATATAGGAATGTTTTCAGGGTGAAATGAAGTATGTAAAAGGGTTAGAACAGCACCTGGCTTATAGTGAATGCTAGTTAAGGGTTTGCAGTTATTTTTGTTTTTCTAATTTATAAATATTTTGCTCATTTATCTACCTTTTTTTCCTGTGACTTACAAGATCTCTTTATGTGTTCTGGGTAATATCCTTTTATTCTTTTATATAGGTGGTCATTTCTTTCCGACTGTTGGTTTATGTTTATAGTGCCTTCTGTTAGGTAAAAATGTTTGCTATTTGTAGGTTAATTTGTCAATCTTTATGATTTCAAGTTTTGTGTTGGTCTGTTTGCCGTATTTTTTCTAATACTTTTATGGACTTTCATGTACTTTTAAAAGTGTTTATCTTCTAATACATCTGGAATTAATATTTGCTGTGTAATAGGGCTCTAATTTTATTTCTTTTTTCCAAATGAGTATCTGTTGTTCTCTGTATTTATCCATTAGTTCATTCTTTATCTTTTGTCTTTAAACCCCATACTTCCAAACCCTAACCCACTGTCATCGAGTCAATTTTGACTCATTGCAATCCTACAGGACAGAGTAGAACTGCTTCATAGGGTTTCTGAGGCTGTACATCTTTTACAGAAGCAGTCTGCCTCATCTTTCGTCCTTGGGGCAACTGGTGAATTTGAACCACTGACCTTTCATTTAGTGGCCTAGTGCTTAACCCACTATGCTAGGTCACTCTTAGGATCCAATTAATTCTCTACAAATGGGTGTGGTTTTGTATTCTTTATTTTGAACCACTGTTGTGTTTGTTCTACCATGAACATCACACTACAGATTTTTAGTATTTTTAAAATTATGGTAAAATACATACAATGAAACGTTTGATAGTTCAACTGATTTTTACCTGTATAATTCGCTGATGTGAATTATGGTCCCCATGTTGAGTAATGACCACCACTATCTGTTTCTAAATTTTTTCATCATCTTAACTGAAACTCAGTGTCCCTTAAGTAATTTCTCCTTTCTCACCTGTCCTTGTTAGCCACTAGTAAACTTTGATCTCTATACCTTTGCCTATTGTGGGTATTCCATATAAGTGGGATCATACTATATTTGTCCTTTTGAGCATGATATTTCACTCAGCATAATGTTTTTCAGGTTCATCCATGTTGTAACATGTCTCAGCACTTCATTTCTCTTTATGGCAGATTGTATGGGTATACCACATTTATTTTGTTTATCTGTTAATCTGTTGATAGACATTTAGGTTATTTTCACCTTTGGCTATTATAAATAATGCTGCATGAACATTGATGTACAAATAAATATCTGTCTACATATACATACCTGCTTTAAAGTGTTTTGAGTATATATATATAAATGGGAGTGGAATGCTGAGTCACATAGTAATTCTATGTTTAACTTTTGGAGGAACTGCTGAACTGATTTTCGTATGACAGCAGCATTTTACAGTCCCACCAATACTGAATGAGTGTCCCCATTTCTCCATCTCCTCACCAATAATTGTTTTCGTTTTCTTCTGATAATAGCCATCCTGGTGGTAGTGGTGGTTGTGTGCTGAGTTGACTCATAGCAACCCTGTGTAGGGTTTCTGAGCAGAAAGCCTCATCTTTCTTCCGTGGAGCGGCTGGTGGATTCAAACTGCTGACCTTGCAGTTGGCAGCCCAGTGCATAACCCACTATACCACCTTAATAGCCATCCTAATGGGGGTAAGGAGTCCTGATGTGGTACTGTAGGATAAGCACTGGACTAGTTAACTGCAAGGTTATCAAATCAAACCCACCAGCTACTCAGAAACCCTATACAGGGTCATTGAGTGGGAGCCAAATCACCCTTAACAACAGTGGGAGTAAAGTGGTATCACATTCTGGTTTTGAGTTTCATTTTCTTAGTGACTAATGACATTAAGTATCTTTTCATGTATTTTTTGGCCATTTATATATGGCTCTGTGGGTTCATGTGCTGGACTGCAAGGTCAGTTTGAACTGCAAGGTCACTGGTTCAAGCTCACTAGCTACTTCTCAGAAACCCTATACGGGGTCGCTATGGGTTGGAACCAACTCAACGGCACTTAACAATAACAACAACAAAATATCTTCTTTGGTGAAATGTCTATTCAAATCGTTTACCCATTTTTTATTAGGTTGTCTTTTTGTTGTTGAGTTATATATTGCAGGGTAATAGTTTTTGATATCTGGTAGAGCAACTTCTCTTTCATTTTTCAAATACCTCTTGGTTGTTGTTGTGTATTTCCTCTTCAGGTGAACTTCAGAATGAGCTGATTAAGTAAAAATTCTTGTTTAGTTGAAACTGTATTGAATTTATAGATTTAGAGTCAAACTGACAGCTTTATAATATTGAGACTTCCCATGATCTAATTCTCCACTTAGTTAGCAATTCTATGTCCTTTAGTAAAGTTTTATAGTTTTTTCTTATGCATCTGTCTCATTTTTCTGTTGTTGTTAATTCTTGGACATTTTACAGTTTTTCCATTGTTTTTATGAATTGGACTTTTAATTACCTTTTGATTGGTCATTGCTGGTGTATAATAATAGCTAACATTTGTGGGTGTTTGCTGTGTGCCATACACTGTTCTATGCTTTTTATCTTACATATAATTTGTGCAACAAACCTATGCTTTCTTATTTTTGTTGTTAAGTGCCATCGAGTAGGTTCCAACCCATAGCGACCCTGTATAGGGTTTCCAAGGAGCAGCTGGTGAGAGTGAACTGTCAACCTTGTGGTTCAAACTGACTTTGCAGTCTAGAGCATTAACCCACAGCGCCACACCAGGCTTAGGCACTATTTTTTGTTGTTGTTGTTGTTTTGCAGGTGAAGAAACTGGTCTCTAGTGAGGTTAAGTCATTTGCCCTTGATCACATAGTTATTAGGTGGGAGAGCCAGGAGTCCTAACCCACAGTTGGGCTCCTGAGCCTTTACTGCTTTCCCCTTTGGGGTGTGGCATCCTGCTCTGATATTAGTTGTGATAGTTTCTTAGTTGAGTCTTTTGGATTTTCTAGGCAAACAGTTGTATTGTCAGTAATAAGGACCTTGTTTGTGTCTTCTTTTTTCAGTCTTCTTGTTTTGTGAGTTTGTATCATTTCTCAGTGAATCTGACCCCGTCTGTTTTTCCTGTAGCCCTGGAACATGTTGTCATCTTGTCCCTTCAGGAGCAGATGAAGCAGTTGCTTGGTTTTAGTGGCCTTGTAGATGGACAGTGCAGTTTAGAAATTTTTTTCCCACAGCCCTCAACACATCTAGTAAGTTCAATATGTGAATGTTTATGCAGTATAATTTCTCAACAACTTTTTTTTTTTTTTTTAATTCCTTTCTTTATTCTGACTTATCATTGCTCAGGTGTCTAAGCTTCTGGTTCTTGGGTGGAGTGGGAACATTTGGAAGGAGCTGCCTCTTCCTCAAGCCTTCCCTAATCTGTCCCAGGTTCTTATACCCTTATTCAGGTTTTCCTTTTACCATTGATAAAAATGTAAAAGAGCCATTTTATGTTTCATGGAGGCATTTCCCAACTGTGGGCTACTCCACAGAATGACAGAAAGCCTGTTGTATTGATCCTTGTTTGTTGGAGTCAATGGAAGGAGTGTGGGATGAGCAGTGTGAGCCTGAGCCCAGGCACTCTATCTCCTTACACCTTTCTGTCAGCACTGGGGCTGAGAGGGATCTGGGGTGTGTGTGTGTGTGTGTGAGAGAGAGAGAGAGAGAGAGAGAGAGAGAGAGAGAGAGAGAAAGGGGAAGGAGGGGAGCGGGGAGAGGAAGGGACAGAGGGAAGGAAGGAGAGAAGTGATCCAGCTGTGGGAGTCTGCAGTTGGCCAGTGCCTATCAGGAGAAAGAGGCCCAGTGAGGGCCCTCCCTTCACATATGGGGTTTCCTGCCCCCAATCTAGGCCTTTGGTTACTGGTCAGTCCTAAACTTCAGCCTCAGGCAGATATGGGGTGTGACAGGACACTGTTGCTATCACCAGTTCTAGCAGGCAGCTCTCTCCAAGTTCCTAGGCCCTACTGCCTAGGTCTACTGCCTGGACTCTGCAACCCAGGAGTCAATGAGAAGTGTATCTGTTATGTTGCATTTGCTCATATAAAATGTAAATAATATGTTTATCCCTTTTGAAAGGACCACATGTTCATTAAAGAAGATTTAGTAAAAGAAAGAAAATTGAAAAGGATTGCTTGCTACTCATTCTACTGCCCAAACAGAGTCAGTTGAACATTTTAGTATGTTTCTTTCTAGACTTTCCTTTTCTATGCACAGGTATTTTATGTGGTTTTGATAGCTGTAATAATGCTACTTGTACTCTGCTTTCTCCTTATAGCTGTGCATCATAAGCATCTCTCCTGTGTTTGGGAACATCATGTAAATAATTCTGTAATGTTCCATTTGGTAGATGGACCATCATTTATTTGACGTGTTGTTGGCCTTGTCCCATTGGAGGCAAGGTACATTCTCCTTCCCCTTATTAACCACTGTGGTTCAGTCATCCATGAAGTTGGCTAAACTTCTTTTGAGTTTGTATTTTTAGTCTATACCATCTCTTTGAGGTCACAGTATTCTGGTTCTGTGTGAAATGGAACTTCTTTTTGCCTTAAACTTTATTCAAGCTACAGATAGGTCTGTTAATCTTATTATTCATCTTCCCCTTCCTGGTTTTGGGTGCTGCTACTGGTGTGATGCTGTGGGCTAATGCATCAGACTGCAAAGTTGTTTGAACTGCAAGGTTGGTGGTTCAAGGTCATCAGCTGCTCCTTGGAAACCCTACACAGGATTGCTATGGGTCAGAATCGACTCGGTGGCATTTATAACAACAACCTTCTACCTGTACTGACGGACAGTGCTGTGGACAGAAGTTCCCACAAATGGGCTCCTATCCCCATCACTGATGGGACTCTTAGCCTTCGAGTTCTGTTACAGCTTTCAGGTGGACGTTTCCCCAGCTGCATGGTGGAATGTTGGTTAGAGAAAGAACAAGATTTCTTTTTTTTCCCCTACGCCTTGGTGTCTTAGGGTGACCTGTCAACTGATCTTAGAAACTGTTTGCCTTATGCGTTCACCTGACCCTGTCTCTGTCTTTTCCTTTCCTGGCTTCTGTTGACCTGCTGTTCCCACTCCACTGGTCCCTCCTTCACAGGTCTGTTACTGGAGCCACTGTACCTGGCTTGCCCACTTCCCCTGGTCGAGTGGGTTTTTTTGACCTTATCACTGTATTCATGCTTTAGGACTCACCCACTGTAATGATGTCAGTGGTGGAGGTTAGCAGATGGCAGCAGCAGCAATGAGACCTGACATGTTCTAATGACTCCCTCCTTCCCACCCTTGCTGGCTGAGCCAATGGAGGGGCAGGGGTTTCCTTGAGGTATTTAAGGAGGAGACCGAGAGAAATCGGGGGACCCCCAGGTGCCGGTGAGGACTGTGACCTTTGCTGCTATAATATCAGTGTTTCACAGGCAGGGTGGTTCAGGAGCCCACTTGCAGCCCATCAAAAATTGATTTAATTGCAATTTTTCCTCCAATTAGGAGCACTGGAGCCTGACTAATTGGAGTAATAGAGAGTAATAAGGCTCAGATAAAAAGCCTTCCTCGGCAGCCTTTGTATCTCCTGTCAGTGCCTGTCAGAGGTCAGAGAGCTTGCATATTCTATTAGGCAGTCTGGCCTTCATTTGTACAAATTAGTTTACCCAACAGTAATTAAAATGCCAATGCGGGTTGAAGAGAACTGAATACACTTGATGGGCATGTTGGTGAATGATGTGACAGCTCTGGTGGCCTCCCTTGCCAAAGTGTGTCAGCCCAGCTCAGAGGCTGCTGGGGCCTGGGCCAGCTGGGCGGCTCCAGCCCAGCCACGGGGCAGCAGCTGCTGGGTACGACACTGCTACTACCACGCCTCACAGCCGCGCTGCCTCTTCTTCCTTCTTCCAGGTGGAGCCTTTCGTTCATTCAACAAACATTTGAGTGTTCAGTATGTGTCAGGCATTCTATTAGGTGCCGGAGACATAATGAAACGAACTCTTAAAATGGGTAGGGTGAGAGGTGATATAATATTGTGGGCTTTGGAATCAAAACTGAGTTCAAATTTCAGATCTACCAGTATGAGCTAGAGTAAGTCATATTACTTCTCTGTGCCTCAGTGTTCCTCATCTGTAAAACAGAGAAAGTGATACCTACTTCATAGGGTTATGAGGGTTTGCTGGACAATGCTTTTGCAGCGCTTGCTTGGCACCTGGCACATAGTAAGTGCTCAGTAGATTACTAGTGTTATTAAGAGTCCTATTGTACTGCTGTAGGATAAACACTGGAGTGCTCATGAAAATGTTGTTGGTTCAAACCCACCAGCTGCTCCTCAGAAATCCTATACAGGGTTGCTATGAATCTGAAATGACTCAATGGCACTTACCAACAAGCTCTAAAGCAGAGATTGCAAAAATATACTACCCTTTCACCCTGCCCATGCCCACCCTCCTTACCCTTTCACCCTGCCCGTGCCCACCCTCCTTACCCTTTCACCCTGCCCGTGCCCACCCTCCTTACCCTTTCACCCTGCCTGTGCCCATCCTTCTTACCCTTTCACCCTCTTTTCTAAGTCCTGTTCTTGAGTCTTCATTGTGAGTACCGCAACTCCCCATTCTCCTGCAGTCTCTCTAGTGTGAGGACTTCTGAATCTACCTCTCGGGCCTGAAGATAGTCTCTATTGATGCTAAGGTGACCTGAACTCAGGCCAGGGGCCCATAACTTGGGTTGAGGATCTTGGCAAGGTTTGGGACAGGATGAAAATTTTGAAGGTTGGCTTCTGGTAAGGGATTTCTGGTTAAAGAATACATGGAGTGAGAATGATTTTTAGACCTTCAAGCTGAAGTGCGAGTGAGCTTGCCTGTGAGAGTTTGTATGTGCTTGGGGAGGGGGGATGCTGGCGGCGAGTGTGTGTTTTGATATTTTAGGTATTGTTGGTACTTCTTATCTGACTGTGGTGCTTAGCTATCAGGGACTTGTCACTGCCCCTGGTCTGAGTCAGTGGTGACTTGGGAATTATTCCTTTGGACTTCCTTCACAGATTCACTTCCTCAGCCTTGATGACTTTGAGCTCTGGTCCCAAATGCACTGGCATGATTGAGTTGATTCTGACTCATAGCAACCCTGTAGGACAGAGTGGAACTGCCTCCATATGGTTTCCAAGGCTGCCCTGGTGTGTAGGATATGCACTGGACTGATGACCAAAAGGTCAGCAGTTTAGACCCACCAGCCACTCCTTGGAGACCCTGTACAGGGTCTCTATGAGTCTGAATCTACTCAATGGCACTTAACAACAACAACAAATCTTTACAGGAGCAGACTGCCACATTTTTCTCTTGCAGAGTGGCCTGTAGATTGGACCTTTTAGTTAGCTGACTTTTGATTCAGTTCTACAGATTTGTTAGTGAGAACCTCATTGGGACGAGGCATTGCTAGGCACTGCGGTTCACCATACGCTTCAGATAGTTCATGATCTCAAAGGGGAGATGGACAGATAAACCTAAAATGCCATTTGTCCTCTGAGGGAGCAAATATGGCAAGGACTCAGAGGAAGCATGGTTAGCCCACCTGGAGGGCCACCAGCTCCTGCCTCAGCACAGGTGAGACCAAAGGCAAACGCCATTTGAATTTTTTTTCTTTTCTGAGAGGAATTGAATTTTTCAGTAACTTCAAACCCTAAGCTGAAGTTATTGCAGAGACTTTTTAATGGGCAAGATTCTTTGAGCAGTCTTTAGGAGGAGCTGTGGAAGGGATGGAACATGTTTCCGTTTAGTTTCATCTTCAAGTGTTCTTGGAGCACTTTTGGCATGCATAGCATAGGAGCCAGCCCAGTTAGGGGTGTGGGGGAAAACAAACAGAAGGAATGAAGCAGATCAAAGTAAGGTATAATGCCCAAGCTCAATTACCCAGGGAAGTTAGAGAAGTGAGGTGGCAAAGCCACCTCTAAGGCACAAATCACACCTGCTTGGCCCCATTTTCAAAGCACTTTATCTGGTTTGTCTTGAAGAATGGGTATGAGTGTCCTGCACAGAGCTACAGCATTTGGGGTAAATTCGTGGGAGTCTGGCTTCACTTTGTTTTCTTTTTCTGTAATGGGAATAATAATCTCCATCCCATGGATTCATCATGGGATGTGAGGCATCCTTTGAATGTTCCGAGGAGTGAATTCCATTCTCTTCCTCTGCTCTGGAGAGACAGCACCTGGACATACCTTTTAGATCTTTGCGCTGCATGTGACTTTTGTCTCATGCTTCCTAAAGGCCCTAGGAATTAGGAGGCATGCATGGCCACACATGTTGGCTGTAGCCAGCCTGACCCTCAGAGTCCTGGCCCATCCCCATGACTTGTGTATGAGTCTTGGTGTGGTTCCCCCTGCAGGACCTGACTAAAAATCCGCTTCACTGTGCTCAGATGGTTTTTATTGAGTGTTAAATTTGATTAAAAGACCCCTGGTGACACTATGGTTAAGTACTTGTCTGCTGACTGAAAGGTCGACAGTTCAAATCCACCAACAGCTTCATAGGAAAAAAACCCGGCTACTGTGTGTTACAAGTTTGTTCTGACCAATAGCAACCCTGTATAGGGTTTCTGAGGCTGTAAATCTTTATATGTGCAGAAAGCCTCATCTTTCTCCCATGAAGTGACTAGTGGATTTGAACTGCTGACCTTGGGATTAGCAGTCCAATGCTGACCCACTATGCTACCAGGGCTTCTCCAGTAAAGATAATAGCATAAGAAACCCTATAGGGAAGATTTACTCAATCTTAGAGGGGTGCTATGAGTTAGAATCGACTTGGAAGCACACAACACATTTGATTCAGCCCTACAGTCTCCTACATGCCAGGCTCATTGTTCTCTCTTTCTGCTTTCCCGTGGTCAGGCAAGGGAAAAGGGCAGCTTCAGTAAGAAATGTTAGGGTGCCATATCCAGGCAGCTTAGAAAGTCCTTAGTAGTGAGAGGCACTAGAAGGTGAGAGACACGCCTCCTTTGGTAGCAGGTGGACAGGAGCCAGGAATAGAGGAGGGCAGGAGTCCCTGGGAAGGTGCTCACAGCTGCCCTTGCTCTCCTGCCTGCAGCCAGCCTGCTGGGAGGTCAGAGCCTGGGGAGTGGCAGGGATTAACGTTCCAGGTTCCTCCCACTCCTTCTCTATTGACTTACCTTGACGCTAATTTAGGCCTGTGGCCAGTTAGGGGCCTGCCACAAGCCTCCTCAAGAGATGTCTGTGTGTCTGTGCTGGCGCCCCTCACCCGCCCTCCCCCCCCCCCAAAAGTCTAGAGAGCCCAATTGCCCGCTCGAATGATTTCCAAGTGGCTATTATGTTTCCAACCCACGGTAATTGGCTTTACCAGTTATTAATGGATTACCCAAAGGAGAAAAATGTTGGGGGGAGGGCAACACCTCTTGGCTTTGTAGTTTGGGGCTTCAGTGTCCAGTGACTGCTTCCCAGGCTGGGAGTCATCTGAGGCATGAAGGCATGACTTGTGTTGGCATTGCCACTCCACAGTTTAGTGGCTGCTGGTAGTCCTGTGTCCAAAGGGAACTGTCCCAAGAGGAAGTCTTGACTTGAGGCATGGAAACCCCAGAGTGGCTTATCTGGCCGTATTATAAGCCTGTGGTTGAAAAGTAGACACTGCTCTGCAATTTTGATTGTAAGCCAGTAGTGGCTTGGTTCTTTACCTGCCGTGACATCTCCTCCTTCAGTAACTGCTGGGCCAAACTCTCCACTACAGACAAAGCTACTGGCTTCTTGAGAGGCCTCATTGCAGATATCCATCTCCCCATTCACAATGCTTGAATCAGAGAGCCACAGGTGCTGGCCTGGGCCAGGGCAGATGGGCTGCTGCCCCTATGTTGTTAAGGGGTCATTAGTCTGTTCAGCTCCCTTGCTGCTACCAGGCATGCTGGGACATGGCCCATCCCTGCCCCAGGGCTCCTGAATGACAGGGTAACTTCCAGTTTGCTCACTGTTTAGGTTTTCAAGCCCAAGGCTTCCCCTCTCTACCCCTGCCAAATCCTCTAACAAAGGAATGGTCTAGTTAGGTTCAAGTTCTAGTCCTAGCACCATGGCCAACCTGGCTGACTGCACTTGATCATTCACACTGGGCTTGGGCCTCCACTTGAAAATTACATGGTGCTGATTGTACATGTTGACCTTTTGTGGGGTTTAGGCGGTACTCTGCCTCATGGTAGCATCTGAAGTATCTTCTCCCAGCAACCCAGCTGACTGACCCCTCATGTTCCCCATTTTCCCCACTACCATCCATGGAATTTATTCACCTTTCATATTTTCCTTTTTCCAAGGCTGGAGCCTTTACACCTGCCCTGTGATTTTTTTTTTTACCAGCTTCTCTCAGCTTTTAAAATCTTCAATAGTGTCCCCAGTCACTCCTCCTTCCAAGCAGGACAGCTCCTTCCAGCCTGTACCTCCCTATCACAGGAGACCTCTTGTGTGCCACGGGCATTGTGTTTTAGGGTTCATGCATTCAAGCCTGGTGGGCTCGTTCACCTTGAACTCAGAGTTGCCCATCTAAAGATTCTGCTTTTGTGGTGAGTAGAGACCACATCACTCAGGCTGAGCAGCAGGCTGGTAACCTTGAACCTGTGGGTTCTCTGACCAGGCAGCCCTGGAGGGTTCAACCCTCACCGTGTACCCAGCTGTCTTCTTACAACTCATCTGATAGCCCTCTTGGCTACTTCTCTCATTCTGTCTGAACCCTACGGTTCCCTGGAAAATGAGGACAGTACTTCCAATTGTGTAGCCATTTCTGCCACAAGTTCTGATAAGTCAGGTTCTAACTTTGCTCTCCTTTTGTTTTGCAGCTCTTTTGTGACAGGGACAGCTTGCTGTGGGCACTTCTCACCCCTAAGAATCTGGGACCTCAACAGGTAAGAGATTCCTGAGCCTACAATGGCTTCCAGTGGGAATGGGACCGGAGCAGCCAGGGAGGCATAAGAAAGCTGGCTGAGCCAGCCTTTCCTTCAGTTGACTGACTGAGTAGTCCTGGAGGAGACTGGGAAGGAAACCTGCCCCAAAGCCCACTGGCAGCCTTGGCTATGGTGCCCTCTTCATGTGGTGGAATCACTTTGGGCAGCCCGAGGAAAGACTTCTAAAAGTCATTTATTCTAGGTAAATAGCTTCCCGTAGAATTTATTATAGTGGCAACAATTTGGATTTTGATACTCTGTTCTCTGAGGAGCTCCTGACTATGTGGCAACATAAAGTCCCATCTAGCCTCATGGATTATTATTTTTTCTTTTTAATAAAATTTGAAGATGGCTTATAGATGCATAAAAAGAATTGTAGAGAATAACTGAAATGCATTCAGATTTTATTCACGATTCTCTGTCTTGGCAGGTTTCACACATTCCCATCTGATTATTTGCTGTTTTATTAAATTTCCAGCTTTTTTATTGAAATGAATTACAGTCACAGATTACAAAGCTAGGACAGAGAGGTACCGGTGTAACATCTTATATTACTATTGTTGTTAGATGCCACTGAGTCCATTTTAACTCATATCGACCCCATGTGACAAGAGTAGAACTGCACCATAGTGATTTCTTGACTGCAGTCTTTATGCACATCACCAGGTCTTTCTTCTACAGAGCTACTGGGTGGGTTTGAACTGCCTGCCTTTCAGTTAGCAGCCTGGTGTTTTAACCATTTGCACTATAGGTTTCCCTAACATCTTATATAGACTATAGTATAATACCAAAGCTAGAAAATTGGCATTGGTATAATCCACAGAACTGGTTCAGATTTCACCAGTTTTACATGCACTCATTTGTGTTTGTGTGTCTAGTTCTATGCAGTTTTATCATGTGTCGATTTGTATAATAATCACCACTCAAAATACAAAACTGTTCATTCTGTCAGCACCATGACCCCCTGCCCCTGATTGCCATCTGCATCTCCTCATCCTTCTCCTCACACCCCTTACCCTGGCAACCACTAATCTGCTCTCCAGCGCCATAATTTTATCATCTTGAAGATGTTATATAAATGGAAACATATAGTATGTGACCCTTTGAGGATAGCTTTGCTTTTTTTATATTTGATAATATTTTAATATTTGAACAGAATAGATGATAAATATTGAGACAATGAAAAAATATTATACTTTGATTAATAAAATAGACAAGATCTTCTAGTCTCACAGTAAATCCCCATAAGTAAAAGTATAAATCATGAAAGATGATTCTCAGACTTCTGAGAAAGTTAAATATTACCAATAATATTAGGAGTAGACTTAGCAACAGAGCATGGTTTTTCTTAAAATTTAGCATAATTCCTTTGAGATTCATTGAAGTTGGGTGTAACAATGTTCATTTTCTTTTCTTTAAATTATATTTATTTTGTTGTTGTTAAGAATATACACAGAAAAACATAACACCAACTCAACAGTAGTATCCCATTGTATGCACCATGTTTTGTTGATCCATTTATCTGTTGATGGGCTGTAGATTGTTTCTACCTTTTGGTTCTTGTCAATTGTGCTACAATGAGCACTGATGGGCAGGTCTCTGAGTCTCTGCTTTCAAGTCTTTGGGATCTACCTAGCAGTGGTTCTTTCTTGTTTATTGCTGAGTAGTAGTCCATGGAATTATGGAATTACTCACTGAAGAACATTTGGGTGGTTTTCAATTTTTTTGACTATTTCAAATAAAGCTACAGCACACTTGTATACACGTTTTTATGTGAACATATGTTTTCATTTTTCTGGGCTACCCATCTAGGAGTACAGTTGGTGGGTGTTTGGATAAGTGTATGTTTAAACTCACCCACCTTCTGCTGTCAAGTTGCTTCCTACTCATAAATAAGGTTTCCTGTAGAGCTGCTGGTGGGTTTTAATTGCCACTCTTGTAGTTAACAGTCCAGTGCTTATCCTACAGCACAACTAGGGCTCCTTTAAGTATGTTTAGTTTAAAAAAACAAAAACAAACTGCCAAACTACATTCCTAGATATCTTTACCATTTATGCACCCACTAGCAGTGTCTGCATCACAGTTTTTCTGTGCCCTCACTGGCATTTAGTGAGGCCACTAGTTTTCAGTTGAGTTGTGTGTGATATCTCATTGTGGTTTTTTTTTTTTTTTTAATGTTTTATTGTGAATTATGTGATAGTTTACATGGGAGAACATTAGTTTTACATTCATTCTATCGTATATCATTTCATTGCCATGGTTACAATCCCCTCCATGTATCATCAACCAACCAAAGGGTATACACTAAAAGCCTGTCCCCCGGTCGTCAGCACACAGCCCCTCTCCCTCCTTGTGTCTAAAGTCCCCAACTGCTCCATCTCTCCACATCATTGTCTCTGCCTCCATCTCAGGCATCACTGTTTCTCTGGGTGGGGTCCCACTCTCCACTCTTCTCCCTTCATTGTTGTGATACCTAACAACAGTGGCTAATAATGTTGAACATCTTTTCATGTACTTATGTGCCAGCTATAGATCCCCTTTGATGAATTATTTGTTCAGGTCTTTTGCCCATTTCTAAATGGATTGTTTGAGTCTTTACTATTGTTTTGAGTGTTCTTTGTATATTCTAGATATATCTTTTGTCAGATATATGGTTTGTAAATATTTTCTCATTCTAGTCTGTAGCTTGTCTTTACAGCCTCGGAAACCTGTGCAGAATCACTGAGTCAGAACCGACTCCACAGTACTTAACAACAACAAAACAGGGGTGTGGCACTATAGGATAAGCACTGGATGGCAAGGTCAGTTTGAACAGCAAGGTTGGTGGTTCAAACTCACCAGCCACTCTTCAGAAACCCTATTCAGGGTTAGTATGAGTCGGAACTGACTTGACGGCAGTTAATAACAATAACAGAGTCTTTTATATAATACAATGAATACTTCGATGAAATCCAAGTAATCACCTTTTCTTTTATCAGTAACATTGCCTCGGTTGTCGTATCTAGGAACGCTCATCTAGCCCTAGTTCCTAACAGTCTTGTCTTTTAAATGCCACAACACACAGTGGCAGTGAAGATTTTTCTTGTCTGCCTCCTACTTGTTACCTTACCTTTGTTTTCTCCTTTTCTTACCATCTTCCTAGATAAATGTTAAACATATTGTCTTTTCTGAAAATCCCAGTCTTTCCCAAAGAATTATAACACATAAGCTGTTTTCATTTTCCTACAAAAGTCTCTTCTGATGGTCATCCAATTGCAGGGGCCTGCTTCCCCAAACAACTCATAACACCTTTGGATGAGTCTGCCAATTAGAAAGCTGTGGTTTTTGGTTTTTTTTTTAATCAAGGGTCCCAAAAGCTGTGATCCTAGACAAAAAGCAAGTTGAATTTCTCCTTGCAGGGCAGACCTTTACATATCCAAAAAATTTGGCCCTTCTTGTTCCTCATAAAAATAGTAGATCAGTTAGGATGCTTTTAGCAGCAAGTAATGAAGATCTAATTCCAAATGGCTCAAGAAATGGAGCTATTATTATTATGTTAAATGACAAGGTGCTCAGAAGTCAGGAAGCTTGTGGTTCCAGGGTAGATGGGTAGCTCAATGAAACCAGGAGGGCCCACCTTAGTCGAGGTCCCTTTTGTCCTTGCTCCACTGATGCATAAGACAATACCCAAAGGAAAGAAGGAAGAAAGAAAGTATGTTAGTACCTGGGGTCATTTTTAAGATGAGAAAACCTTTCCCAGGAGCTCCAAAGAGACTTCCCCTCACATCTCCTGAGCTAAAGTTGTGTTTTATGCTCACTCTAAATCAAACCCTGGTAAGGGGGAAAGAAGGACTAGTCAAGACTGAACTCCTGGACCTGGAGAAGAGCCAAACATCCCTTGCACATCCCCCTTCGTCCTTTGTGTTCCCCCTCCCCCCATGGTGGGTTGAATCAGGGTTTGGTTTGTGAGAAAAAAGAGGAGGAATGGCTGGGTGAGTGACCAACAGTGTTGGCCTCAAACTGCTTTTAGTGTTATTCTCATCGGAGAGTTTCTCTAAGTAATCTAGTTTCAATTCCCCCTTGAAATGGAGAATTCACAAATGAGCACTGAACAGAGGATGTATGTTCTGATGTTACCACCTCCCTCATTCTAAGTATTCTACTTTTGTTAATGTAGCCAATGGTCAAATCACTGTTGCCAGCGTAGCTAAAACTTCTGAGGGCTCCTTTGTTCTGTAGCTGTGGGATGCTAGAGTTCCTGCAGTCTATGAAAGTCTTCCCAGCCCACCCTGGCAAACCTCCTGCCACTGGCCCTTCATTCTTCTAAATGGACCAAAGGCTAGAGGAGCCCCTCTCTTGGTAGGGAAGCAGCGCATCAGGGAGTGTGAGACTGGGAGGGAGGCTGTGAAGAGCTGTGGAGAGGAGGGAGCACAGGCTGTGGGGTCAGACAGACTTGGGTTCCAGAACTAGCTCTGCTGCTTATTAGCTCTGGGGCCCAAGGCCTCTCTGAGCCTCACTTTCTGCATTTGTAAAATAGGAATCAATTGCCCCTATCTAACAGAACTAGTATGGAAAACCAAACGTTTTTTGAAACAGTGCCCTGCACTGTGCCTGTCACTTCAAGGACATTAAACAGATACAAGGGTCTCTTTCTCACTCTTCCTCACAGCCATCTTCTCCATGAGTACCTTGGAGTCTGTGATGGTCTGCCTTTTAAATGCTCTCCAAGCTTGTCCTTGTGACTAGTGGTCAGGAAGGTGGACCTTCTTGTGGCACAGAGAAGGTTCTTGACAATAAGGCTGCTAATCACAAAGATGGGCATTGCTGCTGAAGGTCAGTTGTAGGGTGGTCCAGTTACCAGCCTGAGCCCAGCAGTGGAGAGTAGTCTAGGTGCCCCGCAATGGTCCAGCTATAGCTCAGAGATTGAGTTATCTTCCAGAGGTCTCTTCTGCCATGGTTCCCTTCATGAGGGTGCTCCTGGGCACACAGGAAGCCCGAAGCCACCAGCTCTCAGAGTGGCAGTCTCTTTTGGCCTTTTCAGACCTTACTAGCCCATAAAATACCCAAGTGAGAATGGACACTGGACATTCAGGACCTGATTCTCAGGCTTCCTCTAGCTGCCTGTGGGCTCTGCTGCCCAGGCCACTGTACACTGTCTTCTTTCCAGAAGAAAACTCCCCCAGACTCCCTACCTCCCCACTCAGAGGAGCTAGGTCTTCGTTTCAACATCTGTCCCATCGCTGGGAAGCTTGGGGCACAGAGCGGGTACAGTGGTTGAAGGAAGGTGCCCTGGTGGAGATACCGCTTTTGGAGAGCGGAAGCGATGGACAGCACAACTGTCTGTAGCTGTCTCTCCCAGAGAAGTCCAGGCAGATAATAAAGCCATGTAGAAAATAGGATTAAGGTAATGAACAGGCAGGACAGAGTTTGATCTTTCAATAACACCAAAGCCTGACTGACAGACCAATCTGAAAGGTGGAACAACATCGCCGGCAGGACTTAGAGGCTGGGCGGTGTGGAGTGCAGGGTGGATTCTTTGCTTTTAACCTGTCATAGCTGAAACTTGAGGAGTCCCTGGATTTTCTCTTTTATGTGTGTGCTGTGGGGTGGGGGTGGGAGAGTACTGGAGGGGTGGTTTGGCTTCCACCATTGCCTCTTTGGGGGCTGCCCTCAGGATGCTGGTGGGGGCTGGGAACACCTTCTGTGCCGACACTAGCATTCCCTGTGCCTCTCTCTCAGGTACCCAACCACAGGCAGCCTGGGCTGCTTTCGGGGTCACCATGTTCCTTCAGTCCCTCATTACTTCTAGGCCTTTGGGCCTCTCTGTTCTAACTAGAGGAGGGCACACCTGCTGGCCAGCTCTCCCTTCCTGCCTTTCTCCTGAGATTGGGAGTGAGACACAAGGACAGAGTATTTCTAACCTAAGCCAAGTGGGGAGAAAGATGGCCATCCTTCACTCAACCTGGAGGGGCCAGAGTGCCCAATAGATGATGTTTAGGCCCAGTTCACCACCCTAGGGATGTTTTGCCAGAACTCCTACATCCAGCTTTTCAAGTGTCCCCACTGTGCCCCAAGGAAATGTGCCAGTCACCCCATTTCTGAGCCGGAGGCCTGGAGGGATCAAGGCCCATCGTGTGCTTTCTCATTGCATGTGAACAGGGCCCAACATGACTGGGTCACAGGGAAGGTGCCATGTATTCCACTGTGGCACACCTGCTGGCTGTGGGGTGAACCTGAATGGCCTGAGGGGTTGAGTCCTTGCTGTGTGATAGGATGCATGCCCTGCATATCCCCTCAGCTCCTCCTTCCCTGCAGGCCGGTGTCATCATCAACTCCCCATGACTCTTCAATTGTATTCCACAACCCTTAGAACTCCCATTTCTCAATAAAGGCAGGGGCAGAAGAGACCTCTCACCCATCTGACAGGTGCCCCACCTGTTCCCCTTAGACTTTGTTCAGGCTGAGCCCACTGTCTGGAGTACCCCATCTCTGACTAATGAAACCCTGTTATTCACCAGCCTGAACAGCACTTGTGGCTGCAGGTGTTGGTCCACTTACGAGGGCCTTGCTAGCTCCAGTGTTGCCAGGTAGAGTGCCCCTCAGAGCTGGACTGAGGACAGGATGGCACTTGGGAGGAGGAGCCCCTTTGAACTGTCCAGAGTTGTTTTGCCCGGAACCCCAGTGGGCTGCTCTCAGGGCACTCAGTGCCTGTGGTGCCCCAGGTGTGGCTTTGTCTCTGCCCTCGCCCCTCCACCCCAACTCCATGCAGGGGGCCTGGCCCTCCGTCAGGGTGATTACGGGAATTGCCCTTCTTTAAAGTACCTGCCTTCTCCTTTGAAAGTATTACTGGAAGCTTTTTTCATTTTCTTTTTTCTTTACCTCTTTAAGGAACCCTGTAATTTCTTTCTCTCTTTCTCCCCCCTTTCCTCTTTCTTTCTTGTCCCCTCTGTCCCCTGAACTCTTTGAAATTGGCTCTCTGCCTGCTGACACCAAACTGATACTTTGCGTTTCACTTCTCCTTATCCCTTTATGGCAACAGATGTTGAAATTTTGTATCCTTTTATCTGCCCGGCTGCCCCTTCCTGTAATTACGGTCCCCTTGTTAGCAGTACAAAGTGGGCTGCCTGGCCGCCTGGCCTTTGAGCCATTGTGTCTGAACACGTGTGCATGGGCGGGTGCTGGGGGTGTGTACATGCACACCCACATGCATGCGAGTACTGTGTGCTTGGTAAGGGCCCTTTTCTCTCACCTGATGGGGGTAGGATAAGAGGGGCTTCCATTGCCTTTCCCTCAATGCCCCTCCATGGTTGATAGCTGGGATCTGTCTGCCCCCTGCCTCACCTTTTCCACCAGAGGGCCAGCCTTTGGGAACATGGGGAGCTGTGGAAGCCTGCAAAGAATGGGCAAGGGCTTGGGAGAAAGTCAGATTGAACAACTGGACAATGTTGAGGGCCTTTTGTCTGTGAGGGCAGGGAGTGCTACCAGGGAGACCATGTACTTTGGAGCATGCTTACTAGGTGCATGACAACTGGGACTTAGTTTGTAAAAAGGGGTCAAGAAAACTGACCTCATAGGTCTATGGACTCAGCAGATGGGAGCTGCAGCTGTGATCGTTGCTACTCTGCCATCACCTGACACATATGTACAGTGGTCGGCTCCAGCTTCAGCGAACCTAGGGGGCAGCACCTCTGTCCCCTCAGCCCGGAATGCTACCACCAGACTGGTTTCCAGAAGTTCAGCCTTTTCTTGTTGTAGAACTTTAGAAAGGTTGCTTTTCCTCTGAAGGCTCTGGGTTTCCTTATCTGAAATCTGGATTAGGATAGTCACTTCATGCTCAAAGGCATTATGACTTTCTGTCCATTGGAGAATTAATGCCAGGTGAGAATCGCGGACTTGAAGGCCCACCATGGTCTGGAGGAGCTCTGGTAGCGTAGTGGTTATGAGTCGGGCTGCTAACCTCAAGGTCAGCAGTTCAAAACTACCAGCAGTTCCACAAGAGAAAGATGAGGCATTCTGCTCCTGTAAAGATTTATAGTCTCGGAAACCCTGTACAGGGTCACTATGAGTCGGAAGCGACTCCACGGTACTTAACATGGTCTGGAAGACAGATCCCACCAGCCTGATTTGCCATCCCCTCACCTACTGACACCTACAGTCAAGCAGTGGCGTCCCGCTGCACCCTTGATGTTACTGCCCCTTCCACCTGTAGTAGCCCTCACTCCTATCAGTCACTGAACACTCCAGCCTGTTCATTCCTTATCTGTACTCTTACAAAACTCTCCTTAGATCTGTGGTACCTATCCAGGTACACTTTGTTTTTGGCTAGTTGTGTACATGATTCAGGCTTCTTCCCAATGGATTGAAAATTCTGAGGGCAGGGACAATGTTTTCTTCAGAGTTACCACTCACATCTTTCTGCAATGTCAGGCAAAATACCTTGTCTACAGAAGATGATTAATAAATGCTCATTGATCAAAGAGGGATGAAAGGGAGGAAGGAGAAAGACCCTTCCATTCTCTGGTGATGATGCTGCCCTTGGCTTATACCTTGAGGCCATCTGTCCCCAGAGGATATACTGTTTGTCACTTTCCTCCCTTAGAAGCCATTGTTGCATTTCAGGGTAGCAGCACATGCCAGCTGGGGTGGCCTATAAGGTGCTCCTTTCTGCACCCAGACAGATGCAGGAAGGAACACTTACAGGATCCCTAGGGAGCACCATCAGGAAGCCAGTATATTAAACATGGCTGTAAAATGGTATGGGCCTGAAGTATCTGAGGAGCACTTGGTGGAGTGGGGGCTGGGGAAGGGGGATGTCTTTTTATGGGCATGGCTACAGGGGCTCAGGCTGGCCAAGCTGGGTAGAAGGTGTGTTGGGAAGAGAGGAGGAAGTAGGGCTGGCTGGAACTCTTCAGCACCTGGACTAGGAGGCAGAGGGTGGGCCTGGCCAGGTCCTTGGAGCCAGCATTGTCCTCACTTAAAAGGCGGGGTGGTCCTCTCCAACAGTGTGGTGGGGCAGGCGACTCCACGTTGCAAAGGAGTACTGCCTTTTTCTGGCTAATGTACTCACAGGCTCTGGGACCCAGGCCGAACAGCATGTGTGTGTGTGGGGGGGGGGATGAAATAGGTCTTCTTCAGTTGCCCCTCCCCAGCCTGGATTTTATTCATCAGGTTCACAGGGCGGCCCCATCTGTCTTTATCTTTCCCTGGGTCGAGAGAGAATTGCCCGAATCAGGCTGGAGTGTGAAGGCCCCCAGCCCTCCACGGCTCCTGGAGGCCCATGGCCAGGCTTTGTCCACAGGAGCTGGAAGGGAAGGGCCTTTTTGTCTGGCCCTCTATAATGACAGACCCAGCCCTGCTCCTGTCTTGGCCCAGAGCTCTGAGCAGCAGTCCTGTTCCCACACAAGTTGTGCAATAGCCAAGGCTCTGCAATCCCCTTTTGCCCCCCACAGTGAGAGGCCGAGAAGCATTCTTAACATTCTTTCCAGAGAAAAGGGGTGAAATGTCTGAATTTGGGGGTCACCACGTTATACAAATTGCAATCTAATCGTTTTTACAAGAACACACTTGCAGTAAGAAAAGGAGCTCAGGAGGAGGGGACTAGACAGACAGCTGGTTTTGTCCCCTTCCCCCCAAAGTTTGGAGCTATTGTCGGGCTGATCTCTCCCTCTACCACAGCAGTTGAGCTGGAGTTTTCTAGTTAAATTGGTCTTAGGGTGGGGGCCTTGATAGGCCCATGGTGCCATTTCTGTTTGTTTTCCCAAATCAAAGCCCCAGCAGGGCTCCCATGGCACCGCTGGGCCGCTATTGGAAGAGACGGGCCATTTCCCAGAGCCTGGTGTGTCAGTTTATGCTCTGAACTTAACCTCACTGGCACGGCACAACACAGCCTCAAGGGTCCTGGGCCCAGAAGTGAAAGAAATTGTATCTTTTTATTGGCCCATTTAAAGTGTGTGTGGCCATTTCAGAGACCCAGAGAACTAACTGTGGGGAAAAAAGAAACTCTTTAGCCATCTGGCCAGTCTAGCATACACTTGTCCTGCCCCCAGGGTAGGCAGGCTCTCTTGGGCCCTTAGGCCTCCCTCAGGATGGGAGCCTTTGGACTATTGTGTATTTGTTACAGAGAATTGTAACCATGCCAATTTCCAGTGGTGGCACAAACGTTGGGGCAGTAGCCCAGGTCATCAGCAGTCCAGTCTCGGTCTTCCCCTTCACAGACCCATAGGTGCCTAGCCCTCCTTTCCCATTGAACCCAGGGACCAGGTAGAGCCACGCTGCGAGTCACTCAGCCCCTATTGCCTTTCATCTTCTATTTCAGACAAACATAAAATTACTTCTGGAGATTAAAGGGGAGAGCTCCCCAGTCACTCCTCAAGTCTCATTACTAGAAGGGGCAAGGCCCCCAAATCTGGAAGGAGAGGGAGAAGTGTGGCCCAAAATAGTGCTTACTAGGTGTGCACAAATGTACATTTGTGCCCTAGAGTGTGACCCTATACAGGGAGGGAGGGCTCTGGCCGCTCAGGGTGGTTGAGTGATGCCCTGTGTGAGGCTTCGTTAGGATCCCACTTACGATTCCTCCAATACACAGAGGTTAGTCATCTTCTACCTCCATCCAGCCCAACACTGCAAGAGAACTTCCTAGGAAGAAAGCTGGGACAGACTGAAGGTACTGACTTAGGGCCCAACCCTGCACTCACTGAACAGCAGCAGCAGTGCTTTGCAAAGGGTTACCTCACTGTACAGGGTCCAAAGGGACAGGCAGAGTAGAGAGAAAGGAACTTGTACAGCCTTCTCCCTTGACTTCCTTCAGCCTACAGGGAAGATGGTGGCTCTACTCCAGAGGAATAGGCTGAGGGTCAGAGTTGCTCTGAGGGTGGAAGCTGGAGCCAGTCTGCACTCAGACATATGCTGGCAACCTTGGCTGTCTGCAGCCCTTTGCTGAAATTCTTAGGCCAAAACTGGGAGGGTGGGACCATGAAGTCCTCTCCCACCCATGCCAGGACCACTTTCCTGGGCTCCCTGTGGCATGTTCATGGCCTTGTTCCTCCTGCCATGTCCTGGAGGAGAGCCCAGCATCTCTTGGATAAAGCTAAAGGGTGTTCCTTGAGGGGTCGGGAGAGGTATTACCTTCTACTTCAATCCCCACAGTCATCCTATGGAAACTCAATGCTTCTACCCATCCCTTAGTCACAGGAATTAGCAGGTGCACTTGATGTTGAATGGTAGTTGCTAAGGCCACAAGGCCCCCCTACGTGGTTGCTAGGGGTCTGGCATCAGGATGAGGGGTCTGCCCACTGCCGCGGTCACGGAGGGAATCACACAGTCACAAAGAAATTGTTCTTCTCAGTAATCTGCTCTCGGCCACCGGGAGCAGGCTGGAGCCCAGCAGGCTGGGGGCTGTGATCACAGAGCGTGTGAGCCCTGGGCTGGGGGCCAGCCTAGCCCGGGAACACCAGGGACCAGCCTGCTAAGCTGCTTTCTCAGCGATTTCTCTCTGGACACAAAGGTGTTGACTTGTTTCAGCATCTCCTGGGACTCCCCTTTTCCCTTTGTGTGGTCTTTATCCCCAATGAGGTTTGAGCCCCAGATTACAGGCGGGAATTAAGGCATTGGACTCGGGCAGCTCATGACCTGCAGGATCAAGTAGTATAAAGTAGCCGTATATCTGTGCGTGTGTGCCCTTTTGCCGGGCACAGTCATTGTCCTGAGTGGCTGCTGTCGGGCAGCCAGTGTGCAGGTGTGATAGAGGAGCTTGCGGGCATCTGATTGAAGCCTTTAGCTGGGACTGAGATGCTAGGGGTAGGGAGAGGCCTTGTGGTAGGGGTGAAGAGGAATCTGGGGCCTCTTACCCTTCTTCCTGAGGGATTCTAATTCTAGCTCAGGAAGGAGGGCTCTGATGCTATCTGAAAGGCCAACTTTGGACAGTCTCTGCCCTTTCTCTCTTCCCAGTGGGCAGCTTTTGACACATCTGGGCAGTGATTTTCCTCCAGGGGCTGGGGTGCTGGACGTCATGTACGAGAGCCCTACCACACTCCTGTCCTGTGGCTATGACACCTATGTTCGCTATTGGGACCTCCGCACCAGTGTCCGGTGAGTGGTGGCAGGAAGCCCATGTAGTCTTGGTCCTTGTTCCAGCCCTGGGTCAGGGAGTGGACAGAAAGGATCAAGATGGTAGACTCTCCTGGGGACATCATGTTTCCTGTGCTTGGGAGGCTGCAGTCAGTAGGTCCCTTAGCCCTCTGGCTCATGATATGCTGCCAGCCTTGAGAAACACAAGTGAGGACAGAATCTGCCCTGCAGTTTGGGGTTTGGTGTGTGAGAGACTTTTACAGAAGTTGTTTTCTCCACTAGGCTTGCTTCAGCCTGGAATCACTCCCCTAACCCTTCCCTGGGGATGCTGGGGTGGTAGTAGAGGGCGCCTCCAAACTTCCCCCTGAAACTCTTCTTCCTGGACAGGAAGTGTGTCATGGAATGGGAGGAGCCCCACGACAGCACCCTGTACTGCTTGCAGACAGATGGGAACCACCTGCTGGCTACAGGCTCCTCCTACTACGGCGTTGTGCGGCTATGGGACCGGCGCCAAAGGGGCTGTCTGCATGTATGTCTTCCACCTACCTTCCAGCTGCCGAGAGGCCAAGACTCATTGATTATAATGGGCTGTATCTTGGGAGGCTGATGTGCCCAGGGGCCTGGGGTAGAGCTCTGCCATATTCTCCTTGAAAAGTTCTCACCACTTCTTTCCTTCTTTCCAGGCCTTCCCGCTGACATCAACCCCACTTAGCAGCCCTGTGTACTGCCTGCGGTTCACCACCAACCATCTCTATGCTGCACTCTCTTACAACCTCCATGTCCTGGATTTTCAAAACCCATGACAAGTCAGGGCCACCTCGACCTGTGGGCTAAGCAAGCCAGCTACTCAGGGACCCCTCCTGCATGGAGAGGACAGTGACTACCGCCAACCCCCGCCCCACTTGCCTGTGCTCCATCTGTGACCACAGTGAAGGACGGAGTCTCTTCCAGGAACCAGTTAGAAAAAAGGGACCTGCCGCTATGGGAGAGCGCAGCTGAACCCTGGCTTTGGTTCTGGCCTGGTGAGGCCCACCACAGCTTACAGCTTGGGGAGAGGTGCTCCAGGCCATGCAGTTGGTCCCTTCCTGTCCTTCCTTAGAAGGAGGGGTGAGGCTCTGATAATACCTCAACTGCTGGTACCACCTCCTCAGTTACACCCCAGCCTTGGGGTTTGGGATCATTCTTAGGGCACTGTGGCCTGGTTTTGCTTTGAAATCAAGAAAGGACAAAGAGAACCCAGCAGTTCTGATTGAGTGTTGAGCCAGACCTACCTCAGGCCAGTTGTTGAGACTGCTACCACTTCCATTTTCTGGCAAAGTAAAGCTTGATTATTCACAGATCTGGTCCTTGACTGGCTGGGCAGTCCTAGGAAGAAGCCCAGGGAATGGGAATGACAGACTCAAACTAGGGGATGTACCTGCTTTGGGAAGGACCAGCCTTATGGCTCAGTAACCCAAATAACGAAGGGCTCTTTTCTTCAGGAAACTCTTCCATTGACCTGGTGGTAGGATGGATGTCACCCATGGAGGAATGGAGAGAAAGGAACATGGACTCTCTTTGGGCTGCCTGGGGGGCTAGGCTACTGTCTGTTGTACCCCTTCTCTACCCCACCCAGCACACTTGCCCCTTAGTTATTACTACACCCTTTATCCTGCCTTTTCACCTACATGGTCTTAACATCTCAGCCTATTTCCAAGGTTTCTGCATTTTAGAAACTTCTTTCTTGCTCAAATCTTTCTTATGGTGTTCTGGGCCACTTCTACCAAAGTTTGTTCCAACTAGTCATCTTCTGAGTTTGGGACACACTCATCTCTTACCCTACCAATGCCAACAAGTGCTCCCATCCTCTTCTCTGTTAAAGGCCTATGTGCCTCCCTTTATGTGCAAGGCTTTAGGTTGAAGAATTGAGGAGAAGAAATGTCATCATCCGCACCCTCCCTGGGAAGGCCAGCACACAGAGGAGGTGGACAAGAGGGCAACCTGTCAGCAGGAACTCAGAATGACTTTACTCAGGAAATGGGACCATGGTCTCGGGGCTAGGAGTGCCACAGGGTCTGGCTCTTACAGAGACTAATCGCTCCTGGAAGAGTGGTTGCTGCCACCATGCTTGGCAGCTCCAAGTCTCTAAGTCTCACAACCTGACAGGAAGTGCCTCCCACCCTGGAGGTTGAGGCTGTTACTGAGTCTTGCAGTCCCCATCACTGTTGTGGGCCGTCTTTACCTTCTTCAGCTCCTTCTGTAGCTCTGACTCCGCTGCCAGGATCTCCTTTGGCTTCTGGTACTGTGGATGGAGTCAGGAAGTAGTGGGCATAATTCAGCCACTAAACTACAGGTCACACACACACATAGACACGACAGATTTGCTCAAGGTCATGTGGCTGAGTGCTGGGTCCTATGATTTCTACCCCATGCCCAACATCCTCTATCTCTTCCAGGTATGATTTTGTATAATTAGGTTCCTCCCAAGCCCCTACTCTACTTTCCCTATCCTAAATTAATATAATATGCCTATTCTCTAGCAAAGGAGCTATGGATTAGGAATTTGGTTGCTAACTGCAAGGTCATTGGTTCAAACCCACCAGCCACTCTGCCAGAACTGGGGAATCCTATGGGACATGAAGTGGGCAGGTAAAAAGGAAGATGCTCCCTGATGCACTGGCCAAGAAAATTGGGCAAATCTTACAGAGATGAGCAGAGTGCAGTTGGCATGAGCAAAGCTTAAGGAAGAATCATCCAGTGGTAGCTGGTATCTCTCTAGGTCAGGAATGGAGAACTTCTTGTAGTACCTGTGGGAACACCAAGAGACCATGGGGACACCCAACAGGGTGACCCTAACAATTGGGTACCAGGGCCATCTGCTGCCAAGCTTCTACACAGTTCTCCCCCCACACCAGAGAAGGGAAGCCAGTTCAAACACTAGTATTTAGAGCTGCTATTTGTTGCTCTGTGCCATTGAGTCGTAATGACCCCGTATAGTGTTTCCAAGGAGCAACTAGTGAGTCTGAACTGCCAGTCTTAACGATTCAAAACAACCTGTTGACCCAGGTGCTTTATTCTGAAGTGCCACACCAGGACTCTAGAGCTCAGTGGTCCTGGAAAGAATGTCTAATAGTGAAATGGGAAACCTAGTCAGGGTTTCTTCATTAGATTAGATATAGGTAAGGTGACTCTGACTTAGGGGCTGGGACTCCTGGAGACCAGTGGAAGCAGCCTCCCGAAATGTACAGATAGCGTGGGTAACTCAGGTTTCTTCCATAGCCCGAAGCTCATGGGACACCACACGGAGATAGAGATATTTGTGCTGACAAGGGACAGAATAAAGACATCCTGGGCGGGGGAACCACAGGTGACTTCACAAGGGACTCCCACTGAAGCTTCAGCAGCCTGTTTCTTTCTTGGGGTCTTCAAGGCCTAGTTAGTCTGACTCAATCTGTAGGTCAGAGAGAAAAGTACCACCACAAAGCAAACACTCACTTAGAAAACCATAAACCTCACCACAGAGGCTAGCTCTGGGCTACTTGGATGGCCCTAACACCCTACTTGTCTTTGTACACACCATATACCAGCCGTAGTCTCTACAGGTGCCAATCCTGAGATTAATGATCCCTTTTAATACCCAGATAGCAACACCCGGCCCCTAATGTGTGTAACTGGGCTTTGTTCGGCAGGAAATTTGACCCTTTTTACTAAAGAGGAAACTCAGGCTCAGAGGTGAACTGTCTTGCCTGGTTTCACACAGCCAGTTGTCAATGGCTTTGGGATTCAAGTTACTTGTTCCTAGTCCGGTGCTTATTACACTGGAGCACAAATAACAGCCTCCATCTCTGACAACAGGCCTACTTGCCATTGTCCTTGGTGGACATATAGCTGCAGCTCAGCCACTGGCTCCCAGATTGTCACTTGGGCACAGTATCGCTTTCCACTGTAGCAGTGGTGTGGACTGGGAAGGGACAAGCTGCAGGCAGGCACAAACAAACCTAACCAAGGGGCTTGGAGAGGATGTAGCTTTTAATACTTCAGAGGGGCCCAGTCCTTCTCACGACAGCTACTCTGAGTCCACTTCAAAAGCCAAGATGCCCTGGGGACTCGGATAGTTGACATCAATGCAACACTTCTGTCCCGCTCTCCCTGCTCAAATCCCTCAGCTCAGTAGAGCTCACAGGGCCCCTCTCCTCCCAGGGTCCCCACCCCTCACCAAGGTGCTGAGACCCATGGCAGGAAAAGAATGTTTACTTAAAGGCTGACAGTTCAAAAGGAGTTGGGGGGGTGGGTATCCTAATGGCACAACAAGTTTGCTTTATTTTCCAAAGCTCTGCCCCAGGGAAAGGTGATCCATCTGCCTGCAGACCAGGGGAGGAATGCTGCCTGGGCTGCCTCCTAGCTGGCCCAGGCTGAAGGCTCTTCCTGGGGCTGGGCTGGCCAGCAAAGGTGGCAGACACTGATAATAGGGACAAGTCAAAGGTTAAACAGCAGAGATTAGATGAACACAAAGGCTTGTTAGGAAGTGTTAACATCTTACCCACAAATATACACAAAAAGTAGAACAGAGAGAGAAGTGGCCCAGACACACAGCCAGAGCAGACTGGGGAGGTTGGGGGAGGTGTGGCCTCACCGCATAGAGTATGGGAACAGCTTTGCTCCCTACCTGGTTTGTATGGCAGGTGAGGGCAGAGACACACCTGTGGGACTTCAGAGAGCCCCATTCCCAGTCAGGGGAAGTGGAACTGGGAAAAAAATCCCAGGACTTGTCCTCAATACCAACTCTTGACAGGATCAGCGGGAACTTGAGGTGTATAACTTGCCAACCTCCCCAGTCATACTCCTGCCACCTTTTTGGAGGCTAGAGGGAAGAGAGGGTCCAGAACTCAGCTTTGTTCTAAGAGTCAATTCTAACGGGTTGATTCTGTTGGCTGAGGTTCAGCAACCTCTCAGAGGTGGTTTGATAGATAGGACTCCAGGGAATATGGGACATCTTTTTTTCCTTGGGGGCAATGGCAGGCCCTTCCCTTTTGACCTCCATTCTATGACTTTGGGGTTTGCTCTGTGGGGGACTGCAATGGACTTTCTCATAAGCACCTGGACCAGAGAGGGACATCAGGGTCTTACTATGCTTCTGCAAAAGCTGGGGCCCCGAATGAACATTTATGGGGCATCAGCTGTATCCCAGGCTGTGAGCTGGGAATACAAGGATAAAGAAGAAAAAAAGCATAACCCTGCATCCCTAAGGGGCTCAAACCGAGTACACATTATTGTGCATCTACTAAAAGCTAAAGCCTTAGTGGGGTAGTTCCCTAGCTCCCTGTAGACACCCCCAAATAATCACCTCAAGTTAGTTATTTCTATTATCATTTTGTAGAAGAGAAAACTCAGGCAGAGGGAAGTTGGATATATCTTGCTCAAATCACATAGAGAAGTCCCTATGTATTTCAAGCACAAGTCTCCTAACCTCCTGACCCTCCATTTATCTCCATTCTCACGACAACTAACAGACTGCCTGGTCTAGATTCCTGCACCTGTCCCAAGATGGGGCAGAAAGGGATGGGGTAACTTCTGGAGCCATAGACTAAGTGCAGGGGCAGCAACAAACAGGTGGTCTCCTCTGGGAATCCCTTGCTGTAGGGATCCTACCACCCTGCAGGCCTCCTAGGTACTCTCTCCAACACACAAGTGGCCTCTCCGAATACCAAACAGCTTCAAAGAAGCTCATGGGAAGCAAAGGCTTATAGCAGGACTCCTGGCCCTGCTTATGACCCTGAGCAAGCCACTTAACTTGTACCTCAGTTTCTTCATCCAGATTGCTTCCTCAAATAAAGGAACTATGCTAGATGAACTTTAAATCATGATAAAAAGTCCCACACAGATCTGCTCTGTCCCTCTCTTGTCCCTGTGCCACATGGGCAGCTCCTACATTTTGGTGACTGCAAAAATGACCTACTGCATCCCATCCTTCAATTCCCACTGAATTCCCTCCCCAATTCCCAGCCTTTTCCCTTCAGCGAACTGAGGCAGGGCATAAGACACCAGGCTCAGAGTGAGAAAGACTAGCTGAAAGGAGACGCAGGGCTGTGCCCCATACACCTCCAGGGGGCGTCCTTTGCATCAAACAACCTGCACAGCCAGAGCCATTCAGAGAAGTCTCCCATCAACCAGGGCCAGAGAAAAACAGCAGAAAAATCTTCTTTTGGCCTTAGCCATCAAGGCTCTGGCCAACTGTAGTCACTCCTGCCTACAATGTAGCCCTCCTAGGGCATCACCATGCGTGTGTACATACTAACGGCTCTCAGAAGTCCTGTCAGAGACGAAGCTGCTTAAGCCAGAGTTTCCTAAACTTACATGACCACAGAATCCTTTTTTCTAGCAATTCCTATTAACACCTTCCCCAGATTAGCAACACCAGTACCACACCAGCCACACTCTTAAGATTCAGATTTTCATAGAACTGTTGACCTGCTTCAGGCCAGACACTGTGCTCTGTGTTTTTCTAGCTAGGATTTCATCAAATTCCCCCACATGATCTATGAGGTAGGTTTAAGATAGGTAGGTTGTGATAGATGAGGAAGCCTTGCCCAGGATAACACAACTAATGAGAGGCAGAGGGAAGATTTAACCACATTCCAGATTAGTAGAGCTGGGATAGGCATGGAACCTTCAGGTGAAGAAAGAGTCAAACACCACTGTGTGGTGGAAGGGTCACATGTCTGGGCACCGGGAGACACTATCACTGACTTCCCCTCCAGCGGGTCAGTGGCCTTCATAGATATGTTCCGACATTTACATATGACAATAGTAAACATATTCACCCTACCCACCTCTGGACAGTGAGAAGGTCAGAGAACAGATTTTAAAAGTCCCTGAAAAAGCTAACATTGCTCAAAAGAATAGCCATTAGGTTCAGCTTAATTAGTGGTAGTAAAGTTGGAGGACACAGCACTCCAGGTAGAAGAAAACGCCAGGAAGGAGCAGATGATGGGTTTCACTGCCGTTCTAACCTACCTCCCAGCAGAGGGGCTGGGCTGAGTCAGTCCCAGGGCCTGGGAAACTGGACATGAGCTCCGCGAGGGCTCCGAAGCGGGCCTCCTCTCCAGTCTCCAGCCATACCACTCTCATCTCACCTGGCCTCACCCATCATTTCAAAATTGTTTCCCCCATCCTAGGCGAAAGAGTGGGCCTGTAGCCATAGAGTCTCTAGCCAACAGCGCCACCTATGGCTGAATATGGGCAGGCGATGGGACCCAGAGGATTGGCCCGCAGATGAATTTTTTGGTGAGCTAGCGAGCCTCTCCTCTCACTCCCTGGTAATCACATTTCGGCTTGTTATCTGTATTCGACAGTGACCTCTGGGGGACAAAAGGGAGGCAGCAGCCAGCTCCACAAACTGCTGGGCTGCAGATTCAAGTGCTATCAGAAGCACTTTTGTTCCCAGTTTGGACCCAGGGCCTCTTCCGCCAGGGAATGCTTGCTGAAGCATGGAGTTTGTTTTCCTAAAGGCAATTTCTCTGTTGTCGGAAACTGCTACATCCCACTTTAGGCAGTGACTCCTGTTAATGATGAGAACAATAACGGGAAGAAACTGCCTTTTATCTGAGGGCTTCAAAGTGCTTTATAAACGCAAACTCTTATTATTATGTCTTTATATTTCCAGACAAGGCCCACTGCAGGGGCTGCTAGCTGCATACACAGCAATAACCCTGAAATTAATTCATTCATCTCCACCCCTTCCCCGTAACCCTGGTACAGTGACGGGGTGTGGAGGTCAGGAGAGGAAGGTGGGACCCAAGGCTGCATTTGGGGAGTTGGGAGCCACACTTCTTCCCTGTGGACCTCATGGTCCAGAGGAAGATTGGAAGGGAGGAAGACACCACACAGCTTAGAAGACAGGAAAAGGACCGGGTCTTCCTGACTGCGGAAAAACCAGTGGTAGAGTGAGGGCAACTTTGGACTAGGCTTAGCAATCAGGGGGCATGGAGGGTGGCTTCACAGTGGTGTCCTCCCAGCTCAGTGCCCCAAATCTTCTTCATGGGAGGTGGTCCTGTGCTGCAGCCCCTCTGACACTGGACAAGACTGATTTATTTCAGGGCTGTTCCCTTCAGACTTTAAACAGGGTTGTCTTCTCCTGTGATCAGTCAGAGTTCTGGAAACCCAAGATGCTCAAGCTCATCCTCATCACCCACTTTCTGTCCCCTCAACCCTCACATTTTACTTCTCCTACCACTCTTGCTAGAGGCCCACAGGAAGAGAAATAAAAGGAAGTTGAGTGCCCTTTTGAAACACAGTACAAAAGACTTCCAAGAGGCCAAAAGATCTGTGTACTGTCCCTTAGCACCTGGTTTACTGTGTACCAGGCCAGGACTTTACCACCTAGGACAGGTGTGCTGCCAGAGCTAACAGCAGTGTTGGCAGGCTATCTCTTCACTGTGGACTAGATGCAGTCAGGATGCCAAGGCCACAAACAGCCTGCCAGAAGAAACCCCTAAGGTTATGAGTGAATGGTCACCTGGTGCCCTCACTCCCTTAGTCATGACCAGATATTATCGGGGCTCTAGTATGTGTGCCAGGAATAGCACCAGACACTCGTTTGGTACACAAGTAGCAATCCCTTGTCTTGAGGAAGCTGATAACATTATTCACACTGGTCTTGGTGAGGCGAAGGAGAGAAATCCCTTCAAGATTTCAGTATCGGACTACGGTTTTTAGTTCTGTCAGCCAGCCTGCCTGTCTTTCCTTCCTCCCTTCCTCAGAGTTGCAGGGAAGTGGCTTCTCTGCCCTGGGGTAGGGAGACGTTCAAGACTTAACCCCAGGCCAACTCCACCCTCTAGACTGCTCAGGCCCAAGCAGATAAGTACCCACCAGGCGACTCACTTTTTGTTGGTTGTTCTGACAACAAGGCAGTGCTCCTTCTGGTCCACACAGACACTATAGACATCCTTAGGATAGGGGAGGTTCCGAATCCGCCACTGGAAACTCATCTTGGTGTCCTTGCGCATGAAGATGGGCTGCAGAAGGCCAATCCAAATCAAGGACTCATTTTCTTAGGTAGACGTCTGATGGAACAGTTCCTACATGCCTCAAAGCTTTGCCCAGCATTCCAATGGTGCCTAGAGGCCCTCAGTTCTTTCTACAGCTCCCCCTTATACTACTACTGCTGGGCTATTGCAGGCCTGGAGTGCTTGCACTGGGATGAGCAAACTCAAACCTTTTGGGTCTTCATTCAGCAAACATTTGGAGCACATGCTCCCTATTTTCAAGGCCCAGTAGCCACCCCACCCCCGCCCCCATCCACAGAGCACCTGAACAGATACATACATTGGCACTGCTTTCCTTAATGAGCTCTGGCCCCAAGATCCCTGCTCCTGGGGTTGTTGGATCACCAACCTCAATCTGCCACTGGCCCATGACTCCCAGGGCACTTTTCACACGCCACTTTCTCACTGGGGAGAGAAGAAGGCAATGGGATTATAGGGAAGGAAGGGGTCTTGCTCTTTTCTGCTGGGTAACTAGAAAAGGATAATAGTGGTAGCTACAGGACTTTATACTGGGCTTTGTCCAGCAGAGCAGGGACCTCCCAATCCCAGAAATTGCAGCAGAGCATTTCAATATTGAACAACCTACACAGCATATAGCACGGATGCCCAGGCAACAGGAACTGGAACACAGCTCTGAGAGGAACACAGGAGTCTAGGAACACCCAGGTATGGTAGTAGGGAAATTTTGGGTCACAAAATATGGGAGTTAAAATGGATTTTCCCTTTAAAATGAATTAAGAGGGTATGAGCTGTCAGGCAAGTTTGCTTCTCCAGACTGTTCAAATATAGAGACATTCACTTATTTCAGATTTAAAACAAGTTAAATCTCTCAATTTAAAGTTTTAGGCATACCCTATATTTTAAATGCATTACTTCTAGAAATTCTTTTTTTTTTTTTGTAAACCAGACTCATCTTTTTATCATGCCTTACTGAACTCATCTCCATTTTACCAGTTTTATAAGTTAGCTATTAGCATAAGATTTTTGTTTTTAAAGCAAGGTATATACATTATGGAAATAATAAATCAAGAAATTAATTCAATGGGCTTTACCTGAAAAACCCCTGCTGGAAATTTTTGGAACCATCACTGCAAGAGTGTGAGTGTGTGAGTGTGTGAGTGTGTGAGTGTGTGAGTGTGTGTGTGTGTGTGTCCCACCTCCTCCATTTTGCTTTCCTTTGCACTGCATTTGAAATTCCTTTGGCTTCCGTCTGGGTTTCCTCTGGCCTGAGCAGTCAGTCAGTGCTACAGGCTCCCAGCCTGCCCACTGCTGCTAAAAGGAGCTCGATAACTCAAAAGGAGCATCTTCTGCCATGGTTGTTTTCATGTGTTCGTTCTTTTTCCAAGACTGGAGTGTGAGGGCTAGTCTGATCCTCAGTATCCAGGCAAGCTGAGGCTTTCCTTTAGACCTCTGAAACAGCTGTGCCAAACCCAAACACCCTCATTGCTAGCAGTAAGGCATGCAAGCTGAACACAAAAGTATGCTGTAAAATGAGAATTTCTCCTTGAATATGTGCTGTTATAAGGTCTGCTGCATTCTGCAGTGTGATTTTATTACGTCTTAGGGCCAGAAACTCTCCCTAGAAACACATTTCCAAGTTTATAATGAAAATTAATAAGGAAGAGTAAGACTTGGAAATATGCTTTATAGGCAACTTTTTTCCCCTCCACAAATACTTCTGTGCTCTTCAGTGAATAGACTGTGACCAGGAGTATATCCAAATCTATTCATGTAATCCCTTGCTTAACTGGAAGCCAGCCTTCTGGGGGCCTCTGTCACAGCTGCAAACTCAGAAGTGACAAATTCCTCTGAGCTGCAGCTTCTGGTGACAAGATCCATGTACCTCACGCTATAGGACAGAAAGATCACTCCCAAATTCTCACTCCAACTGTGTCGAAATGCAATGTGCACAATATGCTTTTCTCCCAGGCACCCTGACTACAGCAGGTGGAAGAGTTCACCTCAGAGGGCAGTGTCAGAATGACGCAGCACTTGGGACTATTTAGTGCCAGGCCACGGACGCATCCTCTAGACCCCAATGCAATCACTAGACAGCAGAAAAGACAATCATCATAGATTGGAAAGGCGGAAATCCTTTTAGAAATAGCCCAGAGTCTATTTCTTAGATGAGAAACAGTATTTCTTTCCTTTCTGCTCTCCTTGACCCTTGCCATCACTCTCCAGGGGACAGGGTAAAGAACACTGTGGCTCAGTAATTCTATTGACTAACCTGCCAACACCACAGCTCAAGTTCAGGTCTCCTACGCCCAGTCCACGTTTTGAATCATTAATAAAAGGTTAAATTACATCTGGTTAAGTGTTCAACAAGGAGCCCTGGTAGTGTAGTGGGTTATGTCTTGAGCTGTTAGCCGTAGGGTTGGTGGTTCAAATCTACCAGCTGCTCCAAGGGAGAAAGATGAGGCTTTCTGCTCCTGTAGAGATTTACAGCCACAGAAACCCTATCCAGAGTCATAATGAATCGTAACCAACTCAATGGCATACAACAGCAACAGACATTTAATTAAAGCATATATAATATTTAGAAAGACTCCTACATCTATTTTAAAAAGTAGTTCTGTTTCTTTTAAATATTCTAATTTTTAAAAAAAAGCAGTTTGGAGTATCTAAAAAGTAACTATAAGGACTTTTGAACCATTTGTAATGCTGGGTCACAGTAATTGTATGTCCGAAATCAAAGACCAGTGTGGCCCCAAGGGTCAATTCTGACCACAGGGTTTCTTATCCACTCTTTTACTCCAAGAAATGTTGGCTTTTCCCCAGAAGCCTTCCCAAGTAGTACTCTACAAGGAAGAAAGTCAGTCACTGGTTTCCTTACTGCTGACCCCAAAAGTTACAGTTCACAGGAACTTGGCACCCTTGACTTATTCATCTTTTTTAAAAAAGAAAAAACCTTATGGAATTAAAGCCTTTCTTACAATACAGAAGCAAGTCTCCCTGCCCATTCTGTTAAGATATAAGATTCAAGAAATGATTTTGGTGAAGTCCTTGTTCTTCCTCCCACACACATGGACATGAACACCCCATGCATACACATACTTTGTCTTCGCTTGTCTTTCTTGTCCCCGTCTTTGTTCCTGAACTCAAGGACAGCTCCTGCGGCAACAGAAGACTGCTTCCACCTGCTGTCACTCTGATTTGATTATCCGTTAAACCCAAACTGGTGTGTGCAAGGCAGCTCCCCAGGATGCTGTCATCTCTTCCCAGCTAAGCCAGGGCCAGTCCTTGGAAAGGAGACTTTCAATGAACTTGTAAGGGGTCTTCTGGGGACTAGATGAAGGAGGCAGCGCCTGGGGGCTGTTTCCTAACTCAGCAGGAAGATATCCCGGACTGCTGAAAGGAGGCCCCATCTTTCAGGTGGGCTGGAAAGTGTTGGTCCTAAAGGCCTTTTCCCCCAAAGCTCCAAAATCTGGCCCACTTCCAACGTGGATAATTACATTCCCCTTTCCTAAACACTCCCTGCAGCTTAGACTGGATGCAGGATTCTTCTTTTCTGCCCTAAAACACTGCAACATTGCTATGTGGCTATTAAACAGCTGCCATGTCCCATCCCTGAGGAGGCTGAAGGGAATCAAGTGGGTCATTTATAAAGCCGGGAAGTGCTTGGGGATGAAAGTGCTCAATAGCTTCCAAATGCAGCCTGGGGTGGTTAGGCTGGCGGTCAAATACCAAAGCAGATTAGGCCAGTAATCCGAATGTAATCACTGGGGGATGGCCTGCCCTTCAGCCTCTGCTCCCCTGGACATGCTGTGTTCTTGGGCTGGTTTGATGTTCCGATCATTGTTAGGAGGCCCTCCAGCTTTTTCCTCTATGAAGACTTACGATGTTCATTGGGGGGTAAGAGGTGGGGATGAACAGTACTAAGAGGGCAGGAAAAACATATGACACTAACATACTTCTTACCATCAACTGGAGTAACTCTGTCCTAGACAGAAGCGCGCCTATCAGCAGCTCCCCCTCTGGAAATTACTGTGTGGGGTTTTCTAACAGAAAACTAGTTGGCCAATTACCAAGTTTGTATAACCATCTGGAAAAATGGACACTATTACCATTTGCTGCCAGAATAGTGCATGATTTCTGGATTATTTACCTCACAGATAGCATGACCAAAAGCCATCTCAAACCAATTTAAAATGAACCATATCTTGAAAGGGCAGTTGGGGCAGGGGGTACTGGTTGGTGATGGGCAAGAAAAGGCAAGGCTGTTCTAAGGTGGGAGTCCATGCTGTGGGTGGCTTACTCCTCAGCGGCCTGTCTCTGTCCCAATCAACCCTCAATCAGAGCATTCTGGGGAGCATCAAATTTAGGGACACAAACACTGGACTGGAATATTCTCACCTCCCTAGGTCTTATTAAGGAGCTCTGGAAACGTAGGGGTTACGAGTTGGACTGCTAACCTCAAGGTCAGCAGTTCGAAACTACTAGCCATTCCGCAGAAAGATGAGATTTACAGCCTCAGAAATTCTATGTCGGGTTGCTATGAGTTCTCCACAGCACACCACCACCACCACTACTTAGGGTTTATTGTTGTGAAGTAAAACATGGACTTGAATCAGACAAACATAGGCTTAGATCCAGCTCAGACCCTAAGCAGCTCCCTGATTCTGCATAAGGTGCTTAGCCTCTTTGGGCTTCAGCTGTTGCTAATTATAAAATGAGGCCAAAAGGCCCCACCTGACAGGGCTGTAATGAGAATGATTAAATAAGAGAATTTACATGAAACACTTAACCTGGTGCCCAATAAAAATTATGGCATTAATATTATTATCAGGTAAACTTTAGCCAATCAGTACTCTCCCATGAACCTCCATTAACGTTGGTAAGAAACGGATGCTGGAGGCCTATGGTCTACGCCCGCCTGGCAACAGAAGAGACAGATTACTGTGCGATGGTGGCACAAAGTGCTACAGAAGAAGGATCCTACACTTGTTTTTCATTTTCATTTCATGGCCAAGCACAACAAAGAGGTCTGGGTTGTGTTTGTTTTTATAGCCAGAGTAGCTCTAGCATTTGATTTGCTCTGTGTAGAGAAGAGAGGTGACACTGTGGACTGGGGAGAGGACAGAGGCTGGTCCCTTCCCTGGTTATGGTGGTTGTTAGCCCACGTGACCTCTGCTTTCATAAGTTCTCCCTGTTAGGCCTTCCACGGCTTTCGGCCCCTGGGAGCGTTATAAATTACAATGCATTGTGAGGATATTACTACTGTATTGGTTTCCACTGAATCAGTGTCATATGCTAAACACATCAAAATTTTTAATAGCACCAGACTAACCCAATTGGGACTGGAGCCCAAGCAGCTCATAATAAGGAGGGATCAACACTTCATTCTGCGACTGAACATGCGCAGGGCACATGTGCTAAGACTGGAGACTAAGAGAATGCAAACCAGTGTAATCCGTGTTGTCGGTTTGTGACATTTATGAGCTGTCAGAAAAAGGAAAAAAGAAATTCCCTCGTCAATACTACCTGTCGATCAGACCCAGGAAGAAATTAAAGTCAAGAATAATGACAAGAAAAGAACCCAGTCCATGACTGCATCATTGGTCTTAGCATTTCAGGTGGAACTTAATAAAGAGACCAACTCCCTCTGCTGACAGCCTCAGACTCTGGGCCAAAGAGCCAGGCAGCCTGGACTACGAAGCCGGTTAATGCGGCTGTGCGTACCTGGGAGCAGAGAACGGACAAATCCAATCACTTCCAGAAATCTAAGCCTGAACCCCTACTCATGAGCCTATTCTTAGAGGAAAAGAGCTCCAGGAATGAAAATGACAATGTTGCAAAATCACTGTTTCTACTCCATGCTCCCTTTGACTCTGACAGTCCAAAATAAAGGCCCTATTTTCATAGTGGTGTCCCCATTTTTTTGCTGCTTTGGGGAAGACCCTGCCCTTTACCAAGGTCGTATGCTGTTGCTGCTGCTAATTGCTAGCTCCTGGCACGATTTCAAGCCTGCACCCTCCCACTCTCCCCGACCCCTGGCCCCCCAGAAAGGCAGTGAAGGCCTCTCCTTACAACTACCAGTCTACCAGGCTCAGTTTTGATACCACTTCTTCTGTCAAGTTGAGGTTTTCCCCACCTGTTTCTCTACACTCCCATGGTCATTTTAGTGAGTTACTGGTAAAAAGAAGGACTCCCAGGCTTCCATCCTCTGGTGTCAAGTCCAGAGCTCAGATTCTCCTCAGGACCAAGATTGCTTAGTGGGCCTCCAGCTCCCCTACCTTCCACTTGCAACTCCCCGGACCTAAGGGCCCACTAGGAGCTGCAGTCAACTTACCCAGTAGTTCACTGGTCTTTTCATCATATTCTTCAGCCATTTCCTTCCCATCTGGGAACAAGTAGTGCACCTTCCTTCTCCCTGTGCACAAAGCAGAGCGTGCTTAACCCAAAGCTTCCTCTTGCCGACCAAGGACCTGTAGCATTTCAGAGCAAACTGCGCCAGCACCGGTTCTTCTAAGAAACCATTCCAGAACTGCCCACAAACTCCCTGCTGACTCTCACTGACATTTACCCGAAAACTCCCGGAGGAAGAACTGGGTAGTGTCCGGCTACCACTAGTGAGCATTTTGATCTAAGATTCTATAGAAGAATCCTGGTCAAAGGGGATAAATGCAGAGCAGAATTTCAAATTCTCATGAAATCTAGGCTTTCTGCAGTCATGGAGGCTAAGCCCCTGAAACTATTGCCTTGAGATACTCTTTTAGCCTTAAGCCAAATATATCCCCAGAAGTCTTTGTAAAACCAAGCAGTAATTTAACTAGTACAAAATGGCTGCCTTGAGCACAGTGTGCTGTCAAGATTTAGCTATATGGGCTCAACAGGAAACTCAGTGGGCAGCGAGTTCACACGAATGAGGGACGAACAACTCAGAAAAGGAGGCTAAGAATGGCTGCCCAAGTGCAAGAATGTAATCCATGTCAGTGAACTGAATGTACAGAAATGAGTGAATTGCTGTTATATTCTCCTGTGTATATTTTCAACAACAACAACAATAATTAAAAAAAGAGAAAGACCTGCCCTAGGGTCCACTCCCCTCTGGAAGTTTTCTCTGGATATGGCTTTGCACTTCCGTTTGCTCTACCAGCAAAAGCCCCATGCTTCTTCCCATTTGTTGAACTTCTTCTTGCCCTTCAAAATCCAAGTGTCACTTCCACTGGGAAAGTCTCCTTAACTGACCTCCCAACCACAACTTCCACAGAGGCACATTCATCACACTGTGTGAAAGTTTTAAAAGCATCTCTGCCTTATTGTAACACATTTATTGTTGTTAAGAGCCATGGAGTTGATTTCAACTCATAGCACCCTATGTAGGGTTTCCAAGGCTTCAAGTGGGAAGACAGAGACTTTTAAAATCTATTTCCAGAAGAACAAACAAGATGGCAGATTGGGTAGAAGGGCAGCGAGGAGCTTCCCTCCCAGCAACAATACAGAATACAGGACCAAGCAGGGTCAGGGGATGGTCCCAGAACTCTGAAGCACATATAAAGGAATATTTAGAAGGTTGGAAGGCTTACAGCTGGGGGAGTTTGTGGCAGAAGGAAGAAATCCATTGCTTTCTGGTTCGGGATGCTCAGCTGCTCCAGGAGCCGCCATCTTGTATGGGGCCAAGCAGGGGAAGGGTTGGTGCGGCCACAGATGCCTGGCAGAACCACAGAGATTCAAGTGTGGACTTTCATTTCTTTTGGTATCTGTTCGTTGGTTCCTTGCTGTCTGCGTACCTCCATTCTGGTGACTATAGGCGTGCCTGAGCTAGCGCTAGCGGACACCCCAGCCCCACCCTTGGAGGATTCTACTACGCATGCTCACAGATCTCCTCGAAATTTAAAGAGACAGTTTCTAATTAAAACCAAATGGCCACAGCCGGCCCAAAACTGTTTATTAACTAGAAAAAAGGCCTGAATGGGGATTGTAGGGCAGGACAAGCAAACAAAAAAGGAAATAGGCTGAAAATTAAATCCTAAGTTATGTCACAATGACCAACATTGGCATCTTGAAATTTCTTAAGAAAAAGAGTGAAAAGGGAAGCCCATTTCCTGGCCACCTGGAGGCAATCAGAAAGCATAAAAAATACCAAAATACATACCCATCTAAGTATCAAGGCCACAGATAACCCCTGCATATGCCCCAAAAATAGAAGCAGATGACTATATCTGCACATGTCCAGAAACGAGATAAAGTGACTGAGGCAAATGAGCTGGAAGTAGACCTACAGTCCATACGGGAAGATGGGCAGGCTTTGGAAATGCCTAAGAAGGATTCAGAAAAATGATTATAAAATGTATCAAAACACTATATAATGGAGTTGAGAAAAATAAG
>NW_006408521.1:28459535-28468085 GCF_000296735.1 Chrysochloris asiatica | reverse complement strand
TACATGGAGGGGAATATAATCATTGTAATGAAACAAGGTATATGATTTCTTGAATGTAAAACTGATGATATGCCCTGTAAACTTTCACTCAATCCACAATAAAAACCTTAAAAAAAAAAAAATCTATTTCTCCCCATAGTTCCAAAACCCAAGCATATGTGCTCCACAAATTGATCTTAGCTTCCTGAGCAGACACCCCCTGCTCTGAGTTTTTCTGCACATCTTGAGGCTACTCTTACTGAAAAGCCACTCAAGGTTAGGCCCCATGTATGCTGGCACTTATAGTAGTTATAATTTTATATCTAATTGTAAGATTCTTTTATCATTGTCTGTCTTTTATTCTAAAGAGGAAGGCTTTTTCTCCATGCCTATAATTTCCCTAGAGTCCTGGTATGGCACTGTGGGTTAATGTGCGAGACTGCAAAGCCGTTTGAACTGCAAGGTCAGTGGTTCAAGCTCACCAGTTGCTCCTCGGAAACCCTATATAGGGTGGCTGTGGTCAGAACCAACTCGACGGCACTTAACAAAAACAACATAATTTTCCTAGGAGTCCTGATGTGGTGCTGTAGGATAAGCACTTGATTGTCAATCACAAGGTCAATGGTTCAAACCTACCAGCCACACCTCAGAAACTCTGTATAGGGTCGCTATAAGTCAGTTGCTATAACTCAGTGGCACTTAACAACAACCTGATTTTCCTAAGACCAAGCATACTACCTGGCATATATTAGGAGACCAACTAAGTACTGACTGAAAGAAGAATGAACTATCCATGCAACTATGAAAGAAGAATCCACATATGCAATATAACAAGCATTTGCTGAAATGGTCACTATGGAATTTCCTTTTTTTTTTTTTTTTTCAGATAGGTGAGTAGATATCAGGGTTGGAGAAAGACTCATTAACAACCTATATATACAGATAGTACAACTTGACTTGCTGAAAGAGGACTTAAAATACTTACTGATGAAGATCAAAGACCACAGCCTTCAGTATGGGTTACACCTCAATGTAAAGGAAACTCAAATCCTCACCACTGGAGCAATAAACAACATCCATATAATTGGAGAAAAGATTGAAGTTGTCAAAGACTTCATTTTGCTTGGATCTACCATCAACACTCATGAAAGCAGCAGTCAAGAAAATCAAATGATGTATTGCATTAAACAAATGTGCTGCCCAAAACCTCTTTAAAGTGTTCAAGAGCAACTTCTGGTAAGATGGCAGACTAGACAGACTATACTGACTTTCTACAATAAAGATATGAGAAACAAACCAGACTTGACTTGACCATCTGTGAGCAGCTTTGGCAGCAGAGGGAGGTCTGTCAGAGCAGATTTGCACAAGTGACAGAAAAGGTGTGACTCCTTTTTCCCCATGCTCTCCTGGTGGCCAGAGGTGTGACCAGCCCTACTTTCATCCATCCCCAACACAGACCCTGCTTTCCAGGAGTTTGGAGCCATGTGGTTGGAAATCATGCCAGTGTGAGGTGGGGGTCAGCACCACCACTTTGTTGTGCTACTTTGGTGCCTGGATTCAGGTGGGCTTAGTTCCAGACCTACAAAACTCACAGAGCCATCAGACCAGCATTTAACCAGTCACAGTGCCCCCAGCTTCCCTGTGGTCCAAATAGACACTGAAACCAGCTCCATCAAGGGCCTCCATGAACTATGTCCAGATTGAATGCCCTGAACACAGATAACACCAAGGCCAATAGGAACTCCATCTAGGGCCAGGATTTCTGCTCTCACATTCCTTCCACAACCACCTCAAGAGCTCCTAGAATTGCACATGTCCAACAGAGATTTCTTCCCTCTGGGCCCAACAACTGTGCTGTTTGATTTAACAAATACAACAACCCCACAATGACCCGGAGACAACAGACAATTTTAGCTCATGTGGAGAAACAAGAGAGAATGGCTCAAACAAATGACCAACATGAGGGGCAAAAATGTTTCTGCAGAAGCAAAAGTAATGACACTAACTGAAAAAGAATCCAAAAGAATGATAATTAGGTACCTTTCAAAGGATCTATAGAAAGATCAAGTAAAGCAAAGCGAACACACACACCAAAAAAACTTTGGAAATATCCAGGAAAACACTACAAACATAAAATAAATGTAAATTTTGAAATAATACACAATCTGCAATTAGAAATCCTGAAGATTAGTACTAAAATCTCAGAAATGGACAAATACATTGAAAGGGCAAAGGAGTAGATGTGAAGCAATGGTAGCCCAAATTAGTGAGCTTGAAGCAAAATCTCTCAATTCTAGTACGCTAGAAGAACAATCAGAAAAAAGAATGAAAAACTACACAGAAATACTGAGTTATGAAGAGGAATATAACACCATGAAGAAGAAGAACTGAATTCCGGAGCAGGAAGAGACAAGCACAGAGAAAACTGTCTAAGAGTTGTTGGAAGAAAACTTCCCTAACGTCATGAAAGAAGAAAAGATAAGCATATAAGAAGCTTAATGAACCCCAAACAGGATAGATCCCAAAAGAAAATCACCAAGACATATCATAATCAAACTTTCCAAAACCAAAGACAAGGAAAGAATCCTGAGAGCAGATTGGGAAAAATGAAAAGTTACCTACAAAAGAGAACCAGTAAGACTAAGCTCTGATCTTTCAGCAGAAACCATGCAGGTAAGAAAGCAATGGGATAGCATATGCAAAACTGGGACAGAAAAGAAGTGCCAACCATGAATCATATACCCAGCAAATACGATGGCAAAATTATTTTGATAAAGAGAAATTAAAGGAATTTGTAACGACCAGACCAATTTTACAAAAAATGCTAAAAGGTGTTCTTTGGACTGAGAACCAACAATATCAAACAAAACCCTGAGATTACCATCCATGACAATACTACCTAGAACTTAACCCAAATATAGAAGTATTTAAAGTAACACAAACCTGCAAGACTGAAAATAAGGATCCAGAGATATCAATGTATAATGAAGTCAACTACAAATCAAAATGAGGGAATAGTGTAGATTCAGAACTTAAAAATGGCAACAAAATCAAATAGATTTCAAGATAAAACAGACTGTCATAAGCAGGGAAAAAAATTAATTACAGGGCAACTTTAAAGAAAAATAATACACCTGCACACCATAATAAAAAGAAGAAAATCAGAAAGATGTAGTAAACATTAACAAAACAGAAATGAAAATGAAAAGAAAATCCACAAACAAAATGAACTTGGCATTGAAAATTATGTGAATCCAACAGCTCACAAAAAAACACACAGAAAAAATGACAATAATCAATTCATACCTATTGATAATTTTACCAAATATAAATGGATTAAATGTACTACTCAAAAGACATAAAGAACTGAATGGATAAGAAAACAGGATCGTTCAATATGCAGTCTACAAGGGACATGTCAAAAAGATGGACAATGCCCATCAACAAGAGAATGGCTGAACAAGCATTGGTGCATACACATGATGGAATACTACAAAACGTTGAAGAAAAAAAGGTTCTTAATAAAAGAAACAATCTTACATAAATAAATAGAAGTGTTCAAGAGCAAAGATGTCAGTTTGAGAACTAACATGTGCCTGACCCAAACCATGGTATTTTCAATTGCTTCATATGCATAAGAAAGTTGGACAATGAATAAACAATTGATGCATTTGAGTTATGCTGCTGGAAAAGAATATTAAAAATACCATGGACTGCCAGAACAACAAACATGTGTGTTGGAAGAAGTACATCCAGAATGCTCCTTAGAAGCCAGGCTAGTGAATGTTCATCTCTCATACTTTGGATGTTATCAGGAGGGAGAAGGGCATCACGTTTGGTAAAGTGGAGGGTCAGTAAAAAAGATGGAACCCCCTAAGGAGATGGACTGGCACAATGGCAGCAGCAATGAGCTCAAGTGTAACAACAATTGTGAGGTTGGCACAGGACCAGGCAGTGTTTCATTCTGGTGTGCACTAACTAGGTTGCTATGAGTCGGAACAGACTGGATGGCACCTAATAATAACAACAACAAAGTAGATATGAAACAGTGCACGAATAATCAGTGGAGTTCTGGTGTGGTGCTGTAGGATAAAGACTGAACTGTAAGGTCAGTTTGAATTGCAAGGCTGGTGGTCCAAACCCACCAGTCACTCCTTGGAAACCCCATACAGTGTTGCTATGAGTTGGAACCGACTTGAAGGCACTTAACAACACCCAGTAGATCTGTGCCAAACAAATGTTTGATGAATAAGAAACCCAAAGCTCCTAAACAGTGCCAGGTGCCACTAGCTAAAAATGGCAACCTATATTTGATCTCCCAAACCCTTTTCTTGTTCAATTCACTCCCCTGGGCCACAGTTCTCATGAATTGTGCTTAATTTGTATTCTGGATAAACACATCCTCAAAATTTACAGGGCCTCTCTGAAAATCCGTTGAGTCTTACCAACCTAAATCAATGAGATGTCTCAAAGGAGCGGGAAGGGGTTTTACTGCCAGCAGTGGGGCATAAAGCTCTGCTTCTAGTAGCTGAGGGTGTTTGGCCTGGAGCCTAGTCTTGAGCAGGGTAGGAGGTGGTGCTTGGCATGCTTTAGCACATGTAATTTACTGGCCAGGCACTGTACATGCTCCTGTGTTATTCTCACAGGAATTGCATGTGGTACCATTACCTGTATTTCCTAGATGAGGAAACTTGAGGCTTAAAGGTCATGTAACTTGTCCAAGGTTTTAAAGTTAGGAAATGACAGATTGGGGCTATTGGCCATTTGAGATTCTAACTACCCCACTAGTATCATTGTACTGTTTTATATGTTGTAAATACTGTTTCAATTGACTTTTAACTTGATTTCATGTGGGTTTCCCCAAACAAACACTTAACTTTTATATAGCTATTGCCCATGACCTGACGTTACCAGCCCGATTTGTAACCACTATGCTACCACAGTGCCAGCTGTTCTGTGGGAGAAATATGAGGCTTTCTGCTCCCGTAAAGATTTACAGCCTCGGAAACCCTATGCAGGGTCGCTATGAGTTGGAACCGACTCCACGGCACATAACAACAACATTGCCCATGAAGGGAGTGCAGTGGCTCTGAAGGATAAGCACTGGACTGCTAACCATAAGTGTGAGGACACCAGCTGCTCTATGGGTGAAAGAGGCTTTCTGTTCCCACAGTGATTTGCAGCCTTGGAAATCCTATACGTCGCTCTGAGTTGGAGCTAACTTGACAATATTTAACAATAAAAGCAATTGCCCAAGAAGCTATACTTAGAATATTCCCCCTTACCCAAAGGTTAACATAATATTTATCGATTCCTTATTTTAATCCTATATTTATTCTAGCAACATACATAGATCATAGACTGTTGTGTAAGTGCTGTACAGCCAGTTTCAACTCACAGAAACCCTGTTTAGGGTTGGCAAGGCTTCAAATCTTTTGTATAAGCAGAAAATCTTACCTTTCTCCATTGGAGTGACTGGTGGGCTTAAACCACCAACCTTCCTTGCAGTTCAGTACTTAACCTATGGAGCTCCCATGCTCTCAGATAATAGACAGATGTGGATAACAGAGATACAAAAACCTACTGTATGGTAGTATGGTATTTTGGCTAAATAAATAAATATATATAAGTATGTGCTGTGGGGCTAATGTGTCAGACTGCAAAATCATTTGAACTGCAAGGTTGGTGATTCAAGCTGACCAGTTGCTCCTTGGAAACCCTATATGGGGATTACTATGGGGCAGAATCAACTCAATGGCACTTAACAACAACAAATGTATGTCTGAATGGAAAATATTAAAATAATGAAAATTATGATTATTTCTGATGGGAGGATTATTATTGAAAAGGGCATTTTATATCCTGAAATACAACTCTTGTCAGTGATAGGATAATATCCATATGCCTATAAGGAAGATATCGTGTTTGGTAAGGTGGAAGGTCAGAGAGAAAGAGGAAGACCCTCAAAGAGATGGATTGGCCAAGTGGCAGCATCAATGGACTCAAGCGTGGCAACAGTAGTGAGGTTGTCCCAGGATCGGGCAGTGTTTCTGCTGTGCATAGGGTCACAATGAGTCGATACCTACTCGAAGGCACCTAACAACGACAACATAAGGAAGATCAGTTAATAGGAAGATAAACTATTTAAATTTACATACCAATCACTAAGGTCAAAGATTTTTATCAACTTCGGCAGTCTGAAATTGATCAAACATATAATCAAGATGCGCGGGAGAAAGATGAGGCTTTCTACTCCCGTAAAGATTTACACCCTCGGAAACCCTGTACAGGGTCGCTATGGGTCGGAACCGACTCGACGGCACTTCACAACAACAACAATAATCAAGATGCATCAATAATTACTGGTGATTAGAATGTAAATCTGGAAACAACGAAGGATCAGTAGTTGGAAGCTACAATCTTGGTGAGAGAAATAATGTAGACCGCCTGATGCAATTTTATAAGACTAGTGACTTTTTCATGGCAAATACCTTTTTTTCAGTGAAATTAAGTGTCAATTATGCAACTGGACCTTGCTGGATGGACTACACTGAAATGAAATGAACTACATCTGTGGAAAGAAAGCATGAAGAAAATAACATCAGTTAAAACAAGGCCACAGTCCAATTGTAGAACAGACCATCAATTGCTCACGTGCAAGTTCAAGCTGAACCTGAAGAAAATTAAAACAAGTTCACAAAAGACAAAACACGACCTTAAGTATACTTCCACCTGAATTTACGACCATCTCAAGATTAGATTTATCACACTGAACACTAATGACTGAAGTCCAGACAAGTTGTCCTGCAGGACATCCAGGACAACACACATGAGGAAAGCAAAAGGGCATTAAAAACATAGAAAAGAAAAGAAAAAAAAACTGGTGCTAGAAGAGACTCTGAAACTTGCTCTTAAATGTAGAGTAGCTAAAGCAAACGGAAGAAATGATGACGAGCTGAAAAGAAAACTTCCATGGGCAGGCTGAGAAGACACAGCAAGGTTTTATAATGAAATAGGTACAGACCTGGAGTTAGAAAACCAAAAGGGCAGAATACACTCAGCATTTTTCAAGTTGAAAGAATTGAAGAAAAAATTCAAGCCAGAAGTTGCAAAAAGGAATTAAAGGGTAAAGCATCAAAGAAGAAGGAATGAATACACAGAGGTACTGTAGTAAAAACAAAAAAGTTTCAGTGTTCAACCATTTTAGGAGGTAGCATTTGATCAAGAACCACTGTTACTGAAAGAAGTCCAAGCTCCACTGAAGGCACTGGTGAAAAACAAGCGAACTGTTGGAATACCAACTGAAATGTCTCAACAAATGGATGCAATGCCAAGAAATTTGGAAGATAACTACCTGACCAACCAACTGGAAGAGATACATATTTGTGCCTATTACAGAGAAAAGTGATCCAACAAAATGTAGAGATTACAGAACGATATCATTACTATCACATGCAAGTCAAACTTTGCTGGAGATAATTTAAGAGAAACAAACAAAATGGTGGATCAGGTGGAAGTGCAGTGAGGAGCTCCATCTGCAACACAGAATACCGGGCCAAGCAGGCTCAAGGTATGGTCCCAGAACTCTGACCCACAGAAGGCATGTTTAGAAGGTAGGAAGGTTTACAGCTAGGGGAATTTGTAGCAGAAGCAAGAAATCCATTGCTTTCTAATTCAAGATGCTCAGCTGCTCCAGGAGCCGTCATCTTGGGTGAGACCAAGCAGGGGAAAGATCAGAGCAGCAACAGACGCCTGACAGAACCGCGGAGATAAAGGTGTGGACATTCTTTTCTTTTGGTATCTGTTCATTGGTCCCTTGCTGTCTACGCACCTCCATTCTGGTGACTATAGGGGTACCTGAGCTAGTGGACACCCCAGCCCCATCCTCGGAGGGTTCTACTTGTTGTTGTTATTAAATGTCGTCAAGTCGGTTCCGACCCATAGCGACCCTGTACAGGGTTTCCGAGGGTGAAAATCTTTACGGGAGTAGAAAGCTTCATCTTTCTCCCGCGGAGTGGCTGGTAGTTTCGAACCGCTGACCTTAAGGTTCACAGCCCGATTCGTAACCACTACGCTATAAAGGTGTAGACATTCTTTTCTTTTGGTATCTGTTCATTGGTCCCTTGCTGTCTATGCACCTCCATTCTGGTGACTATAGGGGTGCCTGAGCTAGTGGACACCCCAGCCCCATCCTCAGAGGATTCTACTACGCATGTGAAATTTAAAGAGACAGTTTCCAATTAAAACCAAATGGCCACAGCCGGCCCGGAACTGTTTATTAACTAGAAAAAAGGCCTTCACGGGGATTGTGGAGCAGGACAGGCAGACAAAAAAGGAAATAGGATGAAAATTAAATCCTAAGTTATGTCACAATGACCAACAGTGGCATCTTGAAATTTCTCAAGAAGAGTGAAAAAGGAAGCCCATTTCTTGATCACATCTACCTGGAGGCAATCAGAAAGCATGAAAAATACCAAAATACATACCCATCTAAGAATTAAGGCAACAGATAACCCCTGAATATGCCCAAAAAAACAGAAGCAGATGACTATATCTGCACATGTCCAGAAA
>NW_006408521.1:28457671-28459435 GCF_000296735.1 Chrysochloris asiatica | reverse complement strand
AGAACTAGTGAGCTAGAAGATAAAACTCTCAACACTACTAAGATAGAAGAGCAAATACAAAAAAGGACTGAAAAAATCTGAAGAAAGCCTAAGATTCATGTTGGACAACATGAAGAGGAATAACATAAGAATTACTGGCATTCCAGGACAGCAACAAGTCCACAGAGGATATAGCTGAAGAGCTTCTGGAAGAAAAATTTCCTAACATCCTGAAAAGTGAAAAGATAAGCATTCAAGAAGCTCAAAGAACCCCTGGATGGATAGACCCTAAAAGACAATCAACAAGACATATAATAATCAATCTCTTCAAAATCAAAGATAAGGACAGGATCTTGAAAGCAGCTAGGGAAAAGAGAATTGTAACATACAAAGGCAAGCAATTCAGATTAAGCTCGGAGTTCTCAACAGAAACCATGCAGGCAAGAAGCAATGGGGAGACATATATGAAACCCTGAAAGAAAAAACTGTCACCCAGCAAAGCTGTCAATCAAATATGATGGTGTAATCAATACATTCCAGGACAAACAGAAGCTAAGGGATTTTGCCAAAGCCAATCCTGCTATGAAAAACATCCTATAGGAAGTTCTGTGGACTGAGAACCAAGAACAAACAACTACAGAATGACGTACACGGCAGCATCAACCTGAACTCAGTCGACAAATAGAAGAGTCAAGAACAGAATAAAATTATAATAACAGAGGATGTGGGAGGTCAGTCTATGACCAAAACAATTACAATGTGAAAGAAGGTAAACACAGAGGAACAGAGATCCAGGTGGTGGGAAGGTCAGGTAGATTATGGGATAAAATAGACTGTCTTAAATGGAGGGTAGAACTAATGGAATATAAGGTAACCACAGTGGAGTTGGGGTGGGGGTTTACTTTGGGTGTTGGGGAGGACAATACAAGAAGGGAGGAGGAGGCAGAAGAACAAGATAGATAGGGGAACACTAAGACAGGTTTGCATGGCTTAGTAGAACAGAGATAAATAGTGATGCATACTCAACCTTGGAACAACAGAGCTCTGGGATACAGGGATCTAGGTATAGATTGAAGAGGGGAAATAATACTAAAATCCTTGACTGCCTTAGGAATATTAGTTTCCCTTGCCTACTACTGTAAAATAGACACTTGAGTGGGATAGAAAGGAATGTTGGGAAACATGATTTGAAAAAACTTGTAAGCCTGTCTTCAGCCTATAACTGATTGGAACACCTAAAAGGGGTTCTACAACTTGCCCAGTGAAATAGACCTCGTGCAAAGCCTTTACAGAGTATAGGACCTTAGGTGGAATCCTGAGTCCCATCAAGAACCTTATGAGGTGAAACATTCCCACTAGGAAGGACACGCAGACTGGAACTGCTACAGTGACAAAAGATACATCTTCATGATGAACCTGACCTATACTCAGAGTGGTAGTTACTTTAAATACCAACATAGAGGGAAAAAGTCTTCACATCAGGTTATCAATGCTATCCCCTCTGTACACAGGGTAGATAGGGACGAACAACTAAATGAGGGGCAATAAAGGCACGAAGTGACTGGCTGACAAGGTTTCAAGAAGGAGTTTAGTTTAAGAGTGTGAGGGGGAACGAAAGAGTCCCCACTGAATAGCTGTCATCTTGTCTAGATGGGTCTGGTGAAGAGAGATGGGTATAAGATTTGTAAGATTCAATAGTGAATAATTGTTATCATGACTAATCGCAACTGTCACAATTGTAAAGGTAGAAGTTTTGTAACAAAAAAAGGGGAGTGGTTAATCTTA
>NW_006408521.1:28394987-28452062 GCF_000296735.1 Chrysochloris asiatica | reverse complement strand
AGTGGGACAGAGGTAAATAGTGATGCATACTCAACCTTGGAACAACAGGGCTCTGGAATACAGGGATCTAGGTATAGCTTGAAGGGGGTAAATAATACTAAAATCCTTGACTACCTTATGAATATTAGTTTCCCTTTCCTACTATTGTAAAATAGACACTTGAGTGGAATAGAAAGGAATGTTGGGAAACATGACTAGAGAAAACTTGTAAGCTCACCTTTAGCCTATAACTGATTGGAATACCTCAAAGGGGTTCTACAACTTGCCCAGTGAAATAAGCCTCGTGGAAAGCCTTTACAGAGTATAGGACCTTAGGTGGAATCCTGAGTCCCATCCAGAACCTTATGAGGTGGGACATTCCCACTGGGAAGGACAAGCAGACTGGAACAGTTACAGTGACAGAAAATACATCTTCAAAGAAAGATCATCAGGAAAAAAACAAAACAAAAATGTCAGCATGACTGGCTACTACAAGAATAAGCAAGCTGTTTGCCAGGAAGACATCAAGGCTAGCAATCAAGTGCCTTCAGGACAAACTCCCCTCTAAGACTGAAACTCAAAGGGAACACACAAACAAGCATGTAAGCTTGCTCGTGACCACACTGGTCTACTGGTGAGTGGAAGAGGCAGAAACGCAGCAATGAAGAAATGGGCTGAGTTTAACCCCAGTCCATTGAATCCCACTGACCTGGAGATGAGAGCGAGAAGAGGAAGGGCTGGTTGGTCCAAAGTGTGGTGAGACCTGAGGACACTTGAGCCCATAGACAAGGACTTAGCCACAAAGGGCTAGAGCTGAGAGTGAAGCATCCAGCTGACATGAAGTGAGGGGAGATGCACAAGAACACCCAAACTTGCATACAAGTACCCTTTTGACCTAGAGGGCTCGATAATCAGAGCTCAACTACAGGAAGATTGCAAAAAAAAAAAAAAAGGTTAACAAGGGTAAATTGCTTCAATTTGATGAACCTGAGCTATACTCAGAGCGGTAGTTACTCTAAATACCAGTAGAGAGGGAAAGAGTCTTCACATCAAGTATCAATGCTATCCCCTTTGTACGCAGGGTAGATAGGGACAGGCAACTTAGACATTGGCTACCTAAAATGAGGGGGCAATAAAGGCACGAAGTGACTGGCTTTCAAGGTTTCAAGAGGGAGTTTAGCTTAAGAGTAGGGGGGAAAAGAAAGAGTCCCCACTGAATAGCTGTCTTGTCTAAATGGGTCTGGTGAAAAGAGATGGGGATAAGATTCATAAGATTCAATAGTGAATAACTGTTATAATGATTAATTGCGACTGTCACAATTGTAAAGGTAGAAGTTTTGTAACAAAAACAGGGAAGTGGTTAATCTTATAGTGCAGAAACAGAGGACCCTAGGACATCAAGGGAGAAGAGCACAAGCAGAATGTGGGACCTTATCCAAAGCAGCAGCACCAGAGATGGAGGCAGAGATGGGGGCATGGAGAGGGGGCGTGGCTAAGGACTCTAGATTCATGGACTAAGAAGAGAGGGACTAAGTGTTGGTGGCCAGGAAGCAGACTTGCAGAATGTTCCCTTTGGAGATTTAAATTATTATATATGCCTGAGTGGTTTTTTTTTGTTTGTTTTTAAAAAGCTAAAGTGGATAGAGAGAAATACTGTTAACTGATGGTACACGGAGAGGATTATAATCGTTGTAATGAAACAATGTATGATTTGTTGAATGTAAAACTGATGATATGCCCTGTAAACTTTCACTCAATCCACAATAAAAACCTTAAATAAAAAAATAAATACATAAAAACTTTGCTGAAGATAATTTTAAAAAGGTTGTAGCAACTACATCAATGGAAAACTGCCATAAATTCAAGCCAGACTTAGATGAGGATGTGGTACAAGGGAAATAATTTCTGATGTCAGATGGATCTTGGTAGAAAGCAGAGAACACCAGAAAGATGTTTACCTTTGTTTTATTGGCTACACAAAGGTATATGACTTTGTGAATCATAACAAATTGTGGATAACATTACAAAGAATGTGAATTCCAGAACACTTAATTGTTCTCATGTGGTACCTGTGCATGGAGTAAGAGGAATTTGTTCAAACAGAACTGTGGTTTGAAATCAAGTAAGTGTGCATCAAGGTTGTATCCTTTCACCATACTTACTTAATCTGTATGCTGAGCAAATATCTGAGAAACCGGATTATCTGAAGAAAAATGCAGCAGCAGAATTGGAGGAAGATTCATTAACAACCTGTGATATACAGATGAAACGACCTTGCTTGTTGAAAGCAAAGAGGACTTGATAAAGTTTACTGATAAAGATCAATGATTTCAGTCTTCCATATGGACTACACCTCAACATAAAAAAATCCTCACAACTGGACTAATAAGCAACAACATGATAAAAGGAGAAAACACTGAAGTTATCAAAGATTTCATTTTATTTGAATCCAAAATCAACACCCATAGAAGTTGTTGTTGTTGTTAAGTGCCATCGAGTCGGTGCCGACCCATAGCGACCCTGTACAGGGTTTCCGAGGGTGTAAATCCTTACGGGAGTAGAAAGCCTCATCTTTCTCCCGCGGAGCAGCTGGTAGTTTCGAACCGCTGACCTTAAGGTTCGCAGCCCGATTCGTAACCACTACGCTACCAGAGCTCTCAAGAAATCAAATCATATATTATACTGGGCAAATCTGCTGCAAGGGACTTAAGTATTAAAAAGCAAAGATGCTGGCTTGAGGACTAAGATGTCCAAGACCCAAGTCATGATAGTTTCAATTGTCTATGCATACAAAAGCTGGACGGTCAGGAAGGGAAGACCAAAGAATTGATGACCCTGAATTACAGTGCCGAAGAAGAATACTGAATACACCATGGACTGCCAAAACAAACAGATCTGTCCTAGATGACATATAGACAGAATGCTGTTTAGAAGTGAAGAGGGCAAGACTTTGACTCATGTACTTTGGACAAGTTATCAGGATGGACCAGTCCATGTAGAAAGACATCATGCTTGGCAGAAGGTCAGTAAAAAAGAGGAAGACCCTCAATGAGAAGGATTAACACAGTACTGTGGCTACACCAAAGGATTCAAGTATAGAAACAATTGTGAGGATGGTGCAGGGTTAGGAAGTGTTTCATTCTATGGGATACAAAACTGCTACGAGTCAGAACCAACTCAATGGCACCTAACAACAGCAAGGATTATGGGTAACTTTTTAAAAAGTTATTTTACAGCGTGGAAGCAGCACAGACTTGAGAAAGGTACAGAAAAAGTAAAGGGAGTTACTACAAGAACAAGCAAGTTGCTTGCCCAGGAGACATCAAGGCAAGTGGCCAGGTTCCCTCAGAGCAAACCCCCTTTCAAGACAAAGACTCAATGGGAATACACGCTCTGATTGGTGACCACGTTCGTCACCAGTACGAGGAATTAAGGGAAAAACAGCAATGAAGCTGCAAGCTAAGCCTTACAACGTTCAATACACTCCTGTGGCCCCGGGTGGAGACCTGGTTGGCCAACAGTGTGGCAAGACCTGGGGACTCTTGGGCCCAGAGTCAGTGACATAGCCACAGGGGACTAAAGTGGAGAGTGAAATGTCCAGCTGATAAGAAGAGAGGGTATATGCATAAGAACACCCACACTTGCATATAATACCCACTGGCTTCAATGACTGGATGATCAGAGCTCAACTAGAAGAAGAAAGAAGAGGAAAAAAAGAGTAATCTGATACAATTTGATTAACTTAACCTATACCTATGGATGCAGTAGCAAGGATCATTCCCACCCGCTCCATACACAGAGTAGACAGGGATGGGCAACTTGGACATTGGCTACCCAAAAGGGGGGGGGGGGCTACAAAGGCAAGAAGTGACTTGCTTACAAGCTTTCAAGAGGGAACCTAAATCCAGAGGGCATGGAGGAAGGTAGAATCTCTACTAAGTAGTATCCAATGTCTAGGCGGGGCTGATGAAATGAAACATGGATAGGTCTTTTGTGATACAATAGTGAATAATTGTTATTAGGACTGATTGTAAGGATTGGAAATGTAAAGGTAGACCTTTTGTAGCAAGGAGGGGAGTGATTAACTTTGTAGTCTAGGAGCAGAGGTCCCTGGGACCATCAAGGGAGAAGAGCGGAGAGTGGGACCCTACCCAGAGAAACAGTGATGCCTGAGATGGAGGCAGAGACGATGACGTGGAGAGATGGAGCAGCTGGGGACTTTAGACCCAGAGGGGGTGGGGGGGGAGGGAGGAGGCAAGCTTGTAGCGTATACCCTTTGGTTGGCTGATGATGCATCAAGGGGATTGTAACCATGGCAATGAAACAATATACGATAGGATGAATGTAAAACTAATGTTCTTCCATGTAAACTATCACATAATTCACAATAAAACATTAAAAGAAAAAAGTAAAGGGAGGATTAGATTGTTCCTGTCATGGAGGGAAGTTGGTTTAAAGAAAGTCTTCTGCAGGAATTAACATCTGAGCTGGGTTTTTTGTCTTATTTTTTAAGTTTTTATTGCAAATTGAGTGATAGTTTACATGGGAGAAGATTGGTTTTACACTCATCATTTCATTGCAATTATTACAATGCCCTCCATTCATCATCATTCAACAGTATGTGCTTCTATTCCCTGTTTGTTTTATTTGGGGGGATGTACACAAAAACACTCAGGAATATATAATCATTTAAACAACCAAAGGGCACATTCTGCAAGCCTGCTTCCTGGCTGTCAGCACACAGCCTTTCTCTTTCCATTGAGTCTAGAGTCTTCAACTGCTCTATCTCTCCATGTCATCTCTGCCTCCATTTTTGGTGTCGCTCCTTCTCTGGATAGGGTCTATGGGTAACTTTTTAAAATTATTTTTAATATGTCACAGTGAATAAGGGAGCATGGTGGCTTCATGGGATAAGCACTGAACTGCGAACCACAAGGTCGGCAGTTTGAGCTCACTAGCCACTCCATAGGAAAAAGATGACGCTTTCTGATTCAGCAAAGATTTAAAGCCTTGAAAACCCTATACTGGGTTGCTCTGAGTTGGAACCAACTTGACAGTACTTAACAACAACAATATAATTATGAATAACAGATTTTGGGTGAGAGGCAGGTGGCATGCTCCCATATGTACACACAACCTGTTGCTGTTACAAGCTGTCGAGTTGGTTCCAACTCATAGTGACCCTGTACAGGGTTTCCAAGGAGCAGCTGGTGGGTTTGAACTGCCACAGCACCACACCAGGAGTCCACACACAACCTAAGAAGGTAAATCTACAGGGGAAGATTGAAAAGGCATATTTGCATATTATTCTGTTCTGTATTGTTTTTTGGTTTGGAAAAAAAACCAAAACATTGCTTCGTGATACTACAAAAACCAAATTGACGTCTTCTTGGTTGATGCAAGACAGTGTCATGCGAGACAGTGTCATGGTTGTTGTTACATGCTGTTGAGTAATTCAGACCTATAGCAACCCTTTATAGGGCTTCCAAGGAGCAGCTGGTGAGCTTGAACCACCGACCGTGCAGTTCAAACGACTTTGCAGTCTGACGCATTAGCTCACAGTACCACACCATTTATCACAATATGCCCTGATTATCTGCAATCTCTCTTCATCTCCCACCATTTCCCTTATTGCTCCTTGAGAAAAGGGACCCTCTGACTCACCTTTGTATCTTAGCACCTAGCATAGTGTCTGACAGGATGTCAGTGCTTGATGAAGGTTTGTTATGACTGAGTGGGCGACACCTCTGGCCTCCCAAATCTTTTTTCCTAGTAATAAGTTATATATTTTCACACCCATGTCTTCATGTAGGATTCATTCTTCCTGGTATAGCCATCTCACCTTCTCATTAGCAAACACTATTAAAAGCCCTGGACTGCTAATGGAGAGGTCGAGGTTCAAACCCACCAGCTGCTCTGTGGAAAGCCTACGCAGTGTCGCTCCTTGGCACTTAGCAACAATGAACTCTTTAGGACCTAAATGCCACTTTTTCTGTTAGCTCTTTTCCCAAAGAAACCATTATTTCTACCTTTGTGCTCTCTTTGCATTTTATACCTCTATTTAACACACAATGTTTTGTTACATGTCTTTTTCCTTGACTTGACCACAATGTGAATACCTATGACATGTCTGTCTATCTGCCCTAGTACAGAGCTTGTTGCTGTAACTATGTGTTGTTAAGTTCCAATTCATAGTGATTCTGTATGAATTTCCGAGGAGTGGCTGGTGGGTTTGAACCACCGACCTTTTGGTTAGTTCCCCAGGATAACCACAGACCTTTTGGATAGTACCCCAGGACTTATCCTACAGCACCACACCAGGACTCCGTGGAGTAAAACCTCCCTAAATGTTTCATGAAATGAATGAGCAAAGGAGCAGCTAATTTAATTTTTACAAACTCCAAGTTCCCCTGACTGACCTCTGCTTGTGGACATATTCCTAGCTGGTATCCTAAGAACTGTAGAAATTGACACCTATTTCATTCTGGCTGCTAAATCATCAATGGGTCCCGGAGGCCCAAGAGATCCTATACTTGCCAGTCTTAGGGTGAGAGAAAGTCAAGACTCCATACCCTTGTGCCCACCTTTTCCAGGCACAGTTTCTGGACCTATCTCCACTACTAAAGTCCCAAGAACATTTCCGGGTCACTTATAAACATTACAGCTGGCAAGGTCCTCAGAGATAACAGAGGTGGCCCGCCCACTCACCTTCTTTACAGATGAGAAAAGTGAGGTTCAAACAAGTAAAGGAGCCAGCTGAGGAAGGAGCTCCTGATAAATGAATGGTGGAACCAGAGCTAGAACCCAGGACACCAGGCCGCCTTCAGCAACAGAACTCAGAGCAAGGCGAGGTGGTGTCGGGGAAACTAGGGGTGCCCACAGACGTGTGGTCCAGTCACGTCACCTCTCTGGGCCTCAGTTTACTCATCTGAAAATGAGGGACCTGGACCGTCTGACTATCGCGGCGCTATGCCTGACTATGGCATCCCAAGGTTTGACGCCCTTTCCAGAGGCTCCTGGGCGGAGGGCCCGACCCTGAAGGAAAGGACGAGGGTTCTCGGGGGACCTCAAGTTACCGTCCTGCAGCAACGCCGTCTTCTCGGCAGCCCGCAGACTCTCCAACCAGCCCTTCACCGCCATCTTCCCTCGGCCCCGCTGCGCGCCCGACCGATACCATAGTAACCGCTCCGTCGAGGGTCACTTCCGGCTGACCCGGAAGGTGTTCTTGGCAGTTGCCCTTCCCTACCCCCCGCCCTTATTCACTTCGTCCACTCTAATTGGCCTTCCGGTAAGACTTTTCACTCCCGCCCTCCCCGGGGTTACCAGGGAGCCGAATCCAGGGAGGGAGGGGCTCTCGGGGAAGAGTTGGGACTCTCTAGTCCTCTTCTGGCCTCCAGCTGTGAGTCCTGGCCCGTGCCAGCTGCGCACACGGCGAGTACACAACACCTGCTGGGGTCTTCTCCACACCCAGCTGTGAGACCGAGACTCCCCCAATCACGGAGGACGCCCCACACCTGCTCCAGGCGTGCCTCACCTCCTCGCAGCTGTGCCGCTGAGCACCCCACGCTGCCGAGAGGCTAGAGCTCCCGGGACCAGGGCAGGTGCAGGGTGTTCCCTTAACCCCAAAACCTCTTCCCCCCAAATTTTCCTCTGTGGGTCTGTGTCAGAGGTAGAAAAAAAGTGTGTGTGGTTTATGTGCAGGCTTCCTCCAGTCTCCACATCTTGAGACCCCAAGTCCTTCCTAAAGACAGGTTCCATTTTTCAGCCTAACATCCCCTTTGGGGAAAACCTTTTGGAAATGGTGCACTGAATCTGTAGAACAACCCCTCAAAAGCCCTCCACTAGTCCCAATCTTATCTTACTCCCCCTGCCCACATACTCTGACTTTGTGAGTGTGGAGCCAGGCCAAACCACTGAGGTTCAACTGGGTTTTGGGAAACCGCTGGAGACTGAACTGGTCAGTAGAGACCCCCATTTCTGTAGGGAGAGGACTTGGGTAATGTCAATTCAGTATTTCCTTCCACATAGCAGCTGCCCAAGATTAACCCTCAGACAGAGAAGCCAAGACCCAGCCTTACTTCCATGGACTCCAGGGGCATCCTGAAGGCATTTCCCAAGCGCAAGAAAATTCATGCCAATCCATCATCGAAAGCATTTGCAAAGATTTCAAAGCAAGATGGAGAAGAAGCAGGCGGTGAGCTGACCCACTCTCAGACCTCTCATGTGCTTGAGATCTCAACCTTTCTTTTAACCTACATTATAACCATATCCAGAATCAGGTATGGGGCTGACTTGGTCTGCTCAGGGCCTGTGAATCTGTTTGTACCTGCCTTGCGCGATGCTTGGTCCTATGTCTTTGACAGGCCACTTGCTGTGCTATCTTCCATCCCAGCCCCAGACCTTCATCAATCAGAAAATACTCCTTGGTTTCTCAGGAAATGGCCAACTTTGCCCTCCAGGAGGCAACCTTAGAAGGGCCAGGACAGAAATCGTACTTAGATCTTAGGGTTATAAATTGTTTTGCAACCAAATTGACAAGTAGATGACAAAGGCTTTCATAGGACCTGGGGGAATGGAGAAGGTCTGGAGACTGAGTCTATAAAGACAAGAAACATGCCAGCCTTGTGCACACTGATAGGAGGAAATGATCAAAATGAGGTGTTTGAGTTGCACTTCAAAGGAGGGAGAAAAGAGGCATTCATCCATTCATTTATAGGGAACCTACATTCTGACAAGCACTGTTCTCCGTACTAGGTCCTTATAGGAAAGTAATGGTCCAGGAGAACTGTGCTTTCTACTTGAGCTAAGATGTTCAGAAGGCAGACTGTCTACAAGAGAGGAGAAATGACTGCTTGAAGGAGAGGGGACTGTAAAAGGGTTTATTCAAATCATGTCTGAAAGTCATGCCAATAGGCATCTGAATGTCCCCTCCACAGAGTGGCTGAGATCCCTGCGGGCTCATGTTGTGCCCACTGGCATTGGGCGAGCCCGGGCCGAACTCTTTGAGAAGCAGATTGTCCAGCATGGTGGCCAGATATGCCCTGCCCAGGCCCCAGGGGTCACTCACATTGTGGTGGATGAAGACATGGACTGTGAACGGGCTCTTCGTCTCCTTAAACTATCCTGGCTGCCCCCAGGTGCCCAACTGGTAAAGTCAGCCTGGCTGAGCTTGTGCCTTCAGGAGAAAAGGCTGGTGGACACAGCAGGATTCAGCATATTCATCCCCAACAGGTGGGCTGGTCCCAGCCTTTCTTCAGATATTTTCTGGCAACATTTTGAGCTCTGGGATTTAAAAAAATAACTCTTACTGTCTTGATTGGAGACATTGGGAAGTCAAGATGTCAGAGAGAAGGATGGGGGCAGAGGTAAGATAAGACCTCTCATCACCATTCCCCTAGGTACCTGGACCAACCACAGCTCAGCAAAGCCAACCAAGATTCTTCTGCTCATCCTGGTTCCCGTGAGGCTCAGCTCGAGACAGTCCTCTCTCCTCCTTCCACCAGACCTAGATCTCTTTTCCAGAAGGCAGAAGAGGCACCAAGTACCCAAGCCCAGGTCAGGAACTTCCCAGCCTCCATGGCTCCCTCCTCACCAGCAACCAAATTATTTAAAGGATGACTTGGTGATGGTTTACAAAGTCTGAGAGAGGAAGGCTCGCTCTACTGTGAACATTTATCCCTCCTCTATCGTCAGTCCACATCCACCACATACCATGGGGATCCTGGGGCTGGACACTGGGGGATGCCAAGTAGAATCTAGCCCCACACTCAGATGTGATCCAGAAGGCCTAGCCTCATTATTACTAGGAGATTCAACCCCTACCTCCAAGGAGTCCTCTTTATTATTGTCGCTTCTTTCCTATCTCAAGCCCGGCACTGATGATGAAACCAGTGATGGAGAAGAGACCCAGGTTAGCAAAGCCGATCTGGAAGCCCTGATCAGTGGCCGCTACCCCTTTCCCCTGGAGGAAGATGGTGAGCCCAGTCCAGTCCCTGAGGCCCTGGGTAAATGGGTCTGTGCACAGCCTTCAAGCCAGAAGGCGGTCAACCACAACCCCCACATCACAGAGAAGTTGGAAGTGCTGGCCAAAGCCTACAGTGTTCAAGGAGACAAGTGGAGGGCCCTGGGTTATGCCAGGGCCATCAGTGCCCTGAAGAGCTTCCATAAGCCTGTCACCTCTTACCAGGTACCTAGGACAAGAGCAAGATTAAGGGTCTTCTCTTTACTGATCAGGGCTTGGTGGCAGCAACAGTCACAAGTGGGGATCAGTCAGGTGTAGTGGTTCACATTGTATGTCTGGTATTTGCACAAAAGAAAAAAAAGATTGATGAAAGCAGATTGGCAAAATCTTGATAAACGTTGAATCTGGGTGATAGGTCCTTGGGGGTTTGTTATACTATGTGTTTAGACTCTGGAAGCCACCAAGCCTGGATTTGAATTTTGCTTATCTTCATCCACTAGCTGTGTGACTTTAGGCAATTTGAACATCAGTTACCTCATTAGTAATAAGGGCCTAGGAATAGGAGCTAATTCATAGTAAGGTTATGAGGCTTAAATGAGAGGATCTCTGTAAAGCACTTTAGTACAGGACTGATGCACAGTTGTTGTTGATAAGTGTTGTCAAGTCAGCTCTGACTCATAGTGACCCTGTGCACAACAGGATGAAACACTGCCTGGTCCTATGCCATCCTCTCAACCCTCAATAAATGTCAGCGGTTGATGTGATGATGACAGTCACTACTGGAACCATCATTTCTCCATTGCCTATTGCTGGCCTCCATTCCTCTGGGAATCAAGAGACAGATTACCCAGCCCCCATTCAATCCAAAATCTACTTCTTAAACTGGGTCCCAAATTAACATGCCATGCAATCGCCAACCAGCCAGGCTGGCCTTTTTGTAGACTTCTGCTAAAGAAGGGAACTTCCAGCCTGCTGGCTCTGCATCTCCTGTCTTCTCATTCTTCTTTCTTGCCTTGGTCCACTTCTCTAGGAGGCCTGCAATATCCCAGGGATTGGGAAGCGCATGGCTGAGAAGGTGGTAGAGATCCTGGAGAGTGGGCATCTGCGGAAGCTGGACCATATCAGCGAGAACGTGCCTGTCTTAGAGCTCTTCTCCAACATCTGGGGAGCAGGAACCAAGACCGCCCACATGTGGTACCAGCAGGTCACACGCCAGCCTAGCTTCAACTTCAGTTTCCTGTGTCATAGAGCCCCTGTCCCAGCGTCCCTACACCTGTGTTCTGATGGCAACAGCCCAATGATAGGAAGACCACTTTTCAAGGGTTGTTGTTATTGTTAAGTGCCTTTGAATCAGTTCTGACTCAAAGAGACCCTTTTATAGGGGTTTCCGAGGAGCGGCTGGTGAGCTTGAACTGCCAACCTCTGGTTCAAATGGTATCAGTGTTCATAGAGACGCCTCCTGATTCCCAGAATAGCCCTTTTTTTGGTATCCTTGAAGCATCAATCTGTGGTGTAGGTTTCTCAGCCCCCCTGAAGAGACTGGGCTGGGGTTGCGTGGCCACAGCAGTGGCTCCCAAACCTAGCTCAGAGTCATCTGGGAGTCTGATAACAATGGGAGGCCCAGGCCCTGACAGAAGGACTCAAGCTAAGATGAAGCCTGTGAGCCAGTATTTTAGGACTGTAGCCTGTCTTCAATGCCTCCTGCCCTTCCAAAGTCACACTGATTACAAACCAGGCTCCTGCTGGGACTGGTCCTGCTTTGGGCCTTCCTTGGAGTTGGATATGTGTATGTGTGTCCGGACCGGGGGTATAGGGGGTGTAGAAAGGAAGCCTCTGTGTATGTGTTCACTCCCTGCCTCATCATTGGTCTTGAATGCTCAGAGCCTCCCCATCTGGCTTCTTTCTCCAGGGCTTCCGGAGCCTGGAAGACATCCGCAGCCAGGCTTCCCTGACCACCCAACAGGCCATCGGCCTGAAGCATTATGATGATTTCCTGGAACGCATTCCCAGGGAGGAGGCAACAGAGATCCAGCAAATAGTAAGCAGGCATCCCAGCACAGAGAGGAAAACCAGGCTCTGCTAGAAAGTCAGGACCTGGCTTGAAGCCAAAAACCCTGGATGCCTCAGCTGAGGAGCCCAGCAGGCAGAAGAGGCTGTGGGTCAACAGAGGCTGGGACCAGTGGGGAAAGAGCAAGGAGGAGGTGGGCAACTTCCGGAGGGCAGTTGTAACACCTGCTTTCTCTGGATTAGGGTTCTCTAGAGTCAGCAGAGTTAGGATTGGGTTAGATGGTAAGCATAGTTGTTCCGATTGGGTTATTAGGACAAGATTGGACGCAGATTTTGCTCAGAATTGCTTGAGGGTATTTGGGACTAATGGCGTTGTGGGCTAATGCGTCAGACCACAAAGTTGTTTCAACTGCAATGTCAGTGGTTCAAGCTCACCAACTACTCCTTGGAAACCCTATACAGGGTCACTATGGGTCGGAATTGACTAGATGGCACTTAACAAAAACAACAACAAGCTATATTAGGATCGACTAGGACAGAGGCTCTGAATTTTGTTTTGGGTCACAAGTTCCTTAGAAAACTTAGTGAATTCGATGGACTCTTTCCTGCCAAGAATACACAAGTAGGTGAAGGTTCAGTTCTCTTTCCAGGAGGAAGCCCTCCCAGCGCTAAATGCCTATACTTCCATAGAGTTAGGTTTGGAGCTAGATCAATGATTACATTAAGATTAGTCCCAAATTAGGATGAAGGCTTTATTAGCATTGGTTGCTTTTGATTTAAAATTTGTGGTTGTCTTAGAAATAAGGTTTGGCCAAGATTTGGATCTTATTTGGAGTTGGGTTAAGGATTTGATAATTGTCGTTAAGTGCCATCTAGTTAATTTCAACTCATGGCAACCCTGTATAAGGTTTCCAAGAAGCAGCTGATGGATTTGAACCATCTACCTTGCAGTTAGCAGGCCCCTGCTTATCCTATGGTACCACACTAGGACATGCTATTATTGTTAAGTGCTGTCAAGTTGGTTTGGACTTATAGCAACCCTGTATAGGGTTTTGGAAGAGCAGCTAGTGGATTTGAATTGCCAACCTTGTGGTTAGTAGTCCAGTGCTTATCCTACAGCGCCACACCAGGACTCCAGCTCAGGTGAAAGCTAGATTTGAGGGAGGCTGGGAGACATTTGGCACTGACTGTGCTGGCAGCTCCACTGGCTTCAGGTTAGGGGCTGGATGCTACAGGTAAGCTTGCTCACTCAGGTCTAGGATTTGGATGGTTCTGTTCAGTTGAAATCAGATGGTACAGGGCTGAGGCTGATGCAGGATAGATGCTCAGCCTTGGTGTTAGTGATGATACCACGTCACTGTCACTCAGCCATGGTTTCCAGTCACAGAGAATGCCCCAGCCAGCCCCCAGCCCATTAGAATAGAGTGGCTTCCCACCTGACCTCCTGCATGTCAGGGCTCCAGGTTTAGGAGTTTTCTCTTGGGAGGCTCTAGACATGAGTGAAGGGATTAGCAGAATCCCCATGTCAGGAGAATTGAGGTGTCCTGGCAGTGGGCATCCAGGGCCCCAGGAATCTTAGTGTCTGGGGCAGAGGCAGAGTGACCACCTGCATATGAAAGACCTCAGTGTCTCTAGGGTAGAGGCTAATGGGCTTATCACCCCTGAACTGACAACTCTGTTAGCCTCTTATTTCCTCTCCCTAGAGTCTTCCAAGTCAAGATGTGAGCAGTGGCCCTCTGTGGTGGCTTGCTTTGCTTGTTTTCATTCCTTTTACACAGGTGCAGTTAGGTGTCTGCTGCATTTCCCCAGGCTTGGGCCCAGGACACCCTGCCTGCCACCTGCTCAGGCCTCAAGCCCACTTACACCTTCTTCCTCCAGCTCCACACCCATAGATACCTGGGGCTGTGGTGTCCTGGTGCCCACCCCCTTGTCCTGAGTGGAATTTCACTGGCAGTGAAAGATCTGTGCCCTACCTCAAAATTGAGGAACTTTCTCCCCTCAGGCCTTCCTCCTGTGGGGTCCTCACTTTTCTTCCTTTTCTGTCCTAGTGAAGCTAGAGAAAGCTGCTCTTCAGGGCAGATGTTCTGGCCTCTTTCCCTGGAGCTTATTCCCTCAGCCTGGTATCTATATGCAGGGATGGGCCCTGGGTCAGGGTAGGTCCTCTTGCTGCCTCTAGAGAGGAGTCCCTTACAGGGCGTGAAGTTCACGAGCTCTTTGCTACTCTTCCCCAGGTCCAGGAATCGGCCCTAGCCCTCAACCCCGGGCTGCTGTGTGTGGCATGTGGTTCCTACCGACGGGGGAAGGCCACCTGTGGTGATGTGGATGTGCTAGTCACTCACCCAGATGGCTGGTCCCACCAGGGCATCTTCAGTCACCTCCTTGACAGCCTCCGGCAAAGAGGTATGTATCTTGGCTGGACAGGTTGATACTGGCAGGGCAGGACTGGGCGGCTCCGGCAGCAGGGGAGGGTGCTTCATAACAAGGCCAAAGCTACTTCCACACGACTGAGCAGTAGTCAACGCTAACGTGCCACCCTTTGCGGGCTGGGGAGGAATTACCATTTGTGTTTTACACAGAGGAGGCCAGTCATCCAGCAAATCAGTGGGTGAGCTGGGGAGAGAGAAGCCAGGGATGATTAGGGGTGACCTGGGAGGACAGGACAGCTGAGGGCCTGCTCCCCTGCCCTCCCAGCAGCCCCCTGTGCTATGTAGGGTTCCTGACAGATGACTTGGTGAGTCAGGAGAAAAATGGCCAGCAGCAGAAGTATTTGGGCGTGTGCCGGCTCCCAGGACCCAGACGGCGGCACCGGCGGCTGGACATCATCATCGTGCCCTATGATGAGTTTGCCTGTGCTCTTCTCTACTTCACCGGCTCTGCCCACTTCAACCGCTCCATGCGGGCACTGGCCAAGACCAAGGGCATGAGCTTATCAGAGCATGCGCTCAGCACAGCCGTGATCCGGAACACTCAGGGCTTCAAGGTAGGGCCTGGCCGGGTGCTGCCCACCCCATCGGAGAAGGATGTCTTCAGGCTCCTGGGCCTCCCCTATCGAGAACCTGCTGAGCGGGACTGGTGACAGTGGCTGGGTACCACCCCTCCCCAGATGGCCATCTAGTGTCCCCTACCACTTCCAACTTTGAGCTTCCAGCGAGTCCTCAGCAAGCTCCCAGATCCTGGGGTCCACTAGCCCCTTCCCAGGCTTCAAGTCTTTCTACGGGACCACTGGCCCTGGTGGAGTTTTGCATATAAGTGGCTGGTTTGTAGCCCAGCTTCCTGTGCTAATGACCCAAGAATCCCCTCCCCCTCTGCCCTGGAGGGGACCTAGTTGTTGGGGGGTGGGAGAGAGTCTGCAGGCAGGGAGGCAAGTATCTGTCCCCACATCATCCAGGACCTTTTGGAGTAGGAAAACGAACAGTTCCACATGTACTTTCTTGACCCACCCACTTCCTATGCAGCTGGAGGTGCTGGGAAGGGAGTTCCCAGGCTCCGTGAGGACCACATTGGAAGGCCGAGGGGCCCAGTAAAGTGAATCTGACATTCAACCTGCCTGGTGTCTGTGAGTTGCCCTGCCTGTCCTCTTCCTGTCAGGCAGACGGACGTGAGTCTAGAAGGGCTGCACGAACTGCCCTTCCAACAGGCCAGGCCTGAGCTGGCTCATTAGCTCAGAAGGGGGCAGGGATGACTGTCACCAGGAGAATTCTGGGTGCAGTAGTTTCTGTGAGGCTGGCCCTAAACGAGGCTATCAGGCATGAGCAAATTGATAGCTCATGGACAGTAGTTACTTGGTGCCCTGTGTGCTGCTGGCAGGGCTGGGGCAGGCAAGCAGAGACATGTTTGAGAGGGGTAAGCAGGCTCTGCAGGGACAGTTAAGGGAGCAGCTTTAGACAAGATGGGGGTGATAGAGGACTGATTCGTGCCCAAGGGCCTAGCTTGGTAGCAGTAGCAAGACGAGCCAGTGGAATCAAGGCTAAGCCTTGTGGGTCTGGGAGCGCTTGGTGGGAGGAGTTGAGGGATGCCAAGTGTGAAGGATAATGAGCACAGGGGCAGGGGAGAAGGCAGAGGTCAGGAGAAGGGGTGAAGGAACCTGGAGAAGAGGGCGAGAGGGGCTCAGACCACACAGATGGGCTCAGACTTGGTGCTGGTGTGGTACTGGTGGGACTGGAGCCTGTCAGGAACTTGCAGGGCCCGGCACTGGTCTATGCTTGGTCTCAACCAGACCTGAAGTCTAAGCCAATGGGCCTTGTCTGCGTGGAGCCTGCTGGGGAAGGAACCAAAAGTCCATGGAGTCTGGGGCCCCTTGTACAACTTAGTGCTCACCAGGAAGAGGACCACATCAAAGACCCAAAAGTCTTCGTAGGGGCACCCTCTCCCTCTGGTACTTCTCTTTGGGAGGATAGGAGAGGAGCAGGGGAGCTCCTGGGCCCCCAGGATGACAGCTATTTTCCACCCCTCCTTAAGAGCTCTGAAAGGAGCCCTGGTGGCACAGTGGATTAAATATTGAACTGCTTAATCCAGAACTTGATTGGAACTTAATTCAACAACATTTTAGGAGGTTGTGGAATAATATCCACTTGTCTGTGGATATTCATCAGCTACATGCTCAAATTTCTGATATAAGTAATTCTCAAGTTGACCACTGAGTGGCTACTAATTTGCTACTCCTGCTAGAGATCAAGATCCCCTAAGAACTTGATTGAACCTCAGCATAGTGATCCTGCTTGGTCACCTTAGAGCCGGTGGTGGTCTGGCAACGTCTTGCGTATGGGGTCCCCAGCCGGTCTCCTCCCTCCCTGCCTTCTTCGGATGGCGGCTGTTTATGTTGGACTTGTGGCCAGAGACGGGTAAGGATCACGTGGAACCTCGGCAACCTAAGACAGAGCCATTGCCATGCTGCAATGAGTTTTGATGACGGGTAAGACTGAGGAATTCGCACTGACCGCCTAAGACAGGCAGCGTCCCTTAAACAAATAATAAATAAGGGGAATCTGATGCAGACCGTGCAGACCCAGTCGGGAGTTCAAGGCCCTGTGGGCCCAAGCGTTGCTGACCGTCCAAACCATAGGCTCTGAGGCAGACTTCAGCCACCTAGCAGACTAGCAGACATAGCAAACTGTCCCTCATCTGATTATTCAGTAAATTCCAAAAAGGCAAGTTCCCCTCCCTACCCCCCCCCCAAAAAAAAAAAAAAGCTGAAGCGGATAGATAGAAACACTGTTATTTGGTGATATATGGAGGGGATTATAATCAATGTAATGAAACAAGTTATATGAATGGTTGAATGTGAAACTGATGATGGGCCCTGTAAACTTTCACTCAATCCACAATAAAAACCTTTAAAAAAAAAAAATATTGAACTGCTAACCAAAAGGTGATTCAAACCCACCAGTCCCTCCATGGGAAGAAGACGAGGCTGTCTGCTCCTGTATTATTTACAGTCTTGGAAACCCTAAGGACGAGTTCTATGCTGTCAGATAGGATCACTCTGAGTCAGAATACACTCATTTTGAGTGAGTTTAGTTTGGGTTTGGTAAGCACCCTGTCAGTTCCATTCTCGGTACCTGCCATTGGCTCCAGCTGGAGTCAGGGTAAACAAGTTCAAATACTGCTGTGTCCATGCCCAAGTGTGGACATTGCTTCCTACTTCAGTATCCGGCTGCTCAGCAGCCTCCAGGTGCTGAGGAACAGGGCCTCTGGGGTCAGGAGAAGAGCAGACCAGTGTTAACTTAGGGCTTGCCAGGTGCTTGGCCAAATCAGCCCCTTCCTACACACAAGAAGTTATCAGAACCACAGGGAGTAGGTGTAGATTTGTTTGTGTGAAGCTAGGGAACTGACCCTCATTCCTGTCATCCACATCCCCATCTGCTTTAGCCCAAGACTCACAGTTTAGGGGACTGCCTTCAAACTACAGGCTCCTTGTCCCACCTCCTGATAAGGGGGACAGGAAATCATGGGATAAAGAGAAAAAATGCCCACACCTCCAGAGACCCCTCCTGTGGTGATATCGTATTTGCTGCTCAGTCTGATAGGAGCCCAGGTGAAAAGCTTCTGAGATAAAGGAGCTGGTGGAGGGATTTCTGCAGCTTAGGACAAGGATGTGGGCAGGGGGAGCTCTGAGTCTAAACTGAGCAAGGAGCGTGGGTGTTCCTGGGTCGGGACCTGGTTCCTGGGTAGGCTTCCAGCTTGGATTTCACAGTCCTGGTGGGTTCTGGAGTCTTATCCAGCCATTGGGTATCTCACATACCTACCACCTGGCCCCGAAGAGGAGAGGGACCCCACAAGCCTGCTTCCTGCCCCTCTAATGTCTTGTCTCTGAACCAGGGTTGTCCCTAGCCAAACTCCACATGTGGTAGGCAGAATCACCAGCTGCTCCTTGGAAACCCTATACAGGGTCGTTATATAGGGTTGGAATCAACTCGCCAGCACTTCACAACAACAGCAACAAAGATGGCCACCTTGGAAACCCTATGAAGGGTCACTATGAGTTGGAACTGACTTGATGTCCATGTCCTAATCCCCAACCCCAGCAAGCATGCTACTTTATAGGTTAATAACATGAACGAGATTTTTCTGGATTACTCAGAGCTCAGTCTAAGCACACATCCTTAAGAGTAGAGAACTGTCCTTGACTATAATTAGACATGAAGAAAGGTCATAGAAATGAGCCATTGCTGGCTTTGAAGAGGGAGAAGGGGCTAGCAGTCACGGAATGTGGGCAGCCTCTAGAAGTCAGCAAAGACAAGAAACTGGTCTGGAGCTTCCAGAGAGAGCACAGCCCTACTGGTACTTTTCATTTTAACCCAATAAGCCTTGTGTTGGGAGTCCTGGTGTGGTGCTGTGGGATACAGCAGTGGACCACAAGGTTGGTTTGAACCACAAGGTCGGTGGCTCAAAAACACCAGCTGCTCTTCAGAAACCCTACACTGAGTTACTATGAGTCGGAACTGACTCAACAGCATTTAACAAGTCTTGTGTTAGACTTCTGACCTATAGAAGTGTGAGATAATACATTTGTGCATTTTTAAGCCCCCCAAATTTGTGGTTAGTGGTTCAAATTCATCAGCCGCTCATTGGAATCCTATACAGGGTTGCTATGAGTCAGAACCAACTCAATGGTATAAAAAACAAGAAGTTTGTGATAATTTGTTACTGCAGCAATAGAAAACCAATAGGCCATTGTGTGTCTAGGTCTCTCCCTGTACAGAGAGCAGAGGAGCAGCAGGTGTGACCTGGTGCCTCTGTGAATTTGAGGAAGTCTCTGAAACGCAGCTGGTTGGGTGGGGGTAGTGAGTAGAAGAGAGTCTCTGAAGTTAAAAGGTTCAGGAGTGAGTAAAGCCCCATGTCCAGCCCTCAGCCCTCAGAACATGCACAGTCTGTATCCCCTTTGATCCCAGCTTTCCTCTGATTCTTTGTACCCAAGATGCAAGTCCTCTTCAGCTGCTCTGGTGCAGCTGGGAGCCTCCTCATTTCCCGGGACCACGTGATACCATTCCCCTCTGCCCTAGATTTGCATTTCAAGGGTGGCATGACAAGACCAAAACTTCTTTCAGTTCTGATTGCTTGAGAGGCAGCAGGTGTGGGCACAGGGCCAGGAGCCCCTCAGCCAGTCCTGCCCCCAGGTTTGGGTGGGTGTGGCAAGGTGGGCAAAGTGTTCCTTGTCCTGAGGGATCCAAGGACTGCTTCTCCAGGAGAGTTGTGAATTTCCACCTGCAGGAATCCGTGCCCTTTAACTGGAATAGAATGTCTCTTGCCAGGACTGTAACCTGGAGAAGATACTAGCCACCCCATCCTTTCCACTTCCCCATTACTTCAGAGATCAACCTCACATGGAAGCTATGGATGCTAGAGCAACTTCCTGCTCCCCACTAAGGAGTGGCCCAAGGCTCTAGCCCTTCAGATGAGCACCAACCAGCTATGTCTAGGACCCTTGTAGCCACTGGGTAGCTCTGCTTCTGATCTATAGGAATGGGGATGCTCAGGACTGAAGCCTCAAAACTGGGCCAACTAGGACTCACTGGCGGTCAGAGCAGAAGCTGAGCTCCAGCCAAGACTTCAAGGGAGCATCCAGGAGGTGGCCTAAGGGTTGAGAGACTGCCAGGAAGGTAGTCTGGGTCCCAGGCACAGGAGGCCACTGCTTGCTGTTTGAGTATTTTGGGACCTCTTCCTGCCACCTACGGCCCCTTTGCCCTGCTGGGTTTGGGCTTGACCCAAACAGCCTGGAGCTACATGTTCCTCTCAACCCCACTACCCCATCCATTGTGCTCTGGTTCCTTCTAGTCAGCAGTGTCTGTGCACTTACTTGTGTATGCCTCTGGGTATCTATGTCCCTGTGTGGCTCCCTGCTCATTTGTCTATGTGCCCAGTGTACATTCTAGGCCCTGAGTTTCTGTGCCTAGTGTTTGTGATTTTTGTACCTGCGCACGTTTGTGCCCCTGGGATTTGTCAGCATGTCCCAGTCTATCTAGGCCTCTGTGTGCACACCTTTATGTGGAGGACTCAGGGGGGACCCTGGAAGTTCCCTGGGGTGTTAAGAGACTTCAGAAGGTGGCAGAGCCTAGCTGGACTCAGGGTCCTTGTGTCCATGGAGGCGGCCGCAGGGCGGGCCGCCTGCGTCAGCCTTGAGCGGCCATCAATAGCGTGCGGTTAATTAATTTGATGGGAACAGCAGGGACCGCCGTTTGCATTTAGTGAAGTTCCAGGAACTTCCAACCTCATCTTCATAATTGGCCTCATAAATTGTAAGAAAGAGAGAGATCAGCAACGCAGGCGGGAGGAGGGGCTGCCCGTCCGTCCTTATTTAATTTTATTGCTGAAATTCATCTTTTTAGCCTCCTCCGGAATCGGCTCTCCCTGCCGGATTTGCCTAATCATGATAAATTAATATTCATTTCCCCGCCTCTTCCCCAGCTCCCGCACTGTACATGGAGTGGGGTGGGGGCTCTCCTAGTAGTCCCTCTGCCAGTCCTTGGGGTGGGAGCAGCTCTGAAGGGGAGTTTGGACACAGAACATAGTGGACCTCAGGGAGCCTGAGAGGAGGATGTGGCTCTGGCTCTGTTACCTGTGTGTTCGGGGGGGACTGGATCATCTGATGGGAGGAGCAACCCAGAGGGTCATGGATGCAGAGCAACTGCCTCTAGCCAACCAGGCAGGGATATGGCAGGGGGAGCCCAGATGCCAAGATTGGAGCAAGGATGCATTTGGGAGGAAAGGCTGGAAGCCAGCTTGAATTAATGTGGGGAGCAGACTGGTTGCCCACCTGACCTGGTCTTTGCCTAACCCCAAGAAGACCCAGGCCACTTTGCCCTGTACAAATTCCAGCAGTCCCGTCCTGGTCTGGGGGCCTTCAGGGGCACCCATGGCCTCTGACTGGCAGACATGGCCTCTACACTTTCCACAACCCAGCCTGCTTTTCCTTGGCAAGGCCCTTCTGAAGGCAGAGGGGAACATGGGTGGGGTGGGGAATACAGCTGTTTTCTGAGCCATGAGGCCCCCACACCCCAAGGGATCAGAATTCCCTGTCTTACTCCATCACAGTTCATGTGTAACACCTAGGGGCATTTGAGGTTTCATCCAGCTCCTTATCCTATTTTACAAGTGGGGAAACTGAGGCCCAACGATGATAGTGGACTGGCCCAAGGCCTCACAGAGGTTACAGGGACTGGGACTAGGAGTGAGGCTACTCTACCCCAATCTGGGGCTTTATGCGGTAGGCAGGGCTCTAAGAGTGACCTCTCGGTGACCCTAGATATCGTGTAATCCCATCCCCTTTGGGTAGCTGTACCATCGAGTGGATTCTGGCTCACAGCAGCAACCCTATGTAACAGAATTGCCCCATAGGGTTTAATCTTTACAGAAGCAGATCACCATGCTTCCCCCAAGGAGCCACTAGGTGGGCTTGCACAGCTAACTTATCTGTTAGCAGCTGAGAGCTTAACAACTTGTGCCACCAGGGCTCCTTTGAGTGTGGGTGGAACCTGTGAATATGATGAAATATGGCTCACATGGTTATGCTAGGTTATATGGCAAAAGGGGTGGCTAATAAGACATGAAAAGTAGAGCATGTCCTCTGGCAAGTAGCTGAAGGGACAAACATTAAAGCATGAGATGGATTCATGAGATAGAGGGGTCAAGCCCAAGGACCAGAGAGAGCAGCCCCTAGCTGACAGCCAACAAGAAAACAGGGGCCTCTGTTCTATAATCACAAGGAACTGAAGTCTGTCATAGGAGTGAGTATAGGAGCAGAGCCCAGCCTGCTAATACCTTCATTTTAGCTTTGTGGAACCCTAAGCAGAGAACCCAGCTGAGCCTGTCTGGACTTGTGACCTTCAGAACTGCGAGGTCATAAATGGGTGTCTTTTTAAGCTGCTAAATGAAGACCATTTGTTAGGCAGCAAGAGAAGTTCAATATGCTGGGCCTAGGGTAAGGGTGTCTTAGGAGGCTCCTATGGGGGGGGGTGAAGTTGGGAGAGATCTGGGGGCTCTATCCACATCACCTCCTTTCCCATGTCCTCACATGACAAGGATTAATTGGAGCTGCTCCCCAGTGACCAAAGTCCTCACTGCTTTGCTTGGGACCAAACCCATGTAAACATCTATATTGAGACTCCTGCTCAAGGAGGGTCCCCACTCCAGGGTGTGAGGAGGGCAGCGAATTCCCTGGCTGGGATGGGTGGGAGCAGGTTTCCCCCAGAGTCCATACCTGTCACAGGGCTGGTGCTTTGAAAGGAGGATCATCCAAAGAATTAGTTTAGGCAGGCCCTTGTAAACACACTTTGGACAGGATGATAATTTGGTGCCTTTTCAAGCCAGAGTCCCCTCCCTGCAATCAGTCATAAAAAAAAAATTGTTATTCAATATTTATTCATGGAGGTTTGGTATGTACTATAAAGGTGTTTTGATTCCCCACTGGAGGACACCAGCATCTTTGGGAGGCTGTTGTTAGGTATAGACCCCCTATGAGACAGAGCAGAACTGCTTTGTGGGGTTTCCTAGGTAGGAATCTTTATGGGAGCAGGTTGCTAGGTGTTTTTCCTTTGGAGTCACTGGTGGGTTTGAGTCAAACCTTTTGGTTAGCAGTTGAGCCCTTAACCTTTGAACTATCAGGGCCCCTTCTTCAGAGATTGTTGTTAGATGCCATCCAGCCAGTTCAGATTCTTAGCAACCCTGCATAGAGTTTCCAGGGAGCAACTGGTGAGTTTGAACCACTGACCTTGCGGTTCAAACTGACCGTACATACCAGGTTTTATCCTTCAGTGCCACACAAAGATTATCTCTTCAGAGATTAGGGAAGGAAAACCAATTGACATTTTACAAGTTATGGAAGGGGTCTCCAGTGACGAGGCCTGAGTTAGTTGCACCATGTCTGATTTATTTCAGCAATGTAGATTGATGAACTCTTGGCCTGCCTGGTCTACCCTTAACCTGGTCCTGCACATGGATTATATCATGTAACCTTTCCAACAGCCCTAGAAGTAGTTGTGCTGTCCCCATTTTGAAAATGAGGCTCAGAGAGAGTCCCTTTCTTAACCTAAGCCTCCCAACATGTGAGGCGCAGAAGCCCGGGGTTCCCTGGTTAATCTGGGAACAGCACTGGGCCAGATCTAGTTGGTCTTTCTGCCCTCTCTCCTTCCCTCATGTAGCCATCCAGGGGCTCTGAGCCTTCAGGTTTGTGGAGAGTACCTGATGCTGATGTTAAAGGACAGCCCTAGGGTCTTGAATCATCCAAAGCCCACCTTGTCCTGAGCTGGAATCCTCTGGCTTCCCCCACTCCTTTAGGGAATTAGTGGCATTGGAGGCACTGACCTCCAAAGTCCTGGAGGCAGTGGACCTGGTTCCAGAGCTCACATGTATGTCCACACAGTACTGACTTGTCCTCACATGGACCCACTGAGACATCCCTTTCCCTCTGCTCCAGGCTCCCCCTGACGGCTCCTCTGTCATTACCCAGACCTTGGACTCAGTGTGTATGGCCCCTTTGGGGGATGCAGTTTGATCATGCGCTGGTCAAGCCAGCACTACTTAGCTCCAAGAACACACACCCACTGAAAAAGAGTCACCTCTGCCCTGCTTCCCAAGCTGCCTAAAGCCATGCCCCTCCTCACCTTGCCTGGAAACCATCCCAGCCAAAGACTGCAGTTCTTACCTCAGCCTCTGAGAACTAAGGCCTCTTGCCCTCTCCCACACCCGTGTGGAAGCTGCTGAACCACCAAGAAAGAGATATCCTAGAGAATGCCCACCTGCTGCCTAGTGAAGACAAAGCATGGACCACGGATGCCTAGCTCCTTAAGCAGGGACAAGTTCCCACCAGCCGATGCTTCAAGTTCTGTGTTTCTGGCCTAAACTCCCTCCACCCCATGGGAACGGACAAATGGGCTTCTTTGGGATCTGGAATGGGAGCCACTGCTCCGAAGCAGGCGGATAGCGAGAAGAGGAAATGCTCCGTGATTCACCCTCGGGGGCAGAGGCAAGCGCCTCGGAGCTGGATCGGATTGCTTGCTGCTGCCAAGCAAGTCGGGCCTGAGGGTGGGACGGGACTTGATGCCGACCGGAGCACTTCCGGAAGATGCCAGCAGAGGGCGCCCGAGGACCGGTGAAGAGGCCCGGCTACGAGGGCTGGCCGGAGGTGGGGGGTGTGGTTAAGGGGCGGTGGGTGCTGGGGAGTCCTCCGTGGGGCCTTCTTCCAAGCTTGAGCAGAGAAGAAGGGCCAGACTGCGCCGCGGAAGCGTGGTCTCTATCCCTGCTGGAGGACAGGCGCTTGAGGGCCCTGCGCCCCTTCCATGGATGGGTAGATCCTCCCAGCACCCTACAAGGGAACAGAGCTGCGGATCCAGGACCGGACTGGTCTGGTGACCTTGGTACTGAAACGAGTAGGATCCCTTTTCTAGATTCGCTTTGGTCAGGACTCTGTGCCTGGGTCCCTCCACCTTCCCCCCGCAGGGGAATTCTGTGCGTGCTCCTTGAAGTTCTAAACTGGGAGACTAGGTAGGATGGGGCGACGAATGAGCGGAACCAGTAACATCCCGCCAGCCAGGCTCCGTCAACCTCGGAGATTTCTAGAACTCGGAGCTAAGAGCGGGAGAAAGGGGTCAAAGGGGCGAAAAAGATGGAGGAGAGTGTGTAGAAGGTAGAAGTTAAGCAAATGAAGGGGGAGGAGGTTGGATTGGGTGGGGCCCAGCCTCCAGGGGTAAGCGCTATGGAGATGCGAGCCCTCTGCACCTCCTCTCTGCCGTGTCCGGTGTCCCGGGATCCATTGCTTTCCCTGTATCTCCCCTCCAGCCGTCATGATTTATGGCTGGGCCGGGCCTGGCGACCTTGGATGGATAACTAATGACGGGTCAATAACCTACAGAAAAAGTGAACTGGTGAGGGGAGGAGGGACTAGGCCCATTAGACTGCCCATCCCGTTCCTCCCGGCATCTCCCCTTTAATCTCTGTACCTCGCACTACAGTCTCCTTGCTCTAGGGGCTTCTCAAGGGCCTTTTTGCCTGGCTGACAGGTGATGGTTACACAGCTGAGGCAAGGGCTGGCAGAGGCAGAACCAAACATACATCAGACTGAAGCGGGTCACACGTGAGTGAGGGACACCGGTGGGGGGCCTGGAATACTCCCCATTTCTGTAGACAAGAGAAAATCATATGTTGAGAAACCAGAGTTGGTAGGTGGTGGAGTTCTTGTCTGGCAGTAAGCAGGGCACCCTGGGAGAGAAAAAAGGAAGAACTCTGGTGCCTACTTCACCCAGCCCACTCCCTTGTCTTCTCTCTCTGGGGGTGTCCTCTGCCTACCCCCACCCCAAGCTACCTGAGGTCAGTGTTTTTTACTTCAGTCTTGGAAAGACCTCCTATTTGCCCTGTGTCTCTGCTTGCATGTGGGTTGTTGTTGTTAAGTGCCGACGAGTTGATTCCAACCCAGGGCGACCCTGTGTAGGGTTTCCAAGGAGCGACTGGTAAGTTTGAACCACTGACCTTGCGATTCAAACACCTTTGCAGTCTGGCGCATTAACCCAGGACTCCTTGCTTGCGGGTACTGAATCTTAATTCCAAGATCCCCTAATTCCTGTTAAGGATGAACCCAAGCCACCTTCTGCCAGCTCCCCTCTCCCTGTGTGAGATCACCTAGGTCAACCCTTGGGCCTCCAGTCTATTTCCAAAACTCCAGGTTGCCAGAGTTTAGGGCAAGGACCCTCTCACTGCCTGACTTTATTGAATATATTGTTAAGTGCCATTGAGTCAGTTCTGACTCATAGCGATCCTGCATAGGGTTTCCAAAGAGCAGCTAGCTGGTGGGTTTGAACCACCAGTTTTGTGGTTAACAGTACAGTGCTTATCCTACAGTGCCACATCAGGACTCCCATAATAACACATCTGTGCATGGAACTGTAGAGGGGAGCAGCCAGTAGATACGAGGAGCTGAGACTTGACTTCAGATCTCTGGCTCCAAATCATAGCTTCTCAATCCTCCCTGGGTTCCTGTCTCTGTCTGCTCATCCTTAACTCCTGTCCAGCGTGGTCGACAAAGAAGAACCCACTGAGGCAAGGGCATTTCCCCTCTAGGTAGTCACAAGGGGACACGACAACCTTGAGGAAGTATAGGAAGAGTGAAGGTGGGATGGAAACATATTCAGGCTTAACAACTTTATAGATGGAGATGGTATGTGGTGGCATGTGGACTCCTACAAAGTAGAAATGAGTAAGGACAGAAACATGCAAGGCATCAACTCCCCTTTTTGAGATGGAACCACCAAATCTTCAACCATTCCCATAACCCCTGATTCCATTTCCAGCTTTTCCCACAGCCCTTGTACCAAACCAAACTCACTGTGGTCTCCCTAAGGAATGTTTCTTCTACCTTCTTTCAAGATCAACTTGGAAAGTAGGAGGTCCCTGACTCCAAGACTGGCTATATAATTTTCAGGTTCAAGTACAAAATAAAAATTGGGGCTGATTATTAAAATTTCAGGACTGAGACAGCAAAGCATTAAAACCTAAAGAGGGCCCTGTGGAATACACAAGTTGCACACCCATAAACACAACCCTGATTGGCACATCTCAATGGCTTACTTCTCCATTCATTGACTTTGGGGTCCTCCTGCTTGGGCCACATCAGACTCTTCTTTTCCATGATCAGTGCAGCTCAGAACCTCCTGGGTCTCTCACTGGACTTGCTCCACTGTCTACTGGCCTGCTAGCTTCCTGCTTCTCTCCAGCACCAGTTTCCTGACCCCAGTCCTTCTAATGAGTCTCATTCCCAGCCCACTCATCCTAGTTTCTTAAGCTCTCTGTCCCAAACATTCCCTACCCTGCTTCATTTCCATATTGTTTACCCAGAATCCAACTCCTCTTGAAAATTTACACTTCCCCTTAGTCACCTCCCCCAGGAAGCCTTTTCTGATTTTCCTGTTGTAAATCTCACATAACACACTATTTTCTTGGGTTCAAAGTACAAATCACCTTCTGCCTTCCCTCATAAGCCATTTGTCTGCCATCCAGTGCACTTAAAATTCTACAAGACACATGATGTCAGATTCATTATTGTAACTCCTACTGTGTTTGTTGACACAGGGCAGGGGCTCAGGTAATGTTTGTTGATGCAAATGTGGCATCGTTGGCATGAGTGTGTGTTTGTAAGCCCTGAATTGTGCCCACAAGGCATGTGCTACTCTGTTCATGTGTCCATATACATGTATGTGCAGTCATGTTAGCACAGGAGTGGTTTCTATAGGCGTTAGCACGGATGGCAGGTGCATGGATTTGCACGGCTGTGTGCGCAGGGACTCAGGTTGGCGAGCGTGTCTGAATGGCAGATCTATGTGCATACATGGACACCAAGCATGTGCTCTTGGTCCCATGAGGTCGGGGTTTGTGCCTGGACAAGAGCTGCAGGTGCGCCGTGCAAGGACACAGGCGGCTGGCGCGTGTGCAGGCCATGTGTGTTCACAGCTGCGTGTCCTGGCCACCGGCGGGCGGGCAGGCAGGCCGGCCGACTGGCCGGCCAGCGCACCTCCACTTTCGCTTTATGCGCAGCTTTGTTCCTCCGCAGCGGGCGGGCGGGTAGGCAGGCGGCCGCGTGGTCTCCTAGCTGCTCAGCCTGGCCGGCTCCGACCCGCGGTGATTGGCGGCCGCACGGCTGCGGCAGCGGCTTGGCTCCCGGGTGGGCGGAATCGGCTCCCGTTACCGGCGCAGGGGGGCAGAAGGGAGGAGGGGGGCGCCAGGCCATCCATCTTCTGTTATTACAGCGTAATGGGGCTGCTCGGGCGCCCGCCCATTTGTCATCGGCCTCGTTCGCTGATAACCGGCATTTGTCATCACTTTCCTCTGCGCCAATGTCATCAGCGCTGATGACAGGCGGGGGTGGGGGGTGGGGGTTGCGTGTACGAGCCCAGGCGCGCACACATGCACATGGCCTACTGGACCCACGCACATTCACACATGCACACGAACTTGAGGGGGGACATATGCCACTGGGCATGGATCAAGGCTCCCTGAAGAGGGATACACAATTGAACACAGAACACACTCAGAACTCAGAACACTCACAGCATCATCTGTCAAGCAGCTATTCCCAGCTGGAGCTCCTCACCCCCACTAGACAAGAAGTGTGGGTGTGTTTGTGTGTGTAGGGGTGGTTTGTGGTTACGGAAGCTCCAGTGCAGGTGGCCCTCTGCACATATGTTACATTAGCCACCAACATTTATTGAACCCCCAACAGGTTATACATGTGTGACTATGCCCCACTGGCAGTGTGGTAGCAAAAGAGCAGCCAAAAAAAAAAAAAAAAGGGCAGCCACAGGTTCACTCTCAGGCCACCCAGCGCAAGGGCTTTGTTTTGGATAAGTCTGAAGGTCTGGGATGATGGTGTGATGGATGATGGGTTGGGATGGTAATTAATGGTGAATAGTGTGGTGTTGGAGTCCCCGTGGCACTGTGGGTTAATGTGCTGGACTGCAAAGTAGGTTTGAACCATAAGGTCAGCAGTTCAAACTCATCAGCTGCTCCTTGGAAACCCTATACCGGGTTGCTATGGGTCAGAACTGACTCAACGGCACTTATGAAAACTCTATACAGGTTGTTATGATTCGGAATCGACTTGACAGCACTTCTATCATAAAACTACTTGGAATGAATGTTCCTTCATTTATTAATTCATTCAACATATACTTACTAAATACTCACTGTGTCCCAGGCACTGTTCTAGGTACTATGGAGAATGGCCTCACAGAGCTTCCTTTTTACTGTGGACCTGCTCTTGTTAGTTGCTATCCTGACTCACAGCGACCTTATACATAACAGAATTAAACATTGCCGATCCTGCACTATATCTTCATAATCATGGATGTACTAGACACGTGCTGTTGTTGTTGTTAAGAACCATTGAGTTGGTTCCGATTCACAGTGACCCTGTATAGGGTTTCCAAGGAGCAGCTGGTAAATTTGAACCACAGACCTCATGGTTAGCAGTCCAGTGCTTATCCTACAGTGCCACACCAGACATGATCTTGTTGTTGTTGTTGTTAAGTGCCGTTGAGTTGAGTTCCAACTCACAGCAACACTGTAGAGGGTTTCCAAGGAGTGGCTGGTGAGTTATGAACCACCTATCTTGTGGTTCAAACCGACCTTGTAGTTCAGTGTTTATCCTATAGCGCCACACCAGAACTCCTACATATAGTATACATATGTATTATATATGCATCCTATTTTATATCCTTCCTAGTTGTGAGCCAGAGAAGCCTGTCCTTATCCTTTAGCACAGGAAGAGTGAGTTTACCCCAGAGTGCACAATCCCCTAATGTCTGCCTCCTGACCCTCAGGAGAGAGTATAGTCCGGAGGAGACTCACTCTTTTACTTCTGGTCCCACTCAGGTTCTGAGTCTACTCTGATCGGTGGTAAGAGGAATTCAGGAAAGACTCCAGAAAGAACTTCCTGTTTGAAAGGAATGCAACAGTTTAGGGCAAAGATGCCATTGGTAGCCAAGAGGGAAGTTTGGAAGAGAGAGAAGACCCCCTGTCTGTGTCCTAATGCCTTCTGGGCTGAGCCAGCGCCAGCCCACCTGGGGTCTGATGCTATGTTCTAGCACAGTCACATTAGGATAACATTGGGGGCTCCATTACTCCAGAGAGGCCTCCCTGGTCCTGACTGGCACATATTATTGTTGTTGTTAAGTGCTGTTGAGTCAATTCTAACCCATAACAATCCTATAAAGGGTTTCTGAGGCTGTAAATCTTTATGGGAACAGCAAGCCTCATCTTTCTCCTGCGGAACAGCTGGTAGTTTCGAACTGCTGACCTTAAGGTTCGCAGCCCAATTTGTAACCACTACGCTACCAGAGCTCCTGACTGGCACATATTAGGTGCTCAATAAATATCTGTTGAATGAATTAAAGACAGGATGTATGGGGGTGGGGGGGCTTCCTCCTAGTCCCTCCAAGAATGGTGGCCCAGATACCATCTCATGTCTTCCCCAATGCTCCCCCTCTTTGTCCCCTCTACATGGCCCCAAATTCCCCTTCTCCCCCAGCCTTTCCCTTCTGGGCTGAGGGGGAGGGGCGGGGGGAAGGTCCCCTGGCAGAGCAGGGCTCACTTGTTCCTTGTAAATGAAGACCATAATTAACATTAAATTAAGGTAATACAAATGAAGGCAACACAGAGGCTGACAAGATGAGCGTTTGGGGAGGCAGTGGGGAGAAGTGATTCATATTTTTAATTTACTGTACGGATGGGCCGTGTGGCTGGGGAGCGGGCAGCTCCAGTGGAGGGGGTGTCACCCCGCGATGTTTGCTGGGCTCCAAGCGAGCACACAATGACTATTAAACTCAACTGTCCATATAATGGGACAGATTCGACACAACACCCACCGGAACACCAGGAGACTGACTGGCCAGGCTATAAATCCTGCCACACATGCCCGTTGCCCACCTATGTGTCTGGCCCAGGCCCAGGGCAGGATGGGCACAGTCCCCAAGGGACCAAGATGGCCAGAGAGTCTGAGCTCCTCCTCCTGCTGTGCTCAGCTGAGAGGCTCTAGAAAGTCAGGTCTTGAACTGGTTGGGGAAGATGGGCCCTGTACTGTACCTTGGTGCCAGCATCCAGCTGGAGCTCTGTGCCCCACATGTGTACTGGAGACCCTTCATCAGAATGGGAACGAGTCACCATATCATCATAGCTCACACTTATGAAGCACCTAGTAACCCCCAACCCCCAGGTACTTTTCCTCAAAAGCACACAATGGGGAGAAAACGAGTATCCCATTTTGTACCTGGGGAGACAAGCTGAGAGACAGGGAGTAACTTGGTCACAGAGCTTGGCAAAAAAGAGGGCTCTGTGCCATGCCTCCAAACCCCAGTGCCTGGCGCAACTCCTTCATCCTGTAAAATGTATAAGGAATGAAGGTCAACAACCTGGGCAGCCCTCACCTGCTGACCCCGAGGCCTTTGTAGGCATGGAGCTCTCTGGCGGCTCCTGTGTGTGTGTGCGTGCACATGTGTATATGTGCACACATATGTGTGTATATGCATGAGTGTATGCACACAATTTCCTCTCACCCTTGCTCCAGCCAGGAGAAAGGTGTCAACACATGAACACATGCCAGGAAGGCAGGGATGGGTCCCTGCTTACTCACTCTGCAAACAGAGCCGAAAGATGCTTGTCCCTGGAATGAGAGACGCAAGTGTAATTTAGGTTTTGATATTATAAAAGTCTCGCTGCTCTAAAACAGCGGGGCACTCGGTGCCTCATTAATAAAGGATAAACTCGGAGTCTATTTACAAGGCGCTTTTTGGGGTTATTTACTCTCCAATATACATATGTAATGTTGCACATACTTACCGCTAGGTAAAACTTATCCTTCCAGCTTGGGCCTCTGAGTCATCCTGGGGAGGGGTCCCCGAGAGCTAGAGAGGGTCACCGGGATCTGAGAGGCTCTGTGGGAAATGACAGGACCCCATGAAGGGATGGAAGTCACTGAATGTTAGAACTGGGAGGTAGAAAGGACAGCAGGCCCTCCCCAGGAGTCTCCCCTCCCACTCTGCACTGAAGCACAGGATTAAGCTTCAGCTGCTTTTCAGTCCTGCAGCCCCATAAAGAGAAGGACTTCCCTGCTGGGCATTCAAGGCTCCCCTCCCAGCCCCTTCCTCTAGGATAGGCCAGGGTATGACTGCCCACTTGGCCCCATCCTGACCACCCTGTGAAGAGTTCCTGAAGCCTCCACAAGGAAGTCAGCCAATTCGGAGCAGCAAGTATATCCTTGGCAACATTGTGGGCTTCATTCTACCTCATCACCTTGTCATAGCCCTGCCATCCCTACCATTCTGGGCTCAACAATGCCTGGGGTTGGCAGGATCTTCCTCAAACTGAAATGGAGTCTTCTCCCAGCATCTTGCACCCATGGGCCCACATACATTGGAGTTTAGTTCTCACAGCTGCCCAGTCTCCACCTTTACCTGAAGCTTCCATCAACTTTGCCTGGACACCTGACTTCACTGGCAAGGCTTCAGCAGACCCTTGCAACAATTGTGAGGTAGGGCATGAGTTTATCCCCACTTCATAGGTAAAGAAACTGAGACTTTAATGTTTTAGGGAAGTTGCCCAATGTCATGCAGCTAGTAGGTTACTACTGGGATGTGAATCCAGATTAGGGTCCATACTTCAGCATGGCCTCCTCATGGGTCCTGGGCCTTTACAGGCCACCCTTGCCCTTTGGTTCAGGCTGGGCTTCAGCAGTCCCTGGCCTCCACTGAGGAGTCAGCCTCTGTGAGCAGATTTTCTATCATTGACTAACCCTCCCACTACATGCAGACTTGGGCCTGGCCATATGGTCTTTGTGAATATAGGTATATGGGGAGGGAGATCCCACCTTGAGCAGAAACCCTTAATTCACAGGGAAACTGGAGACAGGGCCAGACACACACATAACACCCCAGAGTTGTGAGACTTTCTGTGTTTGTCTGCTCCTGTTGCTGAGAGGTGTGTGATCTAGGGGCAGGTCCCAGAGGATGAGGATGAGGATGGTGTGTGTGTGTGTTTGTGTGTGTGTGTGTGTGTCTGTGTGTGTTGTGGGGAGGGTAACATAGCGCCATCCCAGACCAAGCAGTCTGGACCAAGGTGACATCTTGTGGCCATTAAGAGGCCTACAGCTGTCCTGCACGGAGCCTGGGGTGGTGGTATCAGGGTGTCACCAGCCATGTGGGGGCCCACAGCAGTCCAAAAGACTCTCATACTTGAGGTGGGGCTCATGCTACTCTAGGCTCCCATATTGAGCTCTGTGAGGAGGAAGGTCTCATACATCCTCCTCAGGCCCAAAGTTGGGGGAGAGTTGACCCAGAGGATGCTGGACAGAGGGAGGAGGATAAGTGGGAGGATCCGATCCATCATTGTTGGTGAACAATGAGCCGTCACCACCTAATTAAAGATGTAATTACAGCAAATACATCCTGGGCTGAGAATGAATGACGGATGGCAGCAAGGCACCTTGCAGCCAGCAGGCAGGAGGCACTGCCCCCTAAAGCACCCTAAGCTGGAAACCCTCCCGAAGGTTCCTCTCCTCACTCCTAACCCTAGCTGGGGACATGTGACCTAGGGCCCTCAGACAGGAAGTCATGAGTGATGCTGGAGCGGGGATGGAGGTGGGTGGTGATGCCAGGGGGGCAGCTGCAAAGAGGGGCTGGGCCTTGTTCTAATGTGGGTGGGAAGGAGGCCAAGAGGCCAGGGTCAGAGGCTGAGGAGCTTGCTCAGGAAGTGGGTGTTTCTGTGGGAACACAAACAGGGCTTCAAGGTATACCTGCTTGGGTGTAATTGGGCCCCTGGCCAATGCCCATGTAGTTGGATGCAGGGGCCAGGCCGGGGATCTGTGGGGTCATGAGGGCTTGGTAGGTCTGGCTCAGACTCCAGGGACCATGGGGAGCTCCGTTAAGGGCTGTTTGTCCTTATCTAGGGTTCAGGATGCAGGACAGGGACTGGTCACACGGACAGGGGTGAGGTCTGACTGATTTCTCTGATAATCAGGGTTCTGCTCCTCCTGTATCAGGGGGCCACCCCCACCCTCTGCCTCCTGCCACATGCATCAAGGACTGTGGTCATCCCAAGGAGGTCTGGGATTCAGGATGCCTGTTTCTCTCTTTGGCATCTCAGGGACTAGATGAAGTCCTGAACACAGGGTTAGGGTGACTCTGAGGCTAGTTTGAGCACTGCCATCCAGGCCAAAGCACCCAGGACCAAGGTCTGGCTACTCAGTGGTCAGCCTCTCAGCCCCATCTGCCCTGGTGGCCCGTTCTTCCGGGTGTATGGCTGAGCCCAAGGGAGAGAGCTGGGTGGGCAGCCTCGTGGAGCCCAGGCAGGCAGGCTGAGGGGAGAGAGGGAAGGGCCCTGACAGCAGAACAAATGCTTGTAATTTTATAACCAATCTCAGCGTGTCCGTGGGGGGCCATTTGTGCTCCACTCAGGACCAATCAGCCTGACAGAGCTATGAGGCCGCCTGAGTGAATGTGAGCCGCCCCCCACACGCCCCCCCAACGCCACTTACTGCAATCTCATTACCCGCCCAGCCCAAGACCAGCCTCAGCCAGGGGCCGCAGTGAAGGGGACGTGGCCCACCTGCAGCAGCATCAGGCCAATGCCGGAGCTGGGCCTGGGTGAGGAGGGCAGGGTGGGAAGGGTTGGGGGATCCATCGGCTCAGAGTGAAGGGAAACAGGGAGACAGTCTCAGGGCGCAACAAGCATTAAGAAGTCTTAACATTTGTTGCGTGGAGCATTTAGGATCCACAGGACACGAGTCCTTGCCCTCAAGGGGCTTGTATTCTTCTGGGGTAGATAGAAAGATTACAGATGGATGGGAGCTGGGGAAGGTGGGCAAGGCAGGCCAGCACTGTGGGGCAGAGTTCCAGGGCCTAGATGGCAGTGTGCTGTAATAAGGGGCAGGAAGGGAGGAAGACAGAACCAGAGAAAACCAGTAGTTCATGAGAAGCCAGAGCAGGGGGCACAGGGCACCCACGGGAGGGAAAGGAGGGTGTTGGGGGAGGGGCTGCTGGCCAGTGGTGGATATTAAAGGACAGCCTTGCTGGATATCTGGCTCTGGGGATAGCTATGTGCCCATTAGTCTCTCTAATTGTCAAAAATCTAATTTAGTGTCTGGAGTCTGGGCCGGCCTCGGGTTAAATGGAGAGAGGCAGGCCTAGCCATAAATCTGCCCACCCAGCCTGGGCTGGTGCTAATTCTGCAGTTAAGTGAGTGGGTGAGGAGGACAGCAGGATGGGACAGGGAGGGCTCTGGAGAGGGGTTTCTCTGGGTGACTACATGTGCCAGCCCCCATGTGCCTGATCAGTCAACCCTCCTGTCTTGCAGGATGAAGGGGACTTGCCTGAGGCTCATTTGAGCAAGGGCCTCAAGTGTCTGAGGAGTTCAAGACCCAAAGGAGAGTCTCTCCTGGTTCTTCCAGGCTGGAGTTGTGAGCCAGCAGCCTTTCCTCCTGGGCCCACACTGGCTCATTAAAGGATCAGTTCTTCAGTTATTTCGGACAGTCCTTGACAGTAGGAAGGCCACAGTTCCCACCTAGCCTCATCTTGAACCTACAGTGAAGGGGAAGGAGATTGGCATCATGTGAGCAAGTGGCTGGTTATCAGGTTCCCATGGTGACTGCCAGAGATGGCTTAGGTGATGGGAACATTTGCAACAGATGCTTGGCTATTCCTTGGGGTGGACAGAACACTCCCCACTGGGCATCCTAGCCCAAACACCAAATGAGGTGCAAGGGAATCTGGACAGCTCCTGGGGGTTTGTGCTCATGTGGCCTGAGGCTGGGGAGGGCTCTCCAACCTGGGCTTGGTAATGACCTCACTCCCCTCAGAGCTGCTAATTGAAAGCAAGGGGTGTGGTAGGCGCAGCGGGAGAGGTTGGGGGAGTAAGAGGGTTCCCTGAGAGGTTCTGCTTCCATGAGGGACGAAAACAATTTCTCCTGGCTTCAGCTCCATCTCGCCAGGCACCCACCCGGCCTCTCCTGCTGCTAACGAAGTGCCTTTAATTAGCATCCTAATAAAACGCTCTTAATTGGCAAGAGCCAATCAGGAAGAAGAGGGGTCTCCTCCCCTTAGTCACTGCTGATGGTGGTATTGCTATAGGTTTTAATGGGACAGGTATTCCAGGCCCAGCCAGGCAGTAGGTTTCAGGATGAGCATGCCCTTGGGCTTTGCCCTTCCTGGGGTATGAGATGTGCATTGTATTAAAAGGTGAGTCCTGGACGCCCTAGACTCAGGAGCTCCTTTGATGAGTGACCCAGAGAAGTCTCTGATGAGGACTCATCCCTGCCTTCTCTCCCTAGGGAGCTTCATGCCCGTTGTCTTAAGGGAGACTTCAGTGTGGCCTTGGGCAGTGTGGGCCCCTTCTCTTGCTGCTGTTTCCTCCTCTGAAAACTGTTAGGTGAACACAATGATTCTTCCAGCTCTAGCACACTTTCAGCACTGGGCTGTGTGTCCTGAGGCCCTGACCTACACCCCACCTAAGAAAGCTCTAATGACCACATGGTCAGTCCAGACAAGATGCACTGAGATAAACACAAGACCAATGAAAGCCTGTAAGCCTAAAGCCCAGGAAGGGTTCATTGTGACCAGGGTCCTGCTTGTGAACTAGTGAAGAGGAGAAAAGGGCAGATAGGGTTGTTCTGGTCACTGCCTGGGATCTTGTACCAATCGCCGCAGGTTTGGACTAAGGTGGGGAGGAGGGTGTGGAGGCTCACTCAGGAGCAGCAGTGTTATTCCCCAGAACGGGATGTTGGAGGGGAAATCCATGTCTTCCCACCCACTGAGGAAATAGAAACACATTTAAATTTTGGGCTCAGGTTGGGAGCTCCAGTTCACAAATCAGACATATTTTAACCTATTTAAATCAGCACTGACCACTATTGTATGCCAGGGACCCATACTTATTCTTAGCATCCTGTCCTGATTTCCCTCAAAATCGTAGTCTCCATGTCAATTTATCTTTAAAGTATTAACTTTACTGTTTTTGTCATTAAATTGATTCTAATAGAGACCCTATAAGACAGAGAAGAACTGCCCCATAGAGTTTCCTATGTTGTAGGATAAGCACTCGACTGTTAACTGCAGGGTCAATTATTCAAACCCACCAGCTGCTCGCTGGAAACCCTATACAGGTCGCTCGTGTAGAGCTACTTGTGTGCACCCCCCCAATTTGTATATACAACACTCTTTCTCCTCTTCATGTTGGGGCAAAGAGACAAGACACTTAGAAAATTTAGTTTAATCTTATATTTGTAATTTACTTTTTTTCTGAACAGTTTAAAAAAACCCAAAAACACACTGTATTACCGTGATCCTAGGTTGTGAACATATTCATACATTGACTACACATCACATAACAATCACAAAAGGCAAAGCAGTACTCAGGGTTCTAGAAAACAAGGAGCTGAACCGACCAAAAGCTCTTTGGGAAGCTCACCTTTGCTGCTGGGTTGCCCTCAAAGTTGGAGCCAACCGAACATCTCCCAGATCACTCTAGGTTGGGCTTGAGTGTTCAGTAATTTGGGAAGGTGTTAGTTTCCATGGTACCCAGAGGTCTAACTCTGTAGCCAAGTCTCTTCCTTCAGCGCCCCCAAAAGGAAAAGGGTAGAAGGGGAGTTAACACTTTATAGTATAATGCCACTTACTGCACTGATCCTTAACACACACAAACACACACACACACACACAAAATCAGGAGCTAAAAAAGTCAGCTGGGATGGCTGGAACAGGTGCCATCAACCTTCAGGATTTTTTATATTATAGGTACCCAACTTCCAACAGAAGAGGTTCTAGATAGCAATGTATTCATTAAGTTCCACCTTGAATCAGGTAGCCATCAGCATGCTTGTTTGTTTTCTTGCCTCAGCCAAAGATTCTGAAGTCACAAATGAACTACAGGGAAACAACAACAAAAAACATCCTGCTTTATTGCCTCTAAGGGATGGCTGTTTTCCCAGCACTGCTTGGGGCTATGGTTAAAGCTCAGAGTTCTGGTTTCAATGGTCAACTGTGTGTGGGGAGCCCAGGAAGATGAACCTGGCCTGTGGTCTTTGGATGGACCCATGAAGGATGAGAATTATTCTAATTATTAGAAGTGAGAGACACAGGCACCTTTTCATGTTCTTCAGCTCCTGCAAAGTCTGTTGAACTCAAATGGGGAAAGTGGTGAGAAATTCGTGTCTAAGTCAAAAGTAAACCTGATGACCAAAGAATATTGTAGCCACAGGCGGTGGAGGTCAGCATCTATTCGACCACCTCTGAGTACCTTGGATTCCTTCAAAACTAAGCTTGCAGCTCAGCTCCTCAGGCCGGCACTATTCCAGTTTGATGGGTTCCCACTTTAGGCAGGTACGTGGAAGATGCTACAGAAGGTTAATAATATCAATGTGTCGTCTAATCCAATTCTAAGGAAGAAAAAAGGGGTCCTAATTATTTCCAACATCCCCCACACCTCCCCTTCATTCCAAGCCCTTTTTGTTCACAATCATGTGTTTAACAAGAGAGTAGCACAACCGCAGCTGTTCAGACCAATGAGTACCAGGAGACAGCAGGAAGAGAGTGCATGTTTTCTCTCTTCAGCTTTTGATTGTACAAAAAAAAATAAGGAAGATTTTTTTTCTTACTCAAGCAAAAACAAGAATTTCAGGGTCCCAGGGTCTTTTCCAGTTTACAAAACAAGTTGCAGTTATGATACCCAGTCTTTATTACTTGTCAATAGGGTTCCAAAGAGAGTCCCAATCTCTGAAGCTAAGAATCACCAGAAAGAATTTTGCCAAGGAACAAGTAAGTGTAGAAGGCTCCCCGTTCACAATTCACATCCACTTTCAAATTGCATCTAAGGAAATACAAGGATGTTCTTAGCAGTACAAATATACACGTGCAGCAGGGCATGCTGTTTTTGTCCGAGCAGCTCTAATGTACATGTGTCCGTGACAGGGACAGGTGTGTGCCCATGCACATCATCTGCCTTTGAAAGGATTTCATCCCGTCAGAAAGGTTTCAGAAAGTCTGTCAGGCCCCACACTGGAAAACGAACTGTAGTGAAAGAGACTAATCTACAATGGACTCTTCATTTCAGAGCTCCTTTCTACCATTCCTTTAGTCTTAAGACTCTCTATGTTTCTCTTTACTTTTTTTAAAAAGGTCAAACTTTACATTTATTCTAGCCCAGTTGGGGATTAGTGATAATCAATTCCCACAGAAATCATGCAGAGATGGTAAGTGGGGTTTACCTTCTTTGGAAATGAACTTCTACTTACCTGATTATTTCTTCTACAATGAACTGGTAAATGACCCCCCGAGCTGAGAAATGTGAACAATTCAAGTTTTTCAGACCACTTCACTTCATTCCCAGTTCCATCAACAGCAGAGAGGACAACTTGTAGAATATCCTCACTTGAGCTGAAGGCTCCAGAGCCGCAGGGCCCACCTTCAATCTCATTTATGATGTACGGGACAAGCTTCCAAATAGTCTTAGAGACAATATGCCTTCAGCTGAACCTAGATGGGAGAGTCATACCCTGGGCACCAATGAAAATCCAACAGCTCCCACTTTTGAATAGCAGCATATCATAGAAGGGCTATTAAAGTTATGGCTATTGGACAATATTTTGAAACAGCTAAATATATGCCTCTTTCATGTTCCTGTGTTTCTTGGGGCTGACAGCCCCCTGCCATCATCTGCTGTAAAATCCTTAGTGAATCAAAAAGGCATCACTTGTCACTACACAAGGAACCCCAATAGTGGCTAAATAGAAAGCAGTTCTCTGTGGCAATGATATTCAGAAAGTACTTCCCAGGCAAAGGTCTGTCATTATATTGGGAAATACTTGATGAATATGAACTGGAACCAAAAGCTCATAAGTACTCAGAAAGCAGGAAAGGAAAACTGCCTGTGTGTGTAACCTGACCCTCCAAGCTGTAATAACAACATTCAGTCTGGAAAAAGGATACCTTCTTGCAAATCAGAAGGAGTGAAGATGCCCCGACTCCTTCTGCTGAACTGAAGGTGACCTGGTTTTGCTTTTAGAGCAGCTGATTAAACAGTGGCTTCTTTTACTCACCTGCCTTGATTAGGAATGGAAGCAAGGGGCCTGACTGCTTGGCTTCCAAGGGTACCGGGAGACTGCATTGTGGCCCTAGGGCCTTTGATGGGTGTGCCCACACCAGAGGGTGGCTCTAGTAGTCCTACCACTCATGCCTCAGGGAACATGCTGAGCACACGCCAACAGATCACTCTGCTCCCAGTTCAGGATGGCAAATATGTCCTTGCATGTGAAGCCCGTTGGCTTGGAAGCACATATAGCGGCCTTCCAAGCAGCCATGTCAGCCTTGCCATTGCCAAGGTTCATTAGTTGACATTGTTCACCAACTGCAGAGATACTGTACTGGCTAGAGAAGGTGGACAGCAAAATAAGGCCAGGAGGAGGAAGAAAAGGAAAGAGAAGAGAAGGCAGTTTCTGCCCTATTAGTAAACCCTGTGTGCCAAACTTCACCCTGATCCTCTGTCAGCTTTGCCCTTTTATAAATACTGAGCCTGGGAAAAACAGAAGGGAAGTTCTGCAGAGGAAGGCTGTGATGGTTAGATTGATTTTTGAGAGATGCTATTTACTCATCTAAGTGCAATACAATCAGCTTTTAGTCCTGACCATCTCTTAAGCATGGTCTCGGAGAAGATGCGAGCACTTGGAAGCATCTCATGAAGAAATCAGAGATATGACCCATTATGCAAAATGCACAGAGGCATCAGCCCTGGCCATTTCAAACCTATCTGTAGGCTGAGCCTCACCCGTGATTGAAGATGAAGTACAATGCTTTTTATTACACATCTAATTGTTAATGAGAGGGAATGCAATCAGCAACTCCTTTCTACACTCGACATGGAATCCAGGAGACTGCTGAGTCCAGAAAAGATGCAGTCATTGATGGAGCCCAGGAAATGTCTGTCTTTTTTTCGGGGGTGGATGGGGTTGTTGGTGAGCCGGTAGAAGAGAAAAGAATTACAAAGATGAGACTATTGTGCCCAAAGATCCACATAGGGTCACTTGCAGCAAAAGCCTGGATTGAAAATTTGCCTGAGAAGCATTTAACTTTTCCAAGTGTTGCCATGTTCTAGCTGATCTGCCTCATCCTGAGGACACTCTCTTCACATACTTTCTGAGTGAAGCAGAGAAGCAGGTTGAAGGATGGAGGGAGAAGGGCACAAACTGAGAAGGGAAAATGAGGAAAGAGGCACAGATCTTCCAAGTGTGTACATTCTGGCTTCCTCTCTTTCTTGTCCCCAAGCCTATAAAGACAGCGCTCTGTCTCCTTGTAAGCATGGTGGGACGGGACTGGGCTGCTCCTGTCAGGTGCTAGACACTCCCGCAGTTCAGAGGGTACTGTCTGGCTTGAAGTTGCATCCCCCTGCTTCTCTCTCCCCACTTCTCTGTCTCTGTCCCAGAGAAATGGGTCTCTCCCAGTAGGGTATTTGGGGAAACTAGTTCTTCTGCTTAACGGCAAAGCAAGAGAGATTCTGGCAAAACACTAAATATATTTATAGGTCATCTTTGTCTGGAACCAAATGGGGAAAACCAGGTGCAGACGGTAAAGGAGGAGGGGAGGTGAGGTTTCAAAGTTCCAATCATTCACGAAAGATAAAGACATCTGATAGCAGCGCCGACTCGGTCAGCTGTGCTGAGTAGAGCTTCCTGGGTCGACCGCAGACCGACTGTCCCAACAGGAGTCTCAAAGCCCTGCTCCTCAGCTAGTCCAGGGAAACTGGGGAGTAGTTTGATTGTTACTGTTGTTGCTCATCCTGGCATTGGCAGATACATTAAATACCGCAACTTTAATGAGTCCTGTGTGAAAACAAAGCAAACAGTCATTAGCCCCTTTCTATTTCTTACTTGCTCTAAGTGGAGAGGAACATTAACTTAGCTGTCAATTGTGAGAAAGGCTTGGGGGTCCTTCCTAATACCTGCTCTCTGCCCATGCCACACAGGAGCTTCTGCTGAAGGCTATATGGCCTGTTTAGGGGCATTTCTACAAAAGACTGGTCTTACTAATAAGCCCAGGGCCATGGTGCTCAAGCAGAGTGACTGCCGTCCTGAGGTGAAGACTGACCACATTCAGCTCAGCATCAAGCTTTCACCTGCTCCCAGTGAGTGATAGGAGAGCAGTAAGGACAGCTCAGAAGCTATGGGTCTCATAGGTGCTGCTCACAGAAGTTGTGGAGTTGGGTGAAGCTGGCCTGGTTGTCCAGCTGGAGAACACTGGTGATGTGGATGAGGGGAAGGTTGGCTTGGGGCTGTGCTGCACTGGCACAGCTCTGGGGTCTTCAAAGACAGATGTGTAGATAGTGGCTGGCAATGTAGCCTGGAGGCTGAGGCTGGTACTGCAGACAAAGATATGAGAGTCATCTACAATGAAATGAGAGCTGACGCCTTGGGAATACATAAGGCAGCAAACCGCAACCCAGACCATTATGGCTACCTAAATTTTAGGGAAAGCAGCTCTGGTAGTGTAGTGGTTATGAATCAGGCTGCTAACCTCAAAGCTGGCAGTTCGAAACTACCAGCCATTCCGCAGGAGAAATATAAGGCTTTCTGTTCCCATAAAGATTTACAGCCTCAGAAATCCTGTGCATGGTCACTATGAGTTGAAACTGACACCACGGTACTTAACAACAACAACGTTTTAGGGTGAAAGTAGGTCAGAGATATTAACGGTCAGAGTCCCATGAAGAATACTGAAAATGATAAAATAACAAATACCTGAGGAAGCAGAAGCTTTGGCTAAAGGAGGGGCAGGTACATGATGATTACAATATTAATGATAAAGACCACTTATGGCTTAGGGCAGGGAATGCATTGGGCACTGTGCTAAGGACTGCTGTATCAGTGCTCTCTGAGGTGTGTACTGCAATCCGCATTACTCTCATCAGGAAATGAAACCTCTAAGGAGTTACTTGTCTATGGTCACACTGGCCTGTCTGACTTGCTCAAGGAGGCTGTCGGGAAAACTGGGTAGAAGTGTGATTGCAACTGTTACTTGTCCTCTAAGCTCTACAAGCTCTGTGAGAGCTGGTGTGAGCCTGCAGGCCACAAACCATCCCACTCAGAAGAAACATCACAAAAACATGCAAAAAAGAGTAGTAAATGCTATTTGTGCCACATGCTCAGAGATAACATGTAAGGAATGAGAAATCCTAACAGTGGCAATGCTGACCAGTACCTGCTGCAGTTTTCTCATGCCAGTGATAATGTGGTTAGGACTGACACCAGGGTGATCTGAATATACCAAAAGATAGCCCGCCTGGGTCCTGGAGGATCTTTTCCTGTCTGAGAGTGGGGCGGGAGATCTGAGTAGGTGATACATAGAGTACATGCCAGCTTTCAGAAGCTCAGTTACTAATTCTCAGGTCAAAAGATAGATTTTTCCTTTTTACTAATTCCCAGGTCAAAAGATAGATTTTTTCCTTTTTGGAGTAGAGTAGGCATAAGGATAAATATGCTTTTTTTTTTTTTTAGGATAAATACGCTTTTATAATCAAATAATACACAAACAAGGCAGAAGTGTGGGCTATCAGTGTGATATTTCATCAAGGGATCTTACCATTCACACATGAGATGATCTGCTTAGCATAAAAGGGCTCTATTACAGGCATTAGTTTGAACTGGTAACCACCAAAGTCAGGCTTTTGGGTCATTGCTCTTAGTTTTCAAACTGATTCAAATCTCATTTTATTTTCCTAACAACTCTACTAATCGTCAAGAACTCAGGCTGCTTTGATGAAAGGTGGTGTCCACTGTGGCAGCCCCAGAGTTGACTTCATGCTGTCTCCCCTGCTTTTCAGGAGTTGCAGAGGCAACGGGCACATGAGGACTCATCGAACTAGCAGCACCTTACAGCCAACAGTCTCTCTCCCACCGACAGCGTTGTCTACACAACTCGTTTTCATACCTGGGCAAGTATGAGGTCAGTGTATGATTATTTATCTGGAGATATAGGTGTATGTTCGAGAAGGGGAACGGGGGGGTTCAGCTTGGGCAGCTGGATCATTTAGGAAGTCCCAGATAAGGATTGTGTCATCATGTGAACTACTGACAATCTGGAATTCATCAAACTGGAGTCGGAAAACTCTTCCGGAATGCTCCTGAAGAAACAGAAACAAAAATGTCACATTATTGACAGCTGCTTACAAGATCTTTCCTCAGGGACCTAGGGATTTTTTTACTTCTAGAAAATACAGCTCATATCTTTAGCAAGTAAGCTCCATCTTTCTCCTGCAGAGCGACTGGCTGATTCTGACTGCTAACCTGTGGTTAGCAGCCAAGCTCAAAATCAAAAGGGCACAAATCCAGCAACATGCCCAAAGGAGTGTTGGGCTTGTTGGTTTTGACTCAGTAGCTGAGATTCAATATCTGAGGTTCATCTATGTTGTTGCATGCATCAATACTTCATTCCTTTTTATAACTGAGTAGTATTCAATGGTATGGATTTACCACTGTTGTTTATGTATTCACCAGTTAATGGACATTTGAATTACTTCCAGTTTTTAGTAATTATGAATTAAGTTACTACTATAAGCTATCATATGCAGACTTTTGTGTGGTCACAGGTTTTTATTTCTCTGGAATAAAGATATTGCTGGGTCATATGGTAAATGTATGTTTCATTTGATAAGACTGCCAAATTGTTTTCTAAAGTGGTTGTACCATTTTTGGATTCTTACCAGAAATGTGAAGGTTCTAGCTGCAATGCTGAACTATTAGTTTTTAAAAATGTAGTCACGCTAAGAGAAGTGTGTTGTTATTTTTGGGTTTGAACCAACAACCATGTGATTTGCAGTCCAGTGTTTATCCTACAGTGCCACCAGGGGTAAAATTCACAGCTCATAACATAGTCTACAAGGGTTCTACAAGGAGCTCTGGTAATGTAGTGGTTACGAATTGGGCTGCTAATCTCACGGTGAGCAGTTCAAAACTAGCAGCTGTTCCGCGGGAGAGAGATGAGGCTTTCTGCTCCCGTAAAGATTTACACCCTCGGAAACCCTGTACAGGGTCGCTATGAGTCAGAACCGACTCCACGGCACATAACAACAACAGGGTCCTACACCTCCTTTTGGTCAGTCTGTTCCAACTATATTGGCCTCCAACTATACCTCAGCACTTCAGTGCCTTTGCACTTGCTGTTCCTTCTGCTTGGATTACCTTAACCTCAGATAATGGAGGGAATAACTTATTATTATCATGCTCAAATGTTATCCAGAGAGACCTTTTCTGATTGTATTATGTAAAAATAACACCCCATCCCTGGTGTTTCATCTTAGAACTCACTATTCCCAATACACTTTTTATTTTATTATTTCAAACTTACAGAGCAGTTGCAAGAAGAGTACAAAAAACTATATACCCATCACCTAACTGCTAACATTTCACTATGTGTGTGTTCTCATTTTCTTCTTTTTCTATGCACATAAATACACATACTTTTTTTGTAAATTGAACCAGTTAAGAATAAGTTTCAAGTCGGGGAAGGTAGAATCTCCACTGAATAGTTTTCATCTTGTCTAGATGGGTCCGGTGAAAGGAGATGGTGATAAGATCCTTGTAATTCAATAGTGAATAATTGTTATCATGACTAATTGCAACTGTCAAAACTGTAAAGGTGGAACTTTTGTAACATAGAGGGGGGAAGAAGATAATCTTACAGTTCAGAAACAGAGGACCCTAGGACCATCAAGAGAGAAGAGCATGAGTGGAATGTGGGACCATATCCAAAGAAGCAGTGACACCAGAGATGGAGACAGAGATGATGACATGAGAACAGTTGAGGACTCCAGACTCATGGAAAAAGAAAAACTGTGTGCTGGATGCCAGGAGGCAGGCTTGCAGAATGTGCCCTCTGGTTGTTTAAATGATTATATATTCCTGAGTGTTTTTGTGTACACCCCCCCCCCAAAATACCCCCCCCAAAAAAAAAGAGGGAATAGAAGGAAATACTGTTGAATGATGATGCATGGAGGGGATTGTAATCTTTGCAATGAAACAAAATAAAATTGGAAGAGTGCAAAACTGATGTTCTCTCATGTAAACTACCACTTAATTCACAATAAAAACTTAAAATTAAAAAAAAAAAAAGAGTAAGTTTCAAACCAGATGGCCCATCACTTCTAAATGCTTCAGTGTATATTAGCATAAAAGACACGGACACATCTATACAGCAATAGTACTACTATCATTCAAAGTCAGGTAATTAACATTAATAGAATTTGACCACATAACTCACAAAAAGCCCACTCAAAGGTTGCAAAAAGCCTCCAATGCAAATGTCATTTATAGCATAAAACAAATATTTCCTTCTCTTCTTTTTCTTCTGGATCAGGTGCTACATTTAGTTGTTACATGTCTCTATTCAACTTCAATATGGCACGTTAGGTAAACCATTATCATTGAACAGATCGCAAGTTGAGACCATGGAGGACAGAAAATATCCGAGACGTATTTAGAATTTTGCTGTCATAGATACTTTACTTGTTGTGTCCTTTACCTTAGGGAAAAATACCTCTATGTCACATCAATCATTCTGTCTCGTTCAGTCCAACTGAATTCTAATGACAGCTACTTTGTATTAATACTGTGATGAGCTACTCCATGGATTTTGGTGAGGTGAGAACTCAGTACCTCTAGGTAAACACTCATGAAACTCTGTTGTTGTTAACTGCCATTGAGTTAGTTCCGAACCATAGCGATACTGTATAGGGTTTCCGAGGAGCGGCTGGTGTGCTTGAATCACCGATCTTGCAGTTCAAACTGACTTTGCAGTCCAGCACATTAATCCACAGTACCACACAAGGAACTCTACAGGCTATTTTTTTCCTTCCATCCTTCCGCACTGACCCATTAAGTTGCAGAGCTACAGAAAAACTTAACTACTCCCCCCCCCCCTTACTCAGGACACTATATCAGCACATTTACGAAATCTCTGCCAAATAAGTATCAGCACACCATAGGTTATGTTATTTTGGTAACCACCCTGTCTTAGTACACAGATCTGGGTCATTTCACTTTCTGTGGAAGTTTGTCCTTATCCCAAACATATTTTATGAAATGATATTGTGTTGGAGCCTTGATGGAGTAACAAACATAATCTTTGCCATCCTACCTGAATTAAGGAGTCCTGGTATGGCACTGTAGGATAAGCACTGGACCACAAGGTTGGTTTGAAATGCAAGGTTGACGTTTCAGACTCACCAGCCAATCCTTGAAAACTCTATGGTGATGGTAGTGGCTATGTGTCATGGAGTTGGCTCCAACTCATAGCGACCCTGTATAGGGTTTCCAAAGTTATTAATCTTTACGGACAGAGAAAGCCTCATCTTAGTCCCACTGAACAGCTGGTAGTTTTGAACTTCTGACCATGAGGTTAGCAGCCCGACTTGTAACCACAACACTACTAGTGCTGTTTCCTGCAAAGATTTATAGCCTCAGAAACCTTATACAGGGTCGCTATGAGTCAGAACCAACTCAACTGCACATAACAACAATGACCTTAAATAATTAGCAAATTGGACAAAATATATGAAACTATTGTTTTAAGTTATGAGACAAAAAAAAAAAAAAAAAAAAGTGTATAATTGTAATCCTGAAGGAAGGGGAACAAATGAGGTAAATTCTGCATCTTGGCATTCTGCCTGAAACTACATTCGAGAATTAAGCATGGCAGTATTGCTGAGTTGAAGAGCTAGAGATGGGAGTTTGGAGAGACTGATGTAGCTGGAAGATATGGGGTTATTGTTGTTGTTGTTAGGTGCTATTGGGTCCGTTCTGACTTATAGCAACCCTGTGCAAAAGAGAACAAAACACAGCCCAGTCCCTGTGCCATCTTCATAATTGTTGCTACACTTCAGCTCCTTGCTGCTGCCATGGTGCTAATTCATCTTGTTGGGGGTCTTCCTCTTTTTCGCTGACTCTCCACTTTATCAAGCATGAAGACCTTCCCCAGGGACTGAAATATGAGAGATGAAGTCTCACATCCTTGCTTCTAAGAAGCATTCTTCTACATTTCTTCCAGTACAGATTTGTTTGCTCATCTTGGTACGTTCTATAGTCTTTGCTAACATCACAACTCAAATGCATCAATTCTTCTACTGTCTTCCAAACTTATTGACCAACTTTCACAGGCTTATGAGGCACCTGAAAACACCATGACTTGTGTTAGGTCCACTTTAGTCTTCAAACTGGTATCTTTGCTCTTCAACACTTTAAGAGGTCTTGTGCAGCAGGTTTTCCTAATGCAGTAAGTCATTTGATTTCTTAACTGCTGCTTCCATAAACACTGATTGTAGATCCAAGTAAAATGAAATCTTTGACAACTTCAATCTTTTCTTCATTTATCATAATGTTATTTATTGGTGCAGTGATAAGGATTTTTGCTTTCTTTATATTGAGGTGCAGTCCATACTGAAGGTTGGGGTCTGTGATCATCAGTATTATAAGTCCTCTTCACTTCCAGCAAGCAAAGCTGTATCATCTGCATATCACAGGTTGTTAATGAGTCTTCCTCCAATCCTGATGCCATGTTCTTCTTTATATATTCCAGCTTCTTGGATTATTTGCTCAGAATATAGATTGAGAAAGTATGGTGAAAGGACACAACCCTGGCACACAACTTTCCTGATCTTAAAACCATTCAGTGTCCTTTTGTTCTGTTAGAACGATTGCCTCTTGGTCTTTTTACTCATGAGCACAATTAAGTGTTTGGAATAATTATTCTTCACAATGTTATCCATAGCCTATCATGATCCACATGATACATACATCTTTTTTGTATTCTTTGCTTTCCGCCCAAATCCATCTGACATCAGCAATGTTATTCCTAGGTTCTATGTCCTCTTTTGAATCTGACTTGAATTCCTGGCAGTTCTTTTTGCAACTCAACAGTTATACTATTGCAGTCATATCTGAATTACCTTTGGCAACATTATACTTGCAGATGCTATTAATAATGATTTCCACATTCCGTTGGGTCACCTCTCTTTGGAATGGGCATAAATATGGATTTCTTCTAACCAGTTGGCCTAGATAAGTGATTGCTTCCAGTGCTGCATCAGTTTTTTGAAAGATTTTAATTTGTATTCCATCAGTTCCTGGAACCTTGTTTTCAACAGTGCAGCTTGGACTTCTTCCTTCAGTACTATTGGTACTAGATCATATGCTATCTCTTGAAATGGTTGAACATGTACCATTTCTTTTTGGTACAGTAACTGTGTATACCTTCCATCTTCTTTTGATACTTTTTGCATCATTTAATATTTTGCCCACAGAATACTTCAATATTGCATGCCAAGGCTTGAATTTTTTCAGCTTGAGAAATGCTGAGTGTGTTCTTCCCTTTTGGTTTTCTAACTCCAGGTCTTTGCACATTTCATTATAATATTTTGGAAGTTGTGGGGTAGAGTTATGAAAGGGAGGGAGCTCTATAGAAAAAGGAGAACAGGGAACTACAAACTGATTTTTAGAACACATATAGGGGGCTAAGACTGGAAAGTTCTTGTTGATCACTTAAGAAGTTTAGCAGAAATTCCAGGAAGGCTATGAGTTAGATGTGGGATCAAACTATCCCTAGAGAGTATTCTACAACTGCCCCAACAAAGCATAAAAATCAAGCCCTGTTGTTAGTAATCGCATACATGGGCCCTGGATATCCACAGATAAATGTAAAAACCTTCCCTAAAAGCCGAGACTGTAAATTCCAAAAAGGCAAAGTTCCCCCCGCACCCCCCCCTCAAAAAAAAAAGAAAAGCTAAAGAGGATAGAGAGAAACACTGTTAACTGATGATGTATGGAGGGGACTATAATCAATGTAATGAAACAAGTCATATGAATGGTTGAATGTGAAACTGATGATCTGCCCTGTAAACTTTCACTCAATCCACAATAAAAGCCTTAAAAAGAAAGAAAAAAAAAAATAACAGCAACAACAACAAAACCAAGCCCTGAATGGAAAGAAACTGCCAAACAAACCAAAACCCAATATTCTTGAAAGAATGATAGAGGCCTAGAGTCATTAGAAAAACTAGAGACAAAAACAGATGCAGAAATGACAGAGATGCTATTATAAGGATATAAAAACATTAAAACAGATATTTTATATCATGTTCAAGCATTTAAAGGAAAAGCTGAGTGTAGTGAAGAGAGAGTTAAAGACAAAAAAGAACCAAATGGAACATCTAGATATAAAATACAGTATCTGAAATGAATAATTACTGTAGGACTAAAAAGAGAATATTCAATTTAAGGAATCTGGTGTGGTGCTGAGGATAAGCAAGGTTGGTTTGAATTGGAAGGCAGTGGTTCAAACTCACAAGCCACTCCACGGAACCCTATCCAGGGTCACTATGAGTTGGAACCAACTCAACAGCACTTAACAACTAGTAAAGGAACAGTTCTATTCTGTTCTACGGAGTCTCCATGAGTCAGAATTGGCTAATGGCAGTGGGTCATATGTAACCTCCTTATGTATGTATGGTGTGGAGGTGGTGGTTATGTACCGTGGAGTCGGTTCCGACACATAGTAACCCTGTACAGGGTTTCCGAGGCTGTAAATCTTTACGGGAGCAGAAGCCTCATCTTTCTCCAACAGCTGGTAGCTTCGAACTGCTGACCTTAAGGTTTGCAGCCCTGCTCATAACCACTACACTACCAGATCTCCTTATGTTTGTATACAAATGCCAAAAACCAAACCCAGTGCTACTGAGTTATTCCAACTCATGGCAATCTTATCTAGGACAACCAAGACTATAAATCTGTATGTGAGCAAACAGCCTCATCATTCTCCCATGGAGCAACTGATGGGTTTGGACTGCCAACTTTGTGGTTAGTACAGTGTGTACACATGCACAAACCCACAAAGAATCACATATATGTTGTTTAGTGCCATCAAGATGGTTCCAACTCATATCCAGTATAGGGTTTCCAAGGAGTGGCTGATAGGTACAAACTACTGACTTTGCCATTAGCAGTCCAATGCTTATCCTACGGTGCCACACCAGGACTCCATATATAAAAAAATATATAGACAGACAGACATACTTACACACAAGGGGACGTCAAAAAGTTGGTGGAAAAAATTCAATTATCTTTAAGGGAATCTTTTTCTTTTAACTATTTATTGTGACCAGGGTGACATGTTATAGAGCAGATTGCGTTTCCTTTCAATAATTAACACACATTTTATTTTATGTCATTGACTATAATCCCCACAATGTAACATCACTTATTGCACATTTCCTCTCTGTGTGCCTGGTTTTCATTTTTTCATTTCTCCTTCTTTCCTAATCCTTCTGAATTTTGTGCTCAGATAAATTGTTGCCCTTTTGATTAGTCTTTTTTTTTTTTTTTTTTTTAAAGTTATGATTTTGAGTTTTGTTTTACATTTTTCTTCCACTCTATCCAGGACCTTGTAATGTGATTCCTTTTAGAACAGTTAATGTTGCTAGCTGGGTACCATCTATTTCTTCTGGTCTCAGCATTATGGAGATTAATGTTTGTGTGGTCCATTTATCCATGGACTAATTGTTTCCATGCATCTTCAGTTTTCATTTCTTTTTATCTCCGGACAGGAAGAAATTAATAGCTGCATCTTAGATAGCCACTCACAAGATTTTAAGACCCAAGTCACTAGTCACCAAAGAAGGATACAGAACATTGTTTTATGGACTATGTTATGCCAAGTGACTTTGGTTTACTGAGACTATGGTCCAGAGTTAAGGCTATTTTCCACAAACTTTTTGAAGCCCCGTTGGTGTGTATGTGTATATATCTATAAGTACTCTTAGTGTGGTGCTATAGGATAAGCACTGGACCACAAAGTCAGTCTGAACTACAAGGTCAGTGGTTCAAACTCACCAGCCACTCCTTGGAAACCCTATACAGGGTTGCTATGAGTCAGAACTGACTCAATGGCACTTAACAACAACACTTCTCAGGACATATTGTTAGAAAGGACCAATTCCTAGAGAAGGATATCATGCTACGTAAAGTGTAGGGTCAAATGAAAAAGAGGAAGACAAGACCCTCACTGGCATAGTGGCAGCAGCAATGAGTTTAGTGCAGGACAGGGCAATAGTTCATTCTGTTGTGCATAAGATCACTATGAGTTGGAACTGACTTGATGGACCTAACAACAGTCTATATAATACACACACACACACACACACACACACAAAACAAAGTCTCATGACCACGGGATAAGATTATCAAGTTATCTAACATATCTAAGAGAGGACAGAAGAAATAATGGCTAAAAAATCACCAGTCAAGAGACAGTGAGTAGTAGAATGGCTAACACAACCAGATTCTTCATTATGTTGTCTACAAGAGCACAACAGCATAAACATAGAGACAGCCTAAATGCCCATCAGCAGAAGAATGGTTAGACAAGCTTTGGTGCTTATTAACATTCAATGGATGCAACATTGGAGAATAACAGCTCACAAACTGGAGAAACCTGGAGGATATTATGCTAAGTGAAATTAGTCAATCACAAAAGGAAAAATACTGTATGAAATGACTGCTGCAAAAAGAAAAGGTTTAAAAAAAAAAAGAAAAGGTTTTCTTGATATAAGAAACATTCTATGATGGTTGAAGCCTTGGAAACCCTACATAGAGTTGCTATGAGTTGGAATGACTCCATGGCACTTAACAACGATGGTTATGGGGGGAGTGGGTGGTGGTGGTACTATCACAGGTTAGAGGGTAGACTCATGTTAACATGGGTGATGGGGCAGGCAATATACAAGAGGGAGGCTGGCAGAAGAAACATGAAGGTAGCAGGAGACACAGGGGGGAATGCAATAGTTAAAGGGAATAGAGGTAAATACTGTTAGGTGTTGTTACATGGAGGGGATTGTAATCACTGTAATGAAGCAAAATATATGATTTGTTGAATTTAAAACATTATGTGCTCTGTAAACCTTTACTCAATTCACAATAAAAAGTTCTTTGTAACCTCCAAATTTGATGAAAACTATAATAATTTATAGTTTATAGACCTATAATTTATAGATCATATAAGCTAAAAAAAAAACAAAAAAAAACCAGCAAGAAAAAATACAAAGAAAACCACAACAAGATACAGCAGAATCAGTTTACTGCAAATGAGTGATAAAGAGAATAGCTTAAAAGAAGCCAGAGGAAAGACAGAAGAATGAAGGTAAATGACTTTGAATTTCTTGTCAAAAATGAAGCCGGGAGAAAATGCAATGAAAACATTTGAGTGCTAAAATAAGCTGTCAGCCTAAAACTTTGTAGCCAGCAAATGTATTTCTCAAATAAAAATTAAGGCTTTCCACAGACAACCAAGAGCTTATAGAATTTGTTGTTAGAATACCTGAATATATAAAATGTTAAAGCACAGAGAAAATGGTATTGATGGAAACTTATATCTACACAAAGGAATGGAGAGCCCTGGAAATAGCAAATATATGGGTTAAAAGAAACTACTTTTTACAAATTTCTTTAAAGGGCAGCTGAATGGAAAAAAAAAGTTTTTTTGGGTACTATAACATATGACTAGGAGCCCTGGTAGTGTAGTAGGTTGTAAGCTGGACAGTGGTTCAAATCTACTAAGTTGCTGCAGGAAAGAAAGACGAGGCTTTTTGCTCCTGTGAAGATTTACGGCCCCAGAAACCCTATACAGGGTTGCTACGAGTTGGAACTGACTCGGTGGCACACAAACACACCACTACCACCAAACATGTAACTAGAAGCAAGCAACATGGATAGCAAGCTATCCATCAAGTGGTGTAACATCATTTGACAATAAATCAAACATTTTAAAGGCACTAATTGTAAACGCTCTATCAAACCTTCAAAGCTGGCGATGTGAGCCCATCTAGCAGCACTGGGGAAGAAACAGTCCTAGCAATCTGTTTCAACAAAAAGCCAAGAAACTCTATAACACATGGGCTCTCCTAAGTCATAAATCAACAACAAAACCGAAATTAACAACAAAGGCAGAGGCTAATGTATACTGAATATAAGAAAATTTATATATAAATACATAAGTATGTTAAAAATGAGCCCTGGTGTGGTGCTCTAGGATAAGCACTGGATTGCTAACCACAAGGTTGGCAATTCAAATCTACCAGCTGCTCCTGGAAACCCCATACAGACAGGGTCACTATAAAGTCAGAACCGATTTGACAGCACACAACAACGTTAAAAATAAGAGGACGTAATAAGATACACCACGCAAACACTAATCATCAGAAAGCAGAATGTATATATTAATATCAGACAAAGTATTTTTCAAAACAAAGAATATTATAAAAAATAGAGAGTGTTAAAAAGGTCAATTCAACATTAAGACATAATTAACTATCCTAAGTGTGTATCGCACCTAATAATACGCAAAGAGCTTGAAAATATATGAAGCAAAAACCTTCAGAGCTGAAAGGAGAAAAAGACAAATGCAGAATTATAGTGGGAAACTTCAACATTCCTCTCTCAATAGTTGGTAAAACAAATGGAAAATCGGTTAAGCATATAGAAAACCTGAATAACATTATAAACTAACTTGACTAAATGACATTTATAGAATACTCTACCAGACAACAGCAGTATACACATTTGTTTTTCAAGTGTACATGAAACATTCACCCAGACAGACCATATGCTGAACCACAAAACAATCTCTATACATTAAGAAAGATTGAAATCATATTAAATATATATTTTGACCAAAGGGAATTTGAATTAAAAATTGGTAACAGAATAATAATTAGATGGAAACTTCTAAACATTTGAAAATTAAACAACATACTTCTAAATCCATAGGTTAAATAAGAAATCACAAAAAAAATCAGAATATATTTTGAAATTAAATGAAAATACAACATAACAAAAAAATTTGGATGTAGCTAAAGCAGTGGTTAGAGGTAAGTTTATAGCTTTTTATATTATATTTATTAACAATAAGAAGAAAGGTGTTGTTGTTTTTAAGTCTTGTTGAGTTGATTCTGATTCACAGTGGCCCTGTATAGGGTTCTGAGGCTTTAAATCTTCGAGGGAGCAGAAAGCCTCATTTTCTTCCCATGGAGCAGCTGCTGGACTTGAACTGCAGAACTTGTGGTTTACTGCTTATTAAATGGAGCCACTGAGCTCCCCAAAAGAAAGGGAAATATATATTCATATATGTAAAACTTTCCCTCTAACAATAGGAATAAGAAATGGATATCGGCTCTTGGCAATTCTTCTAAATACAGTCCTAAAGATCCTAATCAAAGCAATGAACCAAGAAAAAGCATCCAGATGGGAAAAGCAACAGTAAAGCTATTTCTATTATTTGTATATATTTGTAGTGAAACAATCAGAAATCAAAGTGAAAAAGTCATAATAGCTTCAAAAATATAAAATATGACAAAAGATGTACAAAAGCTTTACACTGAAAGCTACAAAACATTGCAGAGGGCAATTTTAAAAGAACTAAACAAATGAGGGGAGTCCTGGTGTGGTGCTGTGGGATAAAGCGTCAGACTGCAAAGTTATTTGAACTGCAAGGTCGATGGTTCAAGCTCACTAGCTGCTCCTTGGAAACCTACAGGGTTGCTATGGGTCAGAATTGACTTGATGGCACTTAACAACAACAACAAACAAATGAGGAGGCATACTGTGTTCATGGATCAGAGGACTCAGTGATGTTAAGAAGTCAGTTTTCTCTGAATTGATCTAGATTCAATAATAAGAAAACCACCATTTAATTAAAAAATGGCCAAAAGATTCATACAGACACTTCATCTAAGTATATATATGAATGGCAAATCAGCACATGAACGATGCTCAACAGCACTAATCACAATTTGTTATTGTTTAGTGTCATAGAGTTGGCTCCGACCCATAGTGACCCTGGATAGGGTGTTTGAGGAATGGCCAGTGAATTTGAACCGCCAACCTTGCAATTCAAACCGACCTTGTGGTCAAGTGCTTATTCTACAGCGTATCCTACCGTGCCATACCAGGACTCCAGAACCACATACGGTATCACTAATACCTATTACCTATTGCCATCAAACACTAGATCACAAGGTGGGCAGTTCAAACTTACTAGTTGCTCCTTGAAAACCGGATACAGGGTCTCTATGAGTCAGAGTTGACTGGATGGCACTTAACAACAACATTGCCATTGAGTCAGTTCTGATGCAGATCAACCTCATCTTTGTCCTGTGGAGCAGCTGACAGATTTGAGCTGCCAACCTTATGTGAGCAGTCCAGTGTTTATCCTACAGTGCCACAAGACCTTCTTAATACCTATTGTTGCTAAGTGCAATCAAGTTGGTTCTGACTTATAGCAACACTGTAGAAGGTTGCCAAGGAGAGGCTGGTGGGTTTGAGCTGCAGACCTTCCAGTAAGCAGCCCAGTGCTTATCCTACAATCCACACTAGTACTCCTAATACCTATTTGAATAATTAAAATTAAAAATACTATATAAAGTGGTGGTGAAGATGAAGAGTAGTTATAACTTTCACACAACCATACTCAGCTGTTCTGTTGTTGTTACATATTGTTGAGTTGGTTCATAGTGACTCTTTGAGGCTTTAAATCTTTGAGGGAGCAGTAAGCCTCCTCGTTTTCCCTGGGAGCGGCTGGCAGGCTTGAACTGATGACTCTGTGGTTCGTAGTCCTGTGCTTATCATATGGAGCCACTGTAATCCCTACACACAGTTGTACTGTAATGTTAGTTGGTACAACCATTTTGGAAAAATATTTTGGCATTTGTTGAAAATTACTAAACCTGTTTCTACCATATGACCTAATCATTTACTTATGGGGACTTACTCCAGAGATAGGAAAGTACATGTTCATACAGAGTTGTAAAGAGAATGCTAATAAATTTTTAAAGAACTGACAAGGATGTGGGGGAAAATGGAACTCATAGGAAATGCTAGTAAATGAATAAACAAACTGGCTCATTTACTCAGCAGTAAAAAGGAGCAACAACAAAATAAGTATGAATACATGTTAACAACATGGACGAATGTCAAGTGAAGTCAAAATAAGTATGAATACATGTTAACGACATGGACGAATGTCAAGTGAAGTTAAAATAAGTATGAATACATGTTAACGACATGGACGAATGTCAAG
>NW_006408521.1:28315615-28394887 GCF_000296735.1 Chrysochloris asiatica | reverse complement strand
ATGGACGAATGTCAAGTGAAGTTAAAATAAGTATGAATACATGTTAACGACATGGACGAATGTCAAGTGAAGTTAAAATAAGTATGAATACATGTGAACAACATGGACGAATGTCAAGTGAAGTTAAAAAGAGCCAAGTGCAAAGGGCTACATATTGCATGATTTAATTTTTAAAGAAATCAAATGAATAGCTGTTGCTAGGTGTTAGAAGGAGGGAACTGATGCAAAGGGGCACAAAAGAACTTACTGGTGTGGTGGGAGTTTTATGTATTGGTTATGGTGGTAGTTTCATGACTGTAAAATTCATAGAAAAAGTTAGAAAGGGGTGAATTTTGCTGTATGTAAATGATACCTCAAAACAAGAGCTAAACTGTAAATGAACGAAAGTATACATTTTAAGAGACAGAGGATTAAACATGTTTTATGTTAAAAGAATAAGCTTTGAATCCAACAAGGAAGATGAAAAAATGTATCCTTTTCTCCTCCAGAGACGGGATCATTTGAATGCTCATTGTCAGGACTATAGAAGGCTGGCTTTCAAGAGCTTACGCTCATCTTTCCTTCCCAGCATATCCCCCTCTAATCTTTATCGTCTGATGGAAGTAGCTTTTAATCTTTAATCTATTTTCCAGCCCAGGCCCTGGGTGAATACCATGATGGAGAATCTGGTTCTTTTGAAGGTAACACTCCTCCTATCTCTAAGTGTGAAAATGTTCAGACAAGAAGAGAGATGGGGAATAAAAAGGTGTTACTCATGTTGCTGCAGGAAGCATCCCTGGAATATGATAGAGAACTAAGGGGCTGGCCAGGGGCTCCTACAGATGCCCACGACACTTTTTGCAGGTACAGGTGTGCAGGTCCTCAGATCCTGGACAGGTTCCAACTTGGGTAATTATATTTCCTCTCCCTAAGTACTCCTGCTGTTGTTGGTGGATACAGAATTCTTATTCACTTCCTGTACCCAACTGTTGTGGAGGGTTGCTGTGCAGCTGTTAAACAGCTGCCACATTCTTCCCCATGTATAGTCTCTAAAGCACTTTTGGATGAAAGGTGCTATATAAACATATTTTATTGTCATGTACTAGATGCCTTTCCACTTAGTAGTAGGTTTTGTGAGGTTCTAATGATCAAATCCAGATCTATATTACACAGCACAATGTTTAATTTCTTCTTCCTCCTGTTTCCCAATCCCCTCTAGACAACAAGGCTCTTACCACAAGGGTCCGTAGACAAAGAGTCCCTGCAGGAGCACGGGGGTCCAGAGCAGCCACAAGGTCCCACACTTTTATTTTTCTAAAGATCAAAAATGGTACCAAAAAAATCTTAGGTGAAAGCAAAATAAAGAGAACACAGGGAGAAGAGCAAAAATCATGGCAATAAACATGTATGGTGAGTGTAAGGCATCTTCTTTCTAGTTGGTTTGACAAAAGGCTCAGGCAACATGTACCAGAGTTCTGCAGCTTATATAAACAAGCCCTCATATTTTGATTTCATTAAGAAGAGTCTAGCCCTTCGAGAAATCAATTATAGGTCATGTCTCCTCAAAGAAAATAATAGATAAGACTCAAGAAAGGTGGGTGCACATCAGAACTGAGGCAATGAGAAAATGTAACCTTGGACCTAGCTGGAGCATGTCACCACATCCTGAACAATTTCCCAAGGGTATGACAGTGACGGCTAACTCAAAGCAGAGGGAAAGTGCCTGCTACACTTGCTGCTGCTTGAGTTGGCTTAACGTATCAATATAGTCAGCTCAAGAACTAAGATAATGTTGCAAGTTAGTTTCTAGTACTAAAAAAAAAAAAAAAGCAGTGGATATTTGAACTGTAATCTTCCACTCAAAATAAGGCATCTTGATAAGAAGGAACGAAAAATGAATACATTTTGAATGCTAGACATGGGATCCATCCACAACATGAACGGATTCTACAACCAATGGATATTATACTGAAGAAAATAAAGGTTAGTGAACACCTGGTAAATGGAATGTTAGGAAAGTGACCAACAGTACAATGCTTTTAGGAATCACTTTCAAGGAGATCAAAGATTCTACTACACTAAGCTCCAGCATCACTGTGTTACTGGTTTGTCATCATTTTATATGTATATCCTATTATAGTGGGTTTGTCTTATTTTTTGCTGTATAGGGCAAAAAAGAAAAATATTTTGATTACTAAATGAAAAACATGTGCAATTAGATGGCTGGGAAGAATATTTTAGGAAAGAACAAAGGAGAGGTAACCAATTAGGTTAGAAACTCACCCATCATAGGCACCACTGACTATCCTCTTGTTATCAAACCGAATACAACGCACCAATTCCTCATGGCCTTCCAATACTCGTAAACATGCTCCACATTCTATGTCCCATAATCTGGAAGAGAAAATTGACTGAAGTGAATTTTGGTATATTATTTTATGAGCCTGAAATGTGTTAACAATTGATTTTGCATGTCTTTAAAGAAGTCACCCAAATAAAACCAATCAACAATTGATTTTGAAGTAATTTATTCTCTTTCTGCTGTAAACCAGGCAGAAAAAAAAAAAAAAAATCCGTAGCTCAAACATAGCATGTATTTTCAAAACACAATGATCAAGATTCTATGAAAGTAAAGCTTCCTGAAATGATCAATAAAAACAAGATGTAGAGTAGTATCTCCCTAACAGTAAGAATGAGATGCAGTGTCCATAAACTTTTTTTCTAACCTCTTTATTTCTGTTTTAGAAACAAATGTTTGGTTGGAGTGATGAGAATGAGCTAAATACTAGATGATGGCTAGCTCTTTTTAGTTCCAATGAGTTCCAATGGAGAAGATGCTAAATGGAGTCTGGACTGCTTCTGCTCATTGATGTCCAGCTTATCAAACTTACTGCTTGGTACTTCTTGAACAGGAATGTCCCATCAAAGAAGAATGTGAAGAAAGTCCAAGATGGAGATGGCAAATATGGAGAATTCAACATGGATGTACAGCTTAGTGTGATGATCCCATATGGACTCTAAAATTCCATGTTTAGTCAGAGCTGGGAGTGAGACCAGGGTACTAGCCTGTCCTTGTTGCATTGCTTCTCTGATTCTACTTTGCAGAACACTGGGGTCTTTAAGACATTTGGCTGCCTTGGAGGGAGTACGGTCAAGGTATTTGTCAGCTTTTTGAGGCCATTTTCTTAGCAGCCTGCTGGGCTATCCTGAACTTATTATCTTTCTGTCTTTGGCCTCTCAAAGTTCATCAGAGACATCAACCCCCTCACAGTGTTACCTTTACCATCACCTCACACCCGTACTTGCCCTATTGTGTGATGGGTTCTTTAGGTAATTATACTGCATGGGGACCTACCACAGTACCAAGGTTCTCAAAAAAGTGGTTGGCAACTATTTCAGGGTTTAGCTCCCATTTGATGTTGTTCTTCATCTCCACATGCACGTGACAACTTCTCAGCAATTTCTCCTCTTCTAATAGCTTGTTTTCAAGGGATGCATATACAGCCAATCCTAGAGGCAGGAGTTGATTCCATCCCACAGATTTATTTACTAAGACCAGGTCACCTCGGACTCTGAAGTTCCTCCACAGACTGTGTTAAGAATGAGTTCCAGGTTGCCTTTGGGCTGGTGTTTTGTGTCCTCCATCAGTTTACAGATGCGATATCATCGGTACTGGGGTGGTTTCTTGCCTTCTTCCAGCAGCGCTCCACAATGACTGTGCCCCAATTGTGAGAGAGGTTGAATTTGCGCTCCACGCTAGGGCTGCTAGCTCCCAAATCATGGCTGGAACAGCTCCCAGACTCCTCCTCAAAGCAGAGGCTCAGCACCTACCTGCAGCAGAGTTCTGCCTGGGTTGCGATCGCTGCGGCTACCACGTTTCCAGGCACACCCTCCCAGAGCATCTCCACCTGGTCACTGAGGACACAGCTTTCACCCACTGCACATGACAGCCCTTCTTCCATCAGGGAAGCTCAAAGTTCTCAAAAACATCTATATACTAATTTATACAATCTTATGCTTTTAGGCCAATCCAAGTGATATCCAGATATGATGATTTCCTGAGATATGTGTACAATAGCTGTTTTTTTTTTAAATGGCCTTTACAACTTAATTGAAAAAAGGGTAAGGATGGATAAAGTTTCCACATTTTAATTGTATCTAGTCCCTCAAGCTTGTGAGGGAAAACACCAAAGAATATGTCAATTTGTAAATTCTTCATAATTTTAAGAACAGATAACTCCCTGGTTAACTATGAATCTTACATAATACTAACATAATGAAATGTGCAATTTGTAATAGGGGAAAAAAAAATCTTTCTTCTTCTTTTTAGAACAGTGGTGAAGAGAAAAGGATTTTTGCTATTTACTAACACTTTCCAACTGTAGACAGGGGAAATGTAAGAAGAGCCCTCAACCTCCATTTACCTGTCTCTTTTGCTTACTTCTTTGAGCAGTCCCTTTAAAAAAATAGGCCTGTCTGGTAATAAGCAGGAGAAAGATGTGGTTTCTGCTCCTATAAAGGTTTATAGCATCAGAAACCCTACGAAGTGTCACTGTGAGTAGGAACCAACTCCATAGCACACTGCCATCACCATCTAGTAATAAACTATTACTAGAAGGAAATACATCAACAAAAGTCTTTGCTGTGTTGCGTCCCTGCTTAGGGCAAATTTGACCTGTAAAAAGCTACAGAAAGGAAAAATATTTCATAGTGAACATAACACAGTTGGACATTTGTATGATCTGTGTGCCAACACTGAATGGCAGGAACATGATCCCTTCTGGGAAAAGTACCTGCTGCTCACCTGATGGTATTGTCAGAAGATCCACTCACTACCAGCCTGTCTCTGTACTGCAAACAAGCAATGCCTCGTTTGTGTCCATTTAAAGTCCTTACAAATTCACAAGTACTTGTGTTCCATACCTGAAAACAGAAAAAAGCATCTGGCAGTTAATTTGGTACTCTTAACTGGTAAAATCTATGGCAACCAGAGTCTTAGGGAAGCAAAACTAGAATTGAATCACTTGGAGAAATCAACTGCTCCAAACAAAGCAAAGCAAAGCAAAAAATATGACTGATTCAAATTTGGATAACCTATGGCAAGTCTGTTATCTGCCTGCTATCACATGAGAATTTCTCAAAATGATTTAGTCTTAAGGGGTTCATCTGATCTTGCAGATAAATACTCTTAACAAAATTTACCCCTATGCTTGCCATACATTTTAGGGATGAAATACTGTGATCGTTAGGGTCTTGTGTCAACTGGACTGGGTCAGGATTCCCAGGGGTTTCACAGTTGAGATGTGCTTTTCCTCATGGTGAAATCTAATACAAGCATAGCTAACTCTATACCTAATTATGTAGAATAAGCACAGGACTGCTAACCATAAGGTCAGCGGTTTAAACCCACCAGCTACTCCCTGGAAACCCTACAACAAAGTTGCTATGAGTTGGAACCAACTTGACGGTACTTAGAAACCACAATAGTGATGTTTAAATATGAATTCCCCTTGATCAAATCTTCACATGTCCTCCCTTACTCTATACTGGAGACTTACTGGACATTGTTTGCTTTCTAATTAAAGTTATCTCAGACACCTTACCTTTATAGTCCTATCCCCAGAGGCAGAAACGACGTACTTATCATCAAAATCTACAACATTGACAGCAGCTCGATGCCCAACCAGCACCCTCCGGAGGGTAATGTCAGTTGGGGAGGCCATATCCCATACAGCAATGGAACGGTCTTTGGAACAGGTCACCATCATGCCATTATTGAAACGCAAGTGCAGAACGGCTTCACAATGGTGGATCAATGTGTTTAGCATCTCACCAGTATTTACATCCCATACTCTGGAAGAAACATTAGGTTATCTGAGATTTAGATCGTGTTAAAAGGTGTTATAATCTGTTGCCAGTATATGACCACCACCTCCCACGCTGTTTTGACTAATTATGAAACACCTGACATTCAGTCTGATACCACTAATGAGATACAATTTAAACTGGAATCTGATTAATACCAGTAGTATTAATGCCCCACTGACAGTCCTCATGAACTATAACAGATACAGACCAAGATGCTTTGTAACAGACTTACTTAATATTGTGGATCTGGGATTGAGGAACCTAGATCTTAGGCTTCAATACCCACATCAAGGCCCAAGACTACCTGAATCTAAGCCCTCATTCCTATACTTTGTATGGGCAGGTGGATGCCTAGTATAGCCATCTCACAGTAAACATGGGCTTCCAAGAGTGTGAGACACTTGGATAGCTCAAGAGTTTTGTGTAATGATATATTTTATAGTAGTATTTTTGTATATTTACTTTGGCTTTCATAACACATTAGCTTTTCCATTTTAATCTGCTTTTTCAGAAGCTTTTCTCCCCAATCCCATTAATAATGTTGTTGTTGTTGTTATGTGCTGTGGAGTCAGTTCCGACTCATAGCAATGCTGTACAGGGTTTCCAAGGCTGTAAATTTTTACAGAACAGAAAGCCCTCAGAACAGCCCGTAGTTTCAAACTGCTGACCTTAAGGTTTGCAGCCCGATTTGTAACCACTATGCTACCAGAGCGTTAGTCCACCCCAATAGCGTTTCAGCTTCCTTAATGTACTACAAAAGCATCAATAAATGCTAAATGTGGACAACTATGAGGACTGAGTTAGTTATGCCTTTAAATCAAAAGACCAAGAAACAGTAACAGCCTTCCCTATTCACAAAGGGTGACTTGGAATGGTAAACATTTAACTTCAGAGACTCTAACAGTACAGTTTAAAGGTTTTGTTTTTTGTCTAGTTTTTGAAAAAGAAGTTACTTTTGATGCATTATGTTTGCTAAGTCCTTTAGCTTAAGGCAAAGTTCCTAACAGAGTTTTCTAACAGTGCTGTCTGTATCCAGCTACACCGGACTCCAGCAGCACAATGGCTGTGTCATCAAATCACTAGTGCCTCTGGAACCTTAGGGCTGGAACCCTGACTGAAACTCACCGTTAAAAACTGCAGGGATGGCAGGGGAAGGGTTGGTGAAGAGTCAGCATTGCTCACCCATACACATTTCAAGGTGATAATGCATACCTATGCTACAGTTATAATCACCTGAAAGGCAGGCTTCAGACCATTCCTGTCATTCCTGGTGAGGAATGCAAAGTTTACCATAGAGATGAGAGAAGTTTCTATAATGGATAATTCTCCCAAATTAAAACAGAATGTGCAGTTTCCTTAAATGTACAAAAATGTAAATTTACCTCAATCATTCCTAAATCAAATGTTCTGTTCTAGGTTGACACAAAGAATGAAGGGTGATAATGGTTTATGCATCTTTAGTAAGGACATTTCAGAATAATATTCTCACAGATATATACAAAATTACACTTTGTGATACAGAACAGAGTGGACCTGATGTTTCAGAGCTCAAAAACAATGTGCAATTTTCTACCTGACCGTGGAATCCGATGAGCCAGTTATGATCACTCTCTCATCATACTGCAGGCACAGGACAGAACCCGTGTGGCCTGTGAGAATTCGCTTGCATTCCAACGTGCTTTTATCCCAGATCTAGGATGGCAAACAAGAAGAGCCTTTTCATCACTGCAGTAATGGGGGTACTGTGGAGACTTGTTGGTTATATTGTGTTTGATCCCCCAAGGAATCAAAGCCCACAATAGTGTGGAATGCACTCTTTCCTATACATAAAGCTAAGTACTCATATATATATGTGGTTTCCACAACTAATGAAGACTTTATCCTTTTCATTAGGGAACATGGTAGCCTATAATTATGTGAGGGTCAAAGGAGTAATAGCCCACTCAGTCACTTGAAGAAGAGACTTTTACCCTAGGACCCCAGGACCTTTGTGCTTTTCTAGGGGAAGCAGCTATCTGTCTGTTAGGAAATGATTTGGCTCCAGGATTGGAGACAAAATGATCAGTTACTCTCCTGAAATATTGCTTATCATTTGGATTGCTTTACGAATGTAGTCACTCTTGTCCCCTCAGTTACCCTCCCACAACTGAAGAGACTCCACCTTGATTGTGTTGTCTCGAAGGCCGCTTACAATCTTCTGATCATCATACTGTAAACAGTAAACTCCTTTGCTTGTTTCACTTCGGCAGTGGATTCTCTGCAAACTATGTCTTCCACATCTCCAGTTAGATTCTATTGTCTGAGAAGAATGGTAAAGAGGCAGTAATTAAGAAAGGGCCAGAACTAAATGTTTTTTATTTCTTTCAGTTGTTAAAATATTTTTCATGGCAACCAATGACAAATGTTCAATGTTTCATGCTACAGGACATGTAGAACTTAAGGCAAATAAAAAAAATGTTTTCAAAAAGTCATTCCCTAAATTTTTAAAAAACATCTTATTTGCAATGTGATTATAGATTTAGTTTATAAAACTCTCCTGCATATAACCATTCAAGAAATAATAAACTGTTAGAAAGAGATTGCTCTCCAAGAGAAGGCAAATATGAAACCAGGTGAAGTTATTTCCTAGGTGCTCTTCTTTAATGGCCATTTCTACCAGTCATCTTCCACAAAGAGCAGAAGATATTGGAATACTAGTTTATAATTGTAACTTTCATGGACCACTGCTGTTTTATGACATCATATATTCTTTCTTTTCTCTTCCATCTATTTCACCTATTTCTGTTTTTATGTGCTGTCAACTCAGTTCCAACTCATAGTGACACTGTCAACTCATAGGGTTTCCAAGGAATGACTGGTGGGTGTGAACTGCCAGCCTTGAAGTTAGCAGTCCAGTGCTTATTCTACAGTGCCACACCAGGACCCCATTTTACCTAGTAGTAAACAGGTTGTTGTTGTTGTTGTTTTTAACTTTAAAAATTTACCTGGAAATTTACTAGATTTTATCTACCCTACTTACATCTTAAGAAATTACTTTTTAATTGACATCAATAAACTTTAATGGATTTAGTGTAACAATACTGTTGTTGAAGAATGCTGATGATTGCCTAGCATTTGGCAAATACCCAAGGATACAGAGTCTTACCTCAATGTCTTGTATAATTTTAGGATAAAGTGCTCTATAAAAAGAGTTGGGAGGAGCAGTCCCATCAGGAGGTCTGTTTTTGAATAAATACTGTCCCCTAAAAAACAACAAATATTTCCCAATGAAAATATTATTAGTACACATTTTTAGTTACTATTCCATATAATCTCCATAACCAGAGCTGAACAATTGTGAATTTAATCCTGCTTTCAGGAGTTTTATGTTAAGGAGTAACTTCTGGGATCTAAGGAACTCAACCTTGATTTTCTTTATGGTAAAGCATGATTCTATCCAGTGTTGTTAAGTGCTGTCGAGTCGGTTCTGACTCATAGCAACCCTGTATTGGGTTTCCCAGGAGCAGCTGGCGAGCCTGAACTGCCAACCTGTGGTTCAAACCAACCTTGCAGTCTAGTGCATTAACTTGCAGTGCCACACCAGCAGAACATCAAAATAATTTCCTCACAACATAACAGCATTCTTCCCACCTTCTCCCTGTGTTTACCATTTCATTTCTTCTATATCTTCTATCCCATCCTGCCTTCTAAGTTTTATCCCTAGGCAAATGCTGCCCTTTTGATCTCATGTGGTTGACTGTCCTAAGGAGTATGTACATCCAAGAAGTGACTGTTCAACTTACAGGTCTGACTATTGTTTGGCTGACACTTGAGCCACAGGGGCATATGCATGGTATTTATGTGATCACATTACAGGGAGGGAAAAATACCATCTTGGCCTGTCTATTATTCTGTGTAGATAGATCTCACTGAGATCTATTATCTTTTGAAAATCCTGTTAGTAATAGTAACAACTACTTCTGAACTATTGAATGATTCATTGGCTTTTCCTCAATGAGTAAAAGTCGTATGTCAGTGGAGACTAACACTGTGGGCAGCAGAAATGCCATCTTATGGAGATCACTTGTTCTAGACCTCTATTGTGTGAGTAAGGTATATTGGCTGTTCAGGCATTCAGGTTGCTTTAAAAGGAGCAATTTGGTTCATTTCCACAAAAGAAAAAAAACAAAGAGATCACAGGAGTGTCCAGCACCAGGTAGGGCAGAAGATGAAAAGAAACGCCTAAGAGCACTGTTGCTGTCAAGCCTAAGGCAAAAATTGACTTTCACCAGTGTGTTTCTGGCTATGTACACACATATAAGCATTTTATTGCTTTTCCTTGATTCCAGTAAGCAACATTTGTTAGCATCCCCCTTCCTTATGACAGCACATCTCTGGAATACTCATATCCCAGGCTAGATCTTTGTTACAAAAAAATTCAGTAAATGGCAATCACGTCCTGCTGGGTAAAAAATTTAATTCCTCATTCTGAAGTTAAGAACCCACCAAACACGGTGTGGAAGCTAGTAAAGCCCACTATGGGTGGACTAACTGCTGTTCTCACTGGCACCGTGCCTTGCAAAGTGGAGACAGGCAGAAATCCCTCCGAGTGTAATCCTGGCACCAGAGAAATGATGTTTTCTCTGGGCCAGTCATCCACTCCTCCCTCTATAGCTCCATTATAATATAATTAATTGTTTGGTGTCTCCAAGAGCGCTTCTCCGTTGCCCTTTTCCTATTATACACCTTGAAAATTAGTTGAGAAAATTTCTGTAAGGAAGGTAGATGGCTTTAACGTCTATGTTAATACAGAAAGGAAAATCTACAACCAAGAGACTAAAACAATAACATTTAAAAAAAAGGACTAACAGAAACAAGAAATATGATATACAAACATAAAAAAGGTGTAAGGAGGACTCATTTATAAAATAATTCTGACTTAAAGGTACATTCTTATTCTATAAATATCTGCAGGCAAACAAGGATTCACATGGAATTTGTAAGAAAAGGTTCTAAATCTGGTTGATAATTATACAAATTTCTACTCCAGCCTTATTTAATGAGCTATAAATTATTATCAACATTTTGTAGATAAAGAAATCAAATGTCAGACAGGTTAAGTAATTTGCCCACGGGCTCATCGCTAATACAAAGCAAACCTGGAATTCCAATCTAGATCTGATTCCAGAGCCCACCTTCCTAACCTCTTTGTCTCTCAATGCCTACCATGCCTCAGAAATTCCTACCTTCCTTTTCATCTGTGACAACTGTACACAAGCACTACCGAATGAACTCCCATCTGGTTTTTTACCATGCCTTGCTAAAGTATCTGAATTTCTTCAAATCAAAGGTATTACAAAAAAAGGATATCTACATATTAAAAACTGGCATCACGATCTGTCGCTATGTTTTAAGTCCAAAGCGTTCCACATGGAAGCTCCCTGACAACAGGGACCACTTCTATGCAAAATGACTAGTATCTATGGGAATGAGGGTACATGATAAATGCTAAATACTAAACTTAGAATGTTATCATAAAATGTGATCTTCTGATTAACAAAATGGACTTTTCCCAAGTGGCCTTTTATTATACTTTTAAGAGTTACCATTACTGAGCACAGAGTGAATTCCATATTGTTCAAGAAAGAAAATGACAGAGTTCATGTTCTATGGACAGACTGCAAAAGCCATCTAGATATAAAATACAACAGCAAAGTAGAAGTCAAATCTTAGAGACCCAAAGCTTTATTAAAAAACCATATTTACTTATATATTTTTGGTTGGAGGAAGGGGAGAAAAATTTCAAAGACAGCATATGGGCAAAGCTAACATGCAAAGACTTTATTGACATATTAGGCTTAGTAAGACAACTTGAAAGAAGAACTTGATCACAGGTTAAAATTTTTAAAAAGAAAGACAATAAGCACAAGAAGGCAACATGTAAAACTAAAAGCATCAATAAGAAAAGGGAATACTTGAGGTCTTCTAGAGTGGATTCATACTAAGAAATTCATGGGACTACTTGAAGCTAAGAGGATAAACGTGCTAAAAAAAAAAACAACAGGGAAACTCTGAAGGACATTTAAAAGTATTCTGTGATTAAAGAGATGGGGAAAGAGTAGTAATTAGTGTGGGTCCTGGATTATTTCTCAGCTACACCTTCACATACCCTTTTAAAAGACCCAAAACTCATCCTTTCGATGATCCTATAATTTCTTCATAGCTAAAATAACAGATCTTGCTGTTCAGTGCCAATGCTAAGCACAAAGCTGCAGTTCCTATGTTTACCTCCATCTGTCAAGAGCAGTTCACTTTGTTGCTTTTCCTTTTTGCTCTAATTAAAACCTGTCTTCAAAATAGAACTTAATAAATTCTCAATGTCTGATATAAGTTTACTATTGTTTATAGTCCAAATAGGGATAAAGTGTATTTTATGCCGATGGAGGTAGGAATGAGTCTCTATAACTGCAATTTCAGGTCAGGAGTTATTTGGAGGAGAGTTTTAATTTTCTTTGAAGGGTAGAGGAGTATTACCAGCTGCCCTGAAAATTGCTCATGTAAGCAACTGCTTATTCTTAATTCTAGGCTTGCTTTCTTTTTTTTTTTGCAAATTTATGAACTCTGAATTTGATAAAACTATATATTTAAGAGCTCTTTTATACTATAAAAATATGAAGTGAGTTATAAAAAGTAAGGTTTTTAGTTTTCAACCACTGTGAGGATGAAAAAACTATGTTTGGGAAATAGAAATAATATTTTTTAATGCAATTTTTATTTAACCAAAGAAGTGTGTGGTATTTTGCTTCTTTTAATAAAAATTGAAATATAATTTTAAAAGTCTTCCAAATAGCCAAACCAGATTAAATCCACTGCTACTGAGTGAAGAGTGACTCACAGCGACCCTACAGAACAGAGCAGAACTGCCCCACGTGGTGGTCATTGTATTTATTATGTGCCTATGAATTTCAAAACACGAAAAGAATGGACACCAACTATATTTTTATGAAAATTTCTAAGGGAAGCTGATCCATAGGAGTGTTTATCTTTGAAAAGCATTGTGTATTCCTAACCATTTTATATCTATGATTCAAAACCGATAGTTGATAAAATTAATATGGAAGGCTATCATAAAGCACATGTATTCTTGTATCATTGTTTTTATCACCTAAATTACTGATATGTCACTTTTATTTTACTTATGAAAAATTCATATCAGATATCCTCTGAGACATCTAAAGAAGATCTACAGAAGACATCTACAGAAGAAGATCTACGGAAGACATCTTCCAAGAGGCCTACTGAAATGGTGACAACAGATTAAGAGAACAACAAAAAAGGTGGTGGTCTCTTAGGCTGCTAATTAGATAATGCTTTAAGGAATTCAGGATTAAATAATAAAATATTTTAAAAAATATGAGTCTTAAGAAACAACAATGATTTTTTACTAAATTCCATTTTTTTACTCTTTCTGACTAGCTGAGTCCTTATGCTAGTTGGGCATAAAACATAACTTCGCTTACAAAGGTGATAAAACACCAGGATTGTGGGCTTTTAAAAGCTAGAGATTTTCTGAAGAAGAAAAGAATCATTTGTCCTGGATTATTTTATTAGGAAGCTGAATATGATGGTTTCTATATGATTCAAAATCATCTACTTGCTTTATAAATTGTTCACCAGGTCTTTTTCAAGATGTCAATTTCTGTCTAGAAAACAGAATGCTTTAAGCAGGTGGGCAAACCAGTTTTCTGTTATTTTTTACAAAGCAATATTAACACAATATTGTCATTTTGAGTGATTTGGTCAGAAGAAAAACTGCTGCGTACATGAAACACTATTCTCCTTTAAATTTTTTTTTTTTTTTGCTATAAACCAGCAAAATCACTGTAGTGCATAGCAAGGCAGCCTCACTGGTTCCCAACAATCTTCTAGTGACTCTGAATGACCAGGTCCTGGAGCTCTGTAATACTGAAGAAGTTTAAAAGCTCACCACCCTCTTCGTTCTGCCAGGCCTCTCCATAGAGAATCCGTCCTGACCATTCTCTCAATGAGCTTCTTCCATAACATGCCATCAGATGTGACTCGGTACCATTCCTTACACACAAGTTCAGCAGCACACAGTGATTTGGCATCCAGATATGATAGAATGTTCTCAGCAATGTGATCCAAACCTCGAGCTTTCAGAAGGGAGATGAGGTGAAGGGAGTAGGTAAAGAAAAAGAACAGAAGGGGTGGTGAATGATTTTTTTTACAAAAGGTTCTTTAAAACAGAGCAGCACTGTTCTACTGTGTAGGCACATCATTGTCTCTAGTGTGGTCCAGTCTCTTTTTCAAACAGAGACTAGGGTAAAATGAGTATCAATAATTTTTCCATAAGGTTACAGAAATGAACAGTATTTTCCATCTTCCTTTAGATAAGGAAGTTAAAGTTAACAACCACCAAACCCCCCAAGACATTAAAAATAAAAAGGATTCCAGAAAACAATTCACATCTATCTATATGGATTTCAGCACTAGGGGATTTGCTATGGATGGCATCTCAAACTCTGTGATTCAGACATGCTTCCCCCTCCCCAAATCTCTATATTAGGTCCATTTCTCATTCTGTTTCTATTATTGCTGCAGTTTCAAAGCTGTTCAGTGAAAGAAATATCCTTTAAATGTACTGGGAGAGAAGCACTAAGTCAGAATGTGCTAGGTTATAGAATTTTGGGCATGCAAAAAGTAAAGAGAGAAGAAGGAAATACAGATTGGTATAGAATATCAGAGGAGGAAAGACAGGGAAGGACGCTTCTGTTCAAGGGTGAGCTTAATTTCAGATGCTTAAAAACCATTATTTGAGAATTTGTTGTTGTTAAGTTCCAACTCATAGTGACCCGGTACAGGGTTTGAACTGCCCACCTTCAAGTTAGCAGCCCAATGCTTACCCTACAGCATCACATCAGGACTCCATATTTGAGAATAGCTGCTGTTATAAAACCTAAATGATGGGTGGAGGCTGGGGGAGGGAGGAGGAGAATTCCAGACTAATAAATAACTTTGTTAGCATTTTAGAAAATACTCTTTAGACTGTACTAAGGAAAATAGTGGAGAGCCTTGGACTGTGTAAACTGATAGGTTTCCGAGTTAAATTTCTCCACCACCCAAATCTGTGCTAAGGTCTCTGAGAAATGGTCACACTAGTAAACCTTCTTTAGGCTGCTTTTCTAATTCACAAGTGAGATAGAAACATTCACAGTTATTTCTCTTACAGGTACATATCAGAAGTTTTCTAAAGACTTACATATTTCAGAAGGATTCTTTCATACTCTGATTTCCTTAGGAACAGACTTAGCAACCAGAAAAGAGAATACCCTATTTCAGCTTATGACTTTCCCTTAGATCATACAAAGACATACGTATACACCATTAGTAACAATCCAAATGTGCTTGAACATTATTCTTAACTATACAGATATCAGTCAACATTTTTTTCCCAGTAGACTAGGAAAAGAAAGTATTAAATGAAATCTTCTTTGACTGACATTACATGTTCATAATTAAGCATAAGCAGAAGAAGAATCCATCACCCACTTATTATGAAAGAAATCTGACTGTAAGCCAATTAAAGATATAATTATTAGTTCTTCATGCAAAATACAGTGACATAATTTTTACTGGATTTCAGGTGTGGCGCTGTAGAATCAGCACTGGATTTCAGACCACAAGATTGGTAGCTCCTTGAAAACGCTGTACAGGGTCACTATAAGTCAGAACTGACTCCACAGTACTTAACAACAACAACAAAAAACAATATTGAAATCATCTATACCATAAGAAAGGTTTCCAGAATGCATTCCTTTTTTCATGGCTCTCATCAAATTGCTCCTGACCCTTCAGTGGTGGTGGTGGTTGTGTGCTGTGGAGTTAGTTCTTTACTCATAGTGATGCTGTATAGGGTTTGAGGCTGTAAATCTTTACAGGAGCATAAAGCCTCATCTTTTTCCCATGTAGTGGCTGGTGGATTCAAACTGCTGACTTTTGGTTAGCAGCCCAACTTGTAACCCAACAGAACATCAGGGCTCCTTGACCCTTTAGTATGTACCTATAATAAGTCTTTGGAAGTAATTTACCTGACATGCCAAACAAATCCATTACATTAAAGGATTAAAAACATATTTTAAAAAGTAGTTTAGCTTACTAAATGTAGCTAGATGTTATAGGCTTGTAAATTAAAATGGCTGTAAAGCATCAGGCTTTTGAGTTAATGCTTTATAGAATGGTCAGCAGATACACACTAGGGATCAGTATTAGGTAAAGGATACACAGACCTAATCAACTTCTGATCAATTCTTAGTGGTAGAAGCATGTCTTGGTGACTGGGGCGAGCAGAGTAATAAGATATACACAGATTGTTCGCACAAAGAAAACTGTTTGCCTATGGCTAAGACAAAATCCAATGAGTAAGAAAGGGGCAAACATTTATTTAACAAAAGGTATAGGTACAAATTCAGCTTCAAAACGACGATTTCTAACTATAAATAGGCAAGTCTTTGGTTTTAAAGGGAATTGAAGTTCTAAGCTTAAAAAAAATTCTTAAAAATATACAACCAGCAAAGATTAAACAAATTAGTAATGTGAAGTTCTGGTGAGGATACAAGCTGGTATTTTCTTTTTACTTATAGCTTGGTTATTGTTGTTAAGTCCCGTTGAGTTGGTTCCGACCCATAGTGACCCTGAACAGGGTTTCCGAGGCTGTAAATCTTTATGGGAGCAGAAAGCCTCATCTTTCTCCCGCGGAGCGGCTGGTAGTTTCCAACTGCTGACCTTGCGGTTCGCAGCCCGATTCGTAACCACTACGCTAACAGAGCTCCTTTATAGCTTGGTAGTATGTGTTAATAGCCTCAAAATGTTCATACTCTTTAATAGAATCATTTCATTTCTGGTATTTTTCCCCTAGCATGCCCCAAAAAATTAATGTATAAGAATGTCTACAGTAGCATACTTTATAATAAGGAAACAATTTGAAACTACCTAAATATTCAGCAGGTATCCTGATGTGATGCTGTAGGATAAGCTGGATTGCCGACCGCAAGGCTGAGGGTTCAATTTCACCAGCCACTCCTTGGAAACCCTAGAGAGGGTCACTATGAGTTGGAACCTACTTGATGACACTTAACAACAATGAGTGTTCAATAGAGGGGTTAGATAATACAAGGGACTTCAAAACAATAGTGCAATATGTCAAAACATTAAAAGCACATTAGTGGTTCTCTCTGAATGGTGAGGTCCTGAGTAAAAAAATTTGATTTTTTAGTTTTCAGTATTTTCTATATTTCTTATAATGTAACTTCTGTGATAACTATACACAAAAAATATATAAAAAGATTGTTAAGGTCACTTATCTCTACTACATTTTCTTTTAACATAACTTTTAACACATATGAGAATCTTCTCTTTTCTTAAGATGGTGGTGGTTGTGTGCCGTGGAGTCGGTTCCGACTCATAGCGACCCTGTACAGGGTTTCTGAGGCTGTAGATCTCTACGGGAGCAGAAAGCCTCATCTTTCTCCTGTGGAACAGCTGGTAGTTTCGAACTGCTTACCTTGCGGTTCCCAGCCCGATTCGTAACCACTACACTACCAGAACTCCTTTTTCCTAAGATATTCCCCAAATATTGATGCCTGTGTAGTCTCCTAGGTCACCACTCAGCAAAGCAGCCACAGTATCTTTACTGCATCCTTCAAAAAGTCTTTAAGTCTCACAATCTATATAGTCATTTAGTTATAAAAAATATTTTGTTACAGAGTACGGTGAAATAATAAATCCTTAATTTACATTATTTAATGCCACAAAAAGGCTCCTGAGATGCCTTTTTTTCCTAAAATTAAAAATGTTTCTTCTTCAACTCTTGGTCTATGTGTGAATAAAAAATAGACTGGCATGAGGTGGGGAGAAGATTAAAAACTAAGAACATTATTTATTATATTATGCTATGTTATAGGTGACCTCTACCTCAGGAGTCTTGGTGTGGTACTACAAGTTAATGTGCTGGACTGCAAGGTCAGTTTGAACTGCAAGGTTGGCTGTTCAAGTTTACCAGCCACTCCTCGGAAACCCTACACAGGGTTGCTATGAGTTGGAACCGACTAGATGGCACTTAACAGCAACAACAACACTCCAAGAAGGTGTGGTAGACTAAATTTCTAAAATTAAAGTCAATAAAGAAGAGAGATGTAATCTGAAAACTTAGTACAGTTACTATTGTAAGAAATCTTCAAAGCAAATGAATAGTTTATAAAAACCCTGAGACATACCTGGCAGAGCAGTTATGAAGTCCCTTTGGAGCATTGGTTTAAGATATGAGTTTATGTGCCCATGTTGATAATGACACATTTGGGATATAAGATGTTCCACAAATTCTACTTGATCGGATTCTGACCACTGTTCAAAATATTTGACACACAATTCTTTTTCCTTCTCATAGCTTGCTGAGAGTTTCCGTTGTTTGGGCACAATCATACTGGAAGTGCCATTGGCAAGTTTTGTCTGTAGAAGAAAGGGATTTAAAGAAATATATTTAAGCACTGAAAATGAAAGAAATGTTTAATTTTTCTGGTTAGACATGCTGTATATGTTTATATGATATAGTCTACTATGTTACTCTATTAACAAATCTACATTTGTGAACAGCAATTACATGGAAAACAACAGAAGTATTGCAATAGGCTGGTAAATCGGGTATACTGCCAGAAAACTAAGAATTCATTTCCAAAAGTTCACAGGATGAAATTCTTATTATTTGGAGAGATATATGATAAAAATGAAAGCAGAAAGCATGTTATTAGTACTGGCTGGCTGGCTGTGTGCTGTGGAGTCAGTTCCGACTCATAGCGACCCTGTACAGGGTTTCTGAGGCTGTAGATCTTTACGGGAGCAGAACGCCTTATCTTTCTCCCGTGGAACACCTGGTAGTTTCAAACTGCTGACCTTGCGGTTCGCAGCCCGATTCGTAACCACTATACTAGCAAGCCAAAAATCAAATTAGCTTTTTCTTGTATTTGGTCATGGTAGCTATGTGCTGTGGAGTTGGTTCCAACTCATAGTGACTCAGCATAGGGTTTCTGAGGCTGTAAACCTTTATGGGAGCAGAAAGCCTCATCTTTCTCTCTTGGAATGGCTGGTAGTGTCAAACTGCTGACCTTGAAGTTAGCAGCCTGACTCATAACCATTACACTACCAGAGTTCATTATTTCTTGTACATACTAATATACAATTGTTGTTGTTGTTGTTAAGTGCCGTCGAGTCGGTTCCGACCCATAGCGACCCTGTACAGGGTTTCCGAGGGTGTAAATCCTTACGGGAGTAGAAAGCCTCATCTTTCTCCTGCGGAGCCGCTGGTAGTTTCGAACCGCTGACCTTAAGGTTCGCAGCCCGATTCGTAACCACTACGCTACCAGAGCTCCTTCCTTACAATTCATTTTTAAATACTCAAATGGGAAATCTAAGCAAAGTAAGGCCAATGAATATTTTGAGACTCTGGGGCCTTTGACAATAAAGCTTAAATTTCATGTCCAATCCAAGCATTTCCTTTTGTATATATTCTCTCTCTACTGTTATCAAAATATTATAAAGTCTTCATTGATTCAGTCATTCAATAAATATTTGTTCATTCAATAAATATTTGTAAGTGCTAGGAATACAACAGTGAGCAAAAAAGACAGTTTCTGTTAGCATAAATTTATATCTAGAAGGGAAGGAACGTTAAAACATAAATAGAAAATACAATGTAGATTGTTGTTCAGTGCTGTAGAGTTGGTTCTGACTCACAGATACCCTGTATTGAGTTTCTGAAGCTCTAAATCTTTGTGGGAGCAGAAAGTCTTATCTTTATTTCTCAGGGTAGCTGGTGGTCTTCAACCACCAACCCTGTGTTTCATAGTCCTTTGATTATTCTACAGAGCCACCACACACAACCCTATAATGTAGATAGTGTAATGGGGAAAAAAAAAAGGTAAGAGAGCAGGCAAAAGTGTGTAGTTGTGTTATGTAGAATTCTAAGAAGGGCCCCACCCAAGATTCCTGGTCTGTATACATATTTTCTTTGTTGTTGTCTGAACAAACACTAATGTAGGTACTACTGTGAGCGATTTTGTAGATGGAATTAAAGTTCCAAACCAATTGAGTTTAAAATAGGGAGATTACCCAGGTGTGCCTGACCTAAGTCTGTGAGCCCTTTGATTTTCTGACTGGTTGCAGATGAGGCAGGGAACATGTTACCAAGGAATGTGGTAGCCTGAGAGCATCTCCCAGCTGATAACCCGAAAGGAAACAGGGACTTCAGTCCTACAACTGCAAGGAAGTAAATGCTACCAACAAGAATGAGCTGAAAAAAGAATCTTTTCCCCAAGAGCCTTCAGATGACTAGCCAGTCTTGATTTTAGCCTTATAATACTGGGAGCAGAGAACCTAGCCAGGCTGGCCAGACTTCTACCTACAGAATTGCAACAATTAAATGGATGTTATATGTAAAAAAAAAAAATCCTAATGAAGTTATTTTTATCTGAAGGGTTAGAGATGGTTTCTTGAGAGAGATGACATTTGAATTGAGACATGAAAGAAATGCGGGAATAAGAAATGGCAGCAATGGAGCCGAGTTGTTATTTTGGGGATGAATGGTCTATACAATGGAAATTTAAGAGCAAAGGTCCTAAATGGCATGTGTTTGGCAAGCTGAAGGAACACTCAGGGGACCCTGTATGGCTGCAATAGAGTAAGCAGGAGAAATCAGTTTGAAGAAGTGGTCAGAACCAGATCTTCTTAGTCATCTATGTGGTGGTAACTTATCTCCAAAATAAGTCTTGGTAGGATAGTGGGTTGCACAAAGTTCTGTTAACCACAAGGTTGGCAGTGCAAATCCACCAGACACTCCTTGGGAGAAAGACGGTTCTGTAAAAATTTGTGGTTGCTGTTAAGTGCCAAGAAGTCGATTTTGACTCATAGGGTTTCTGAGGTTTTAAAATCTTTTGCAGGAGCATAAAGCTGCATCTTTCTCTCACGGAATGGCTGGTAGGCTCAAACACAGTCCAGTGCTTATCACACCTGTGGATTCATCATGGCCCCCACCCACAAAGATGTACAGTCTCAAAAACCCTATACAGGGTTGCTGAGTTAGAATTGACTTGACAGCATTTAGCAGCAGCAGCTAATCTCAAAAGGTAGCTCCAAACAATTCTAGTCCATTTTGTACATAAATGGAGTTTATATCTTATCCTTTGAATGTGGGCTTTGACTTGTAACAGACTATGGAGAAGGTGACATTCTGATACTTTTGAGTTCTGGCAGTTTCTACTTACTCCTTCTTAGAGCCTTGCAAGAAATCCGGGCAAGCCTAATGGAGAAAGAGGCTAGAAAATGAGAAGCTATGTAGACAGAGAGGCCCACATGGCAAAGTATATAGGAGAATAGGGTGATGTGATTCGATTTACCTTTTCAAAGGATCAAGGCTATGCAAAGCACAGATTTCTGGGGACATGAATGGAAATATTAAATTCAGTTAAAAAAGACTACTTTAGTAGTCCATGGAAGTGATAATCTAGAGTGGTAGCTGTGCTGTTGTGAAGTGCTGGTTGAGTTGGTTCAGACTCATAGCAAACCTGTACAGGGTTTCCAAGGAGCAGCTGATGGGTTTGAACTGCCAACCTTGCAGTTAAACAGTTCACTGCTTATCCTACAGCACCACACCAGGACTCAAGTGGTAGCTGTACAGGTCATAAAAACAACAACAACCAAAAGTCACTGGGCATCAGTACATATTGTGAAGGCAGAGCCAATAGAATTAATTTGCTGATAGATTGGCTCTGGGGCATGAGTGAAAACATTAGAATAATAACAAAGTGCAAAGTTGGGGAACCACTGGGAAAGGATTTTAGAAACCAATTGAAGCTTTTGCTACCATGGTACGACTGGGTACTGCTACTCGTTATCAAAGGCATTTGATGGCTCTCTGGAAACTGATCTGATGGGGATCTGATGCTACTAAATAGTTTATGCCTACCAAAAACACAGAAAGTGCAACACTATACCAAACAATAGCAAATATAGACACTCAGTTTCTGCTATTAATGCATTTTGTTGTAAAATGGCTGTTGAGTCGGTTCTGACTCAAAGCAACCCTGCATTAAGTTCCCAAGGAGCAGCTGGTGGGTTTGAATTGGCCTTGTGGTGCTTATCATGCAGCGCCACACCAGGACTCCATATTAATGCATTGTTGTTATTGTTAAGCACCATAAAGTCAGTTCCAACTCAGAGTGACCCAGGATAGGGTTACATGTTGTTTTTAAGTGCAGCCGAATCAGTTCCGACTCACAGCGTCCCTGCTTAGGGTTTCCAAGAGCGGTTGGTAAGTTTGAACTGCCAACTTTGCTATCTAAACCAACCTTGTGGTCCAGTGCTTACTCTATAGCGCCAAACCAGGAAACGTTGTTGTTAAGTGCCATTGAGTTGGTTCTGATCCATAGCGACCCTGTATAGGGTTTCTGAGGAGCTGCTGGTGAGTTTGAACCACCTAACTTGCAGTTCAAACGGCTTTGCAGTCTGGTGCATTAACCCACAGCGCCACACCAGGATACATAGGCTTGTCTTATTTCTAATATGCATGGTCACCAGGAGTTGGAACCGACTCTTCATAGCACACCACCACCACCACTTACCTCTTAACATGGTTCCTTATACACAACTGAAAGCATATTTTCAGGAATGGCATTAGCCATTCTTTTTTACACAGAAAGAGCTGACACCTATAAACGGCAAGCCCTGTTATGCTGAGTTGGATGTTTTCTAGCATAAATGCCACTGTTGTCTATGATATAGACTACAAATGATTAATAAGAACCTTGTTGGACACAGGCCTTGAGGGACTCTGGGTGGCCTTTTGTGTAAGTTAGTTTTTTGCATCCCAGAAAGAGAAAAGTCATGAAATGTGAAGTAAGATTTAGAGAGGCAGAAAATAGGTGGGTTCACAAGCTTGACCAAATGTCACTCCTCATGCCCCAATCCTAAACCTCGCACTATATTATCTTTGTCTGAGTTGGGTTCTACCCAGAATACTGTTTTCTAGCCAAAGACCAGAAATACCAGTGACAAAGAACAATTGGCTAATAAAATGATTCTGTTTATACCTTCCACAACACCAGATGTTTCTAAAAGTAAAGGGATATGTACATCCTACTTAGATTAGCAGGTATCAGATTATTAATAGATACAACTGCCTAAGGACTTCTCATGCTTGGTTACTTCACAACAGGAGCTAAAGTTCAGTTAAGACTTTCTTGTGCTTTCTATGATCAAACTGCAAGTAAATGTGACCTAAAACCAGGTGGGAGTCCTGGTGTGGCACGGTGGGCTAATGCGTCAGACTGCAAAGTCATGTGAACTGCAAGGTCAGTAGTTCAAGCTCTCTAGCTTCTCCTTGGAAATGCTCTACAGGGTTGCTATGGGTTGGAATCAGCTCGACGGAACTTAACAACAACAAAACCAGGTGACTATTAGAAATGAGTATAAACAGAGTGTTCATGATTTTACCAACCGTTCTTCTGGAAAAAAGAATTTACAAACTATTGTAGAAGCAGCTCTGTGGGCTAATGTGCTGGACTTCAAAGTTGGTATGAATCACAAAGTTAGTGGTTCAACATCACCAGCTGCTCCTTGGAAACCCTATACAGGATCACTATGGGTTGAAACTAACTCTACGGCACTTAACAACAACAACAACATCAATACTATATATATATATATTTTTTTAATTTAAGGTTTTTATTGTGGATTGAGTGAAAGTTTACAGGGTATATCTTCAGTTTTACATTCAACACTTCATATAACTTGTTTCATTACATTGATTATAATCCCCTCCATATACCATCAGTTAAAAGTATTTCTCTTTATCCACTTTAGATTTTTTTAAAAAACACACAAACAAAAAACCCACTCAGGCATATATAATAAATTACATCTCCAAAGGGCACATTCTGCAAGTCTGCTCCTGGCCACCAGCTCTTAGTCCTTCTCTTTTTAGTTGATGAATCTAGAATCCTCAGCCGCACCTCCTTCTCCATGCCCCCATCTCTGACTCCATCTCTGGCTCTGCTGCTTCTCTGGATAAGGTCCCGCATTCTATTTGTGTGTTCCTCTCTTGATGGTCCTAGGGTCCTCTTGTTTCTGGACTGTAAGATTAACCACTCCCCTTTTTAACATCAATACTATCTTAATAACCATAACATTGTTGCCAGTTAGACCCCGCCTCTGAAAATACATTTTTCTTTCTCACTATGTAATTTATATTTCCTACTTTAATTTTCATTGAAATACAATATACATAAAAAGTACATAATGTTTACGATTATAAGGGAAAAGGTCCATTATCCTTCAATTCCATTTTTCCATGAACTTTTTGAAGCCCTTGCCCATGTTGTTGTTGTTAGGTGCTATCGAGTCGGTACCAACTCATAGCGACCCTATGCACAGCAGAACAAAACACCTCCCAATCCTGGGCCAACCTCACTACTGTTGCCATGCTTGAGTCCATCGATGCTGCCACTTGGCCAATCCATCTCGTTGGGGGGGTCTTCCTCTTTTTATCTGACCCTATTTACATAAGGTGAACACATCCATGTGACTGACCATCACGGACCTCACAAGCCCCCTGTGTTCACTTCAGGTGAACCTGTGTACCTTCTTAGGGTAGCCACTATACAAATTTAACTATACACACACACACACACACACACACACACACATATATATACATACACATATATACATGTGTGTACGTATGTCTATAAAATTTACCATAACATTAAAAAAGAACATGAAACACTAGGAATAATACCTGTAAATAGAAAACTACAAATGCCGAGGGAAATTAAAACCAATCTAAGTGAGGCCTCAAAAGAAATTTTGAATATTGTTAATATGTCCATTCTTTTCAAACTGCGTTAATGCAACTGCAATCAGAATCCTAGCAGACAAATTGACAAATTAAATTTTATTTTAATTTTTCATTAATGTTGTTGTTGTAAGGTGCCATCGAGTTGGTACCGACTCATAGCAACCCTATGCACAATAGAACGAAACACTGCCCAATCCTGGGTCAACCTCACAATTATTGCCACACTTGAGCCCACTGATGCTGCCCACTTGGCCAATCCATCTCCTTGGGGATCTTCCTCTTTTTCTCTGACCCTCCACCTTACCAAACATGATATCCTTCTCTAGTGTGTTTTATAGGTTTATAGAAAAATTGAACATAAAGTAAGAGTTCCTACAATTTTCCTGATTGTTAAAATCTTGTATTAGTGAGGTACATTGTTACAATAGATGTGCATTTTTAAATCAACTGTAACAATTACATCAATATTGATACATGAACATTAAATTGTAACAATTATAACAATCACATCTATACTGACACATTATCATTCAATGCTACAGTTAACATCTGGGCTCATTCTTTGTATTGTATATGTCATTGTTGTTAGGCGCTGTTGAGTCTGTTCCGACTCAGAGCAACCCTGTATAGGTTTTCCAAGGTGAAACTGGTGGGTTTGAACTGCCACTTTGTGGTTCAAACCGACCTTGTGGTCCAGTGTGGTCCAGCACCACATCAGAACTCTGTTTGTATTGTACGTAGGACCTAGCTTAAAAAATAAATACAATGATGGAGAATTCACATTACTGAATTTCAAGACTTTAACAACAAGCAAGGGTAACCTTGACGTGTGGTTTTATGACAGTGTGGTTTTAGTGTAGGAGAAACACATAGATCAATGGAACAAAACAGAGTCCAGAATATACTCATATTTGATGAATATGAAATTTTTGTGTGATGGTACCAAGATAATTCAGTAAGGGATAGGATAATCTTTTAAAACAAACTGGATATCCATTTGGAAAAACATGGACACCATATACAAAAACAAGCTTGATGTTGTGATTATTTATGAATAAGAGATAAAAGTACAAAACTTCTAGAATGGAAAGATAACCCATGTGCATGGATACAAAGACTCAATATTGTTACAACTCACACAAATATAGACAACTGATCTTTGAAAAAGAAACACAGGCAACATATGTTAGATAAAGGACCTGTATCCAAAATATGCAAAGATCTCTTAAAAATCAGCTATAAAAAACAAAGAATGTAATCAATATCAATCGTGTGTGTAAAGGTGGATTTTTTGGGAAACTTTTTATTGTGAATTGAGTGAATATTTACAAAACAGATTATCAGTCCTCAACTGAACAAATCATACACTTCATGTCATTACAATGATTGCAATCCCTTCTATCTACCATCAGTTAACAGTATTTGCCTCTATCCACTTTTTTGTTTGTTTTGTTTTGTTTTTAAGCTTTTATTATGAATTGAGTGATAGTTTACATGGGAGAACATCAGTTTTGCCGTCATCCTCTTGTATTTCATTTCACTGCAATGATTATAATCTCATCAATGCATCATCATTCAACAGTATTTACTTCTAGTCCCTCTGGTTTTTGTTTTTGTTTTGTTTATATCTACACAAAAACACTCAAGAATATATAATCATTTAAACAACCAAAGGGCACACTCTACAAGCATGCATCCTGGCCACCAACACACAGCCTTTCTCTTTCTATGAGTCTAGAGTCTTTAGCTGCTATATTTCTCCATGTTCTCATCTCAGCATCCATCTCTGGTGTCGCTGCTTCTCTGGATAGGGCCCCACATTCTGCTTATGCTCTTCTCCTTTGATGGTCCTAGGGCCCTTTGTTTCTGGACTGTAAGATTAACTGTTGTTGTTCTTAGGTGCCGACCCATAAGTGACCTTATGCACAGCATAACAAAACACTGCCCAATCCTGGGCCATGCTTGAGTCCATCGATGCTGCCACTTGGCTAATCCATCTCCTTGGAGTTCTTCCTCTTTTTCTCTGACCCTCCACCATACCAAACATGATATCCTTCTCCAGTGACTGGTCCCTCCTGACAATACGTCTGAAATATGAGAGACAAAGTTTGGCCATCTTGGCCTCCAAGGAGCATTTTGGCTGTACTTCTTCCAAAACAAATCTATTGGTTCTTTTGGCAGCCCATGGCACTTTCAATAGTATCCTCCAACACCCTAACTCAAAAGCATCAATTCTTCTATGGTCTTCCTTATTCATTGTCCAGCTTTCGCATGCATATGTTATTGAAAATACCATAGCTTGGGTCAGGCGCACCTTAGTCCTCAAGCTGACATCTTTGCTCTTCAACACTTTAAAAAGGTCTGGTACAGCAGATTTGCCTAACACAATATGTCATTTGATCTATTGACTGCAGCGTCCTTGAGCGTTGATAGTTGATCCAAAGGGAATGAAGTCCTCGACAACTTCAATCTTTTCTCCAACGATAAGAATGTTGCTTATTGGTCCAGTGGTAAGGATTTTTGTTTTCTTTACATTGAGATGTAATCCATACCAAAGGCAGGCTGTGCTCTTTGATCTTCATCAGTAAATGTTTTAAGTCCTCTTCACTTTCAGTAAGCAAGGTTGTATCATCTGCATATTGCAGGCTGTTAATAAGTCTTCTTCCAATCCTGATGCCACATTTTTCTTCATAGAACCCAGCTTCTCAGATTATTTGCTCAGCACACAGGTTAAATATGGTGAAAGAATACAAACTTGTTGCACAGCTTTTTAAATTTTAAAACATTCAATGTTCCCATGTTCTGTTCGAACACCTGCCTCTTGGTTCAGGTACATATTCCTCAGGAGCACAATTAAGTGTGTTCAGGAATATTCATACTTTGCAATGTTGTCCATAGCTTGTCATGATCCACACAATTGAAAGCCTTTCGTAGTCAATAAAGCATAGGTAAACATCCTTCTGATATTCTCTACTTTCAGCCAAGATCCATCAGACATCAGCACTGATATCCCTCGTTCCATGGCCTCTTCTGAATCCGGCTTGAACCTCTGGAAGTTCTCTGCCAATGTATGATTGTAGCCGCTTCTGTATTACCTTTAGCAAAACTTTACTCGCATGGGATATCAAAGAGATTGTCCGATGATTTCCACATTCTGTTGAGTCACCTCTCTTTGGAATGGGCACAAAGATGGATCTCTTCCAATCAGTCGGCCAGATAGTTGTCTTCCAAACGGTGCCACCTCACTTTCTTGAAAGATTTCAATTTTTATTCCATCAATTCCTGGTGCCTTGTTCTTTGCCAATTCCTTCACTTTGCCAATTCATTCTCACTTCTAAGGCACCTTGGACTGGTATAGTAAGGACTGGTATAGTGTATGGGCTTTGTAACAATTATTTGGCTATTCGAAGCATTAGTTATTAGAAACTTAAATATAGGACACTATTATTCTAAATTAATCCTATACAAATAATTCCATTATTGAATAAGAATACAATATTCTAATTAAATGACTGTTTTTTAATTAAAAAAGAAAAAAAAGGAACCCCATTAAAAATTGGGCAAAAGATATGAACAGACACTTCAATAAAGATATGATGTTAGTGGCCATGGAGATGGCCTGGTTATGACTCCATGCACAATGGGACTGAATTGCTGTGATCCACAGGGTATTTATCAGGTGAGTTTTTTAGAAGTAAATCACCAGGCCTTTCTTCCTAATCTATTTTAGTCTAGAAGTGCCACTGAAAATCGCCTAGCATCACACAAGCCTCCACCGACAGCAGAGTGGTGGTTGTGCATGAGGTTTAACTCACAGCAACCCTGTAGTACTAGTTTCCGAGGAGAGGCTGTTGGGTTTGAACCTCTGACATTGTAGTTAGCAGTCCAGTGTTTATCCTACAGAGCCACACCAGCACTCCTGGGGTACACTGGCAGGGAATTAAACCTAGGTCTTCTGGAATGTGAGAATTTGAAAATGGAACCACCCCTGCTATCTAACAAAGATACGCAGACAGGAAGTCACCGCGGGATGCTCAACATTATATATTGTTGTTGCTAGGGAGTGAAAATGAAAACTACAGTAAAAAAAACTGCTATAAGTGCCATTTAGTTGGTTGCAACTCATTCTGTTGCAACTATGTACAACAGAATGAAACAGTGACAGGTCCTGTACCATCCTCACAACCATTGTTATATTTGAGTATACTGATGCAGCCACTGTGTCAACCCATCTCATTGTGGGTCTGCCTCTTTTTTTTGCTGACCCTATGCTTTTCTGATGTACTTCTCCAGGGACTGTTGCCTCCTCATAATATGTTCAAAGTATATGAGACCAAATATTACCATTCTCACTTCTAAGGCTGTACTTCTTCCAAGACAGATTTATCCATTCTTCTAGCAATCCATGGTATATTCAATACTTTTTTATCAATACCATAATTCATATGCATGAATTCTTCAGTCTTCCTTATTCATTGTCCAGCTTTCACATGCATATGAGGTGACTGAAAATACAATGGCTGGGGTCAGATGAACCTTAGATGATGTATTTGCTTTTTAACAACACTTTAAAGAGGTCTTTTGCAGATATGTCCAATGCAATCCATTGTTTGATTTTTTTTGGCTGCTTCTATGGGCTTTGATTGTGGGTCCAAGTAAAATGAAATCACTGACAACTGTAAGTAGTAGTAACGTACTACTTTTCTTTTATTATAACAATGTCAACTGCCTAAAAGTTCATTCTAATTCATGCTGACCTCATATGTGTCAGAGTACAACTGTGCTCCATAGGGTTTTCAGGGGCTGATTTTTGGAAGTAGGTCATTGGGCCTGAATAACTAACCTTAACTTTTTGTATGAAAATAGCCTAAATCCAGAACACAACAACAAATGCTGGCAAAGATGGAGAGAAACAGGTGTATTCATTCATTGCTGATGGGAATGTACAATGGTATAATCACACTGAAAGACAATTTAGCATTCTGACTCATAGCAATATTGTATAGGGTTTCCAAGTAGCGGCTGATGGATTTGAACCACCAACCTTGAGCTTCAAATTGACCTTGTGGTCACGTGTTTACCCTGCAGTGCGACGCCAGGATTCTATCCTAAAATTAACAAACCTTGATATGATAAGTATGAGGAACAAATGGGTCTCTCATACCTTGCTGGTGGTAATGTCTAATTGTACAAACCACTTTGGAAAACAATTTGTCATTTGGAATCAACATAATGATAACTAACAATAACATATTTAGATAACAAACAAAGTTAAACATATTTGCCATATGACCCAGCAATAACATTTTTAGGTGTTACCACAACATAATGAAAAAATATATGCTCACAAAAAGACTTGTTTATGCATGTTTATAGTTGCTTTATTCATGACAGCCCAAATCTGAAACAATCCAAATGCTTATCAAGAGATGAATGAAAAACAAACTGTGATGTATTCATACAAGGGAATGGTACTTGGTAATAAAAGGAACTGGTCATTGAAACGCTGGCAGATCCATGAGCCACTCTCAGAAATACTATACAGGGTCTCTATGAGTTTAAACTGACTTGACAGCACATGACAACAAAAACAACAGCGACACAAAATGACAAGGATGAATTTTAAAAACATTAAAGAAGCTAGGCACAACTGAGTACATACTTTGGATATACTTATGTGAAACGCTAGGAATGATAAATCCAATCTATAGTGATAAAAAACAGAACAGTGGTTGTTAGGCTGGGACGAATGGGTAAGTGTGCAAGGAAACTTTCTGTAACAATGACAATGTTCTATATTTTGCTTGTTGTGGCTACATGGGTATACATATTTAGCAAAATCCAGTGAACTATAAACTTAAAATGAATATACATGATTGTATTCAAATTATGTCTTACCAAACAACAACAACAAAGTTGATTTGGGACACCTGGTGTAGTACTGTAGGATAAGCACTGGACTGCTTACCACAAGGTCAGTGGTTCAAACTCACCAACTGCTCATTGGAAACCTTATATAGGGTGACTATGAGTCAGAACCAACTCGATGGCATTTAACAACAACAACAACAACAACAAAAAGTTGATTAAATGCAAAGGCTTTCGATTGTGTGGATCATGTCAAGCTATGGACAACATTGCAAAGTATGAGTATTCTGGAACACTTAATTGTGCTCATGAGGAATCTGTACCTGGACCAAGAGGCAGTTGTTTAAACAGAACATGGGAACACTGAATGTTTTAAAATTAAGAAATGTATGCGACAGGGTTGTATTCTTTCACCAAAGTTATTCAACCTGTACGCTGAGCAAATAATCCGAGAAGCTGGGTTCTATGAAGAAAAACGTGGCATCAGGATTGGAGGAAGACTCATTAACAACCTGCGATATGCAGATGATACAAACTTGCTTACTGAAAGTGAAGAGGACTTAAAACATTTACTGATGAAGATCAAAGAGCACAGCCTTCAGTACGGATTACATCTCAATATAAAGAAAACAAAAATCCTCACCACTGGACCAATAAGCAACATTCTTATCAATGGAGAAAAGATTGAAGTTGTCGAGGACTTCATTCTCTTTGGATCAACTATCAACACTCATGGAAGCAGCAGTCAAAGAGATCAAATGACGTACTGTGTTAGGCAAATCTCCTGTACAAGACCTTTTTAAAGTGTTGAAGAGCAAAGATGTCAGCTTGAGGACTAAGGTGCACCTGACCTAAGCCATGGTATTTTCAATAACCTCATATATATGCGAAAGCTGGACAGTGAATAAGGAAGATCATAGAAGAATTGATGCTTCTGAGTTAGAGTGTTGGGGGAAGACTATTGAAAGTGCCATGGGCTGCCAAAAGAACGAATAGATCCATTTTGGAAGAAGTGCAGCCAGAGTTCTCCTTAGAGGCCAAGATGGCCAAGTCACTGGAGAAGGATATCATGTTTGGTAGGGTAGAGGGTCGGAGAAAAAGAAGAAGACCCCCAACGAGATGGATTGGCCAAGTGGCAGCATCGCTGGACTCAAGTGTGGCAACGGTAGTAAGGTTGGCCCAGGATCAGGCAGTGTGTTGTTCTGATGTGCATAATGTCGCCATGGGTCGGTACCAACTCAATGCCACTTAACAACAACAACAACAACAACAAGAATAAATGTCAATTTAGTATTAATTTCACTGTAATACTATATTTGTACAGAGCTCTGGAATCCTGGTGTGGTACTGTAGGGTAAGCACTGGACTGTTAACCATAAGGTTGACAGTTCAAATCCACCAGTCACTCCTTGGAAACTCTACACAGGGTCGCTATGAGTCAGAACCAACTTGATGACACTTAACTATAACAACAACTGAAGGTAAAGGTCTTTGTTATCCTGTATCATTCACCTATATAGATTTTTCTACAGATGTACAAAAAGCTTTGGTCTACAGTTAAAATAAAACTCCCAAATCTCAATTTGAGGACCTTTGAAAATCCACAAAGGCACAGTGAGAAAGCTCAATTATTAATAAAAAAAAAAAAAAAAAAAAAAAAAAAAAAAAAAGAAAGAAAAGGCTGTTATTAGAGAGTATGAGAGAGAGGGTAATCACAGAATTGATTTGGCTTGCCCAACAGAAGCCTGATGACTCAACCACTAGTGTTTAAATGTCTAGGAAAGCTGACAAACAGCCTCACTTTAACTGTCTGCCACCCCTGTGCATCCCTTTTGCTTTTCTGTTTACAGTAAACAGTTATCTCCAAAAGAAAGAAAAAATAAACTGCCAAGTGAGTAAGCACACAAAATAAAAGGAGCCAAGTATTTACATGGAGTCCTGTGTGGCACTGCAGGATTAGCACTGGACTGCTAACCACAAGGATGGCAGTTCAAACCTACCCCTGCTCCTCAGAAACACTATACAGGGTTGCTATGAATCAGAACTGAACTGATGACACACAATAACAAATATTTATATAACTGTCTTCCAGATTAGTCCTCAAAGGCTATGTTGTTGTTGTTAGGTCTGACTCTACATAACAGAATAAAGCAATGCCTGGTCCTGTGCCATCCTCACAATTGTTGTTAAGCTTGAGTTCATTGCGGCTGCTGCTGCTCCAATTCATCTCATGGGGGTCTTTCTCTTTTTCACAGACCCTTCACATTACCAAACATGATGCCCTTCTTCAGGGACTGGTTCCTCCTTATAACATGTCCAAATTATGAGAGATAATGTCTCGTCATCTTGGCTTCTAAGGGAACATTTTGGTTGTACTTCTTCCAACACAGATTTGTTTTGTTCTTTTGGCAGTCCATGGTACTTTTGTTATTATTATTATTTTTTTCCTTAAGGCTTTTTATTTTTCTTGTGAATTGAGTGAAGGTTTACAGAGCAGATTATGAGTTTTACATTCAACAAATTATATACTTTGCTTCATTACAATGACAGCAATCTCCTCCATGTACTATCAGTATTTACATTCACTTAACTCTTGCATCCACCTTAGCACTTGTTCCTAAGAAGCATTCTGACTGTACGTCTTCTAACACAGATTTGTTTGTTATCCAAGCAGTCCAGGAAACTTTTAATATCATTCTCCAAAGCCATTATTCAAGTATATTGATTTTTCCCCTATGGTTTTCTTTATACATTGTATAACTTTCATATGCATAAGAAGCTATTGAAAATACCATGGCTTGGGTGAGGTGTACTTTAGTTATCAAACTGATCGTTTTGTGCAGCTGATTTGCCTAATGCCCTATGTGTTTTAGTTTCTTGATTGCTGCTTCCATGAGTGTTGATTGTAGAATGAAGTAAAATGAAGTCTTTGACAATTTCAATCTTTTCTCCATATATCATGGTGTTTTTTATTTGTTCAGTTGTGAGGAATCTGTTTTCTTTACACTGAGGTGCAATCCATATGGCTTGTCAGTAAGTATTTAAGTACTCTATGCTTCCAGCAAGCAAGATTGCATCATCTGCATATTGCAGGTTGTTAATGAGTCTCCCTCCAATTCTGATGCTACATCCACCTTCTTGAATTACTTGCTCAGCATGCAGACTAAGTAAGTGTGTTGTAAGGATACAACCCTGACACACACAGTTCCATTCAGTATCCTCTTGTGCTGTTCTAACAACTGCCTCTTGGTCTATGTACAGGTTCTTCATAAACACAATTAAGTGTTCTTGAATACTCATTCTTCACAATGTTATCCATAGCTTGTCATCATTCACACAGTCAATCCAGCTTGAATTTTGGGCACTTCGGGCAATTTTGGGCAATGTACTATTGCATGTGTTTTCGAATTACCTTCAGCAAAATTTTAAATGCACTGTGACAATAATATTGCTCAATGACTTCTTCATTCTATTTGGTACAAGTATGGAGATCCTTCCAATCAATTGGCCAGGTAGCTGTCATCCAAATTTGTTGACATAGATGAATGGGTGCCTCCACTGCTACATCAGTCTATTGAAATATTTCAATTTGCATTCCATCAATTCCTGAATCCTTGTTTTGCAGTAATGCAGTCTGGACTTATTCCTTTGGTACCATTGGTTTTTTTTACGTTTTACTGTGAATTATATGATAGTTTATGTGAGAGAACTTTAGTTTTACATTCATTCCATCGTATATCATTTCATTGCCATGGTTCCAATCCCCTCCATGCATCATCTTCCGACCAAAGGGTATACTCTAGAAACCCGCCCCTTATACTCCTCCCTTCCCCCCAGTCTTCAGCCCACAGTCCCTCTCCTTCTCTGGATCCAAAGTCCCCAGCTGCTTCATCACTCCACGTCATCATCTCTGCTTCTCTGGGTAGGGTCCCGCTCTCAGCTCTTCTCTGTTGGTGGTCCCAGAGACCTCCGCTCCTAGACTGGAGAAATAATCACTCCCTTCCTTGCTACAAAATATCTACCTTTGTATTTCCAACCCTCACAATCCGTCTTGTTAACCATTATTCACTACAGTATCGCGAATAACCCATCTGTATTTCATCAGCTCCACCTAGACAGATTGGATAGTACTCATTGGTGATTCTGTCTTCCTCCATGCCCCCTAGCTCTAGGTTCCCTCTTGAAAGCTTGTAAGCCAGTCACTTCTTGCCTTTGTAGTCCCTCCCTCTCCATTTGGGTATCCAATGTCCAAGTTGCCCATTTCTATCTACTACCATTGGTTCTTGATCATATGCTACCTCTTGAAATGGTTGAACATTGACCATTTCTTTTTGTTACAGTGACTCTATATTTCTTCTGTCTTCTTTTGATGCTTTCTGCATCATTCAATATTGTGGTCATAGAATCCTTCAATATTCCAAATCAAGGCTTGAGTTATTTTCTTCAGTTCTTTTAGCTTGAGAAATGCTGTGTGTCCTTCCCTTTTGGTCTAACTCCAGGGCTTTGCACATTACATTACAGTACCTGAATCCATCTTCTCAATCTGCCCTTTGAAATTTTCTGTTCAGCTCTTTTACTTTCTCATTTCTTCCATTTGCTTTAGTTTCTCTAGGTTTAGGAGCAAGTTTCAGAGTCTCTTCTGACCTTCATTTTGGTATTTTCTTTCTCTGCTATCACTTTTGCTTTCTTCCTGTGTGATGTTATCCCACAACTCTTTTGGTCTTTTGTCATTAGTGTTGAATGCATCAAATTCATTCTTGAGATGGTCTCTAAATCCAGGTGTGATATATTTGAGGTCATATTTTGCCTTTGATGAATGAATTTCAATTTTCTTCAGCCTCAGCACTTCTGGAAAGATGGCAGACTAGACACACACACTTCATGGACCCTGTACCACAGATTGTTATTGTTGAAACTGTTCTGACTCATAGTGACCCTCTACAGGGTTTCTGGGGAGCAGCTGGTGAGTTCGAACTGCCGACTTTTGGGTTCAAATAGACCTTTCGGTCCACTGTATTACCTTGCAACGCCACACCAGGATCCCAAAGATATGAACTTCAGAGGAAAGGTTAGAGAAATGGATTGAGTGTTTGCTGGGAGGAGAAACTGAGCAGGAACTGCAAGAGAGGGAGACTGACTGGTGAACGGCTGGCCAGATGTGGTGTGACCATCTTTCTGAGCAGCTTTGGCAATAGAAGATGGCCTGGCAGAGCAGAGTCATAGAGGAGAAAGTGTGATTCCACGTCCTCTTCTGAATCTGGTTTAAACCTCTGGAAGTTCTCTGTCAATGTATGCTTGCAGCCCTGTTTGTATTATCCTTAGTAAAATTTTACTTGCATGTGATATCATTGATATTGTTTGATGATTTCCACATTCTGTTGTGTCACCTCTCTTTGGAATGGACACAAATATGGATCTATTCCAATCAGTTGGCCAAGTAGATGTCTTCCATCTTCTTTTGGTGCTTTCTGTATCATTCAGTATTTTGCACAAAGAATCCTTCAACACTGCAAGTCAAGGTTTGAATTTTTTCTTCAGTTCCTTCAGTTTGAGAAATTCTGAACATGTTCTTCCCTTTTGGTTTTCTAACTGCAGGTCTTTGCATATTTCCTTATTAATATTTGACTGTCTTCTTGAACTAACGTTGAAATTTCCTGTTCAACTCTTTTACCTCATTTCTTACATTTGATTTAGCGTCTCTACACTGGAGAGCAAGTTTTAGCATTTCTTCTGACATCCATTTTGGTCTTTTCCTTCTTGCTAGCCTTCTTAATGACTTTTTGCTTTCATCCTGTATGATGTTCTTGATGTTATCCTACAACTATTCTGGAGAAAAATGGTTAAGAAAACAGGATCCTTCAATATGCTATCTACAAGAGACATATCAAAAAGATGGAGACAGTCTAAATGTCCATTAGCAGAAGAATGTTTAAGCAAATTTTGGTACATACACACAATGGAATACTACATAACATTGAAGAGTAATGGTGAATATTCAAAACAACTCATAACATGGGTGAACATTATGCTGAATGAAATTACTCAATCATAAAAGGACAAAACTTTTATGAGGCCACTGTTGTAAAGAGTTAAGATTTTCTTTTTAAATGCAACATTCTATTATGGTTAGGTGGGGAGGAGATTGGAGGAATTACTCATGGGCTACATGAAGGAGGGAATTACTCACAGGCTAGGTGGAGTCCTGGTGTGGCACTGTAGGATAAGCACTAGACCACAAGGTCATTTTGAACTGCAGGGTTGGTTCAAACTCACAGTCATTCTCGGGAACCCTACACAGGGTCGCTAGGGATTGGAATTGACTCGACAGGATGGCACTTAACAATAACAGAGGGTAGGCCCATGTCAACATGGATGACAAGGCAGGCAATATACAACAAGAGGGAGGTTGACAGAGGAAAGATGAAGGTAGCTGGAGAAACAGGGAGGAATGAGAGAGTTAAAGGAAACAGAGGTAAATACTATTAACTGATGGTATATGGAGGGGATTGCAATCACTGTAATGAAGTAAAATATATTATTTGGTTAATATAAAACTGATGATCTGCTCTGTAAACCTTCACTCAATTCATAATAAAATATTAAGAAAAAGATCAAACTTACTTGGTCTGAAAGGGACTAGTGGAACTCCCAATACTATGTATGGCCTTTTGATCCCCATCAAATCAGGACCTGACTCATCCCTAGGGGTCCTTTTATAGGCAGACCACAGGCAGACCTAAAGAGTGCACAGTAACACTTACGAGAAACATATCCCTCAGAATAACCAAATGTAGGAGACTAGAGGCCCCAAAACAGAGCTCAGAAGGCAGGAAGGAGTAGAAGGGATGAATAGAAATGGGGAACCTGGGAGGAAGCATACAGTGCTGCTACATTAGGAAATTGCAACTATTGTTACAAAACAATAAATATATATACTAAGTGGGAATCTAATTTATTATGCAAACCCATCCAAACCAAAATTAAAAACTAATAAATGATTCTGAAGGAGGTGGCATTTGAGGTGCGATCTGAATGAGGAGGGAAAAGCCTGTGAAAGTCTGGGGGAAAGCCTGCCTAGCAGGAGGATAAACAAGTAAAATGGTGGGTTCAAGTGAGAAACAAAGAAGGCTAGTGTGACAGGGACAGGGTGAGAGAGGGGAAAGTGAGTACGGGGTAAGTGTTGGGCAATGACATGAGAGAGGTGGCCTGGGGCTGGTCATAAAATGCCTTGTAGACCTCAGTGAAGAGTTTGGATTTAATTTTAAGTGGAGAGCCTCTGGAGGTTTTGAAGTAGTGGAATTAAGACATTATCTTACTGATGCTTCAGGAATATTTATACTAGATGCCAAATGGAAGAATGGGAAGTAGTGGTGGTGGGGGAAGATGGTGGGAGAAGGGAACAAAATGCAAAGGCAAAGGAAAGATCAGTTGATTATACAGCTTATTAAATGATCCAGGCAAGAGGTGATCATGACAAGGATTAGAGGAGAAAATTTAGCAAGAGCTTAGAAGAAAGATACTTTACTCTCCCAAGTAAAGCGGAAAGAAAGGGCCTGTGGAGAATGGTATGTAATGTAAATGATTTACTTCTTCATTAACCTGCTGCAGTAAGCACCGGACTGAGAACCACAAGGTCGGCGGGCTCCAGTTCCAGCTGCTCAGCAGGAGAAATATGAGTCTTTGTAAAGATTTAAAAGCCTGTAAAACCCTATACAGGGTCACTATGAGTCAGAACTGACACTTAACAACAACAAATATGAACCTGGATGGGGATAGAATTAGGTTTGTTGCTTTTGTGGCCTGTATTATTGTGGTCAAATTCTCAAAAGTTTTGAGGGTAAGGGGATTTTGTCATTTTTTAAAGGGAGCTGGAAGAAGTGTGTTTCTGCAGACAGCTGAAGTTAAGGAAAAAATAACAAAAAACAAAAACAAAAAAACCCCAGGACTGTTAATGGTCCATAGCACACTCAAGAGGCTGGCACCAAGCTTCCGCTAACTGTGAATTTTTAAACAGTGATTTCTAAAGCTCCTCTCCCCCACTAGTGTTTACCTTTTTTTAAATTTTTTATTTAAGGTTTTTATTGTGGATTTACTGAAAGTTTACAGGGCACATCATCAGTTTCACATTCAACCATTCATATAACTTGTTTCATTACATTGATTACAATCCCCTCCATATACCATGAGTTAGAAGTATTTCTCTTTATCCACTTTAGCTTTTTTAAAAATACACAAACAAAAAAACCCACTCAGGCATATATAATAATTTACATCTCCAAAGGGCACATTCTGCAAGTCGGCTCCTGGCTACCAGTTCTTAGTCCTTCTCTTCTTAGTTAATGAACCTAGAGTCCTCAGCCGCTCCCCCTCTCCATGCCCCCATCTCTGACTCCATCTCTGGTGCTGCTGCTTCTCTGGATAAAGTCCCACATTCTGCCTGTGCATTCCTCTCTTGATGGTCCTAGGGTCCTCTGTTTCTGGACTGTAAGATTAACCACTCCCCTTTTTTTTTGTTACAAAACTTCTACCTTTACAAGTGTGACAGTCACGATTAGTCATGATAACAATTATTCAATACTGAATCTTAGAATCTTATCCCCATCTCCTTTCACCAGACCAACTAGACAAGATGATAGCTACTCAGTGGGGACTCTTTTCTTTCCTCCCACCCTCTTAAACTAAGCTCCCTCTTGAAACCTTGTAAGTCAGTCACTTCATGCCTTTATTGCCGCCTCATTTTAGGTAGCCAGTGTCTAAGTTGCCCGTTCCTACCTACCCTGTGTACAGAGTGGATAGCACTGAAACTTGATTTGAAGACTCTTTCCCTCTCTGTTGGTATTTAGAGTAACTACCGCTCTGAGTATAAGTCAGGTTCATCATGAAGATGTATCTTCTGTCACTGTAGCTGTTCCAGTCTGCTTGTTCTTTCTAGTAGGAATGTCTCACCTCACAAGGTTGTGGATGGGACTCAGGATTCCACCTAAGGTCCTATGCTCTGTAAAGGCTTTGCATGAGGCTTATTTCACTGGGCAAGTTGTAGAACCCCTTTGAGGTATTCCAATCAGTTATAGGCTGAAGATGGGCTTACAAGTTTTCTCTAATCATGTTTTCCAACATTCCTTTCTATCCCACTCAAGTGTCTATTTTACAATAGTAGGCAAGGGAAACTAATATTCATAAGGCAGTCAAGGATTTTAGTATTATTTACCCTCTTCAAGCTATACCTAGACCCCTGTGTCCCAGAGCCCTGTTGTTCCAAGGTTATTGTTTACCTTTGATTTCATTGTAAAAGTGTCTTTTTTAAAAGTCCACATTGTCTTGGTTGAATCAAGAGGCCCATACTTTGATGACGATTGATTTGAAGGTACACCTAGGAATGGATAGTGATGGCAGAGAGACTAGAACAGCTCGAGAACATCCAAAGAGCCAGGCAGAAAAGAATCTAAATGGGACAAAGCCCATTGCTGGGCATTCGTTTATATGGGGATTTCAAGAGAAATTGAAAAAAAAAATTTTTTTGACATAAATTGATCTTGCAGAATAAAAGGTAGTAAATGCGCAAAAGTGTGATCATAACTTTTAACATTCTAATTTTTCATTCTTTAAAAAAAGTCATAGCTTTCAGTGACCAAAGAAGTAATCCACTATCTTTTTACTTTGGGACAGGGAAACATGGGGGCAACTAAAAATAAAATAGTGGCTAAATATATAGACTAGAACATACATTTCAACAAAAGTAAAAAATCACATTTCTCAGTGGGATTAATGTATTAATATTTTAACAGTTTCTATGAAATATGATTATATATTGGGTGAACTCATAAATACGTCAGATCTGATTAGTGAATGCGGACGACAGGGAAGGGACAGATTTGTCAGCAGAAGCCACGTTCACATTATCATTCTGACTGATTGCGAATAACCAACAAAAAAAGGCTTAAAATCACTCCAATTCTTTTAAATAAAACTCACTAAGAAATGAACTCACAAATGTCCTAGTATAAATAAATGAGTATTTAAAGGCTGAATACTTGACTTGCTAATGTATTTTCTATTTACTAATCATAGGAAAAACTATATGTAAAATTCACGCAAATCAAAACAAAGTCATTTTGATGATATCCTGATTTTTGGTAGTCAAAGGGACAGGACAGTCAACCAGTATTTTTTAGGTTTCAAAACTGAGTCTCTTGTTTCTTTAGTGGGCTCCCTCATGCAACTTTATAGCTTCCAGGGTGATAGGTTCTTTTGTTCTAAACCAGGAAACTCACAGCAGTTTAATTTACTGCTGCATTATTATAACTACTAACTACATACACCTCCAAGGCTGGTAAACCCACTGATGTAGACAGAGCCACCTTAAAAGGATTTTTGGATGGGTCCTAGTGAAGGAGAGGGGAAAAAAAGGACATAATGTTTAATTATAAGAAATGATTGAAATAGGCACAGACATACCCCGGGTGCCTCTGCACTGCAGCAAGCTCTAAACTTGTTATCGTTAATGGTTTAAATTTCACTGTGCTAATCATTTCAGGACACAAGCCTTTCTTGATAATCTAATGAATTATTCCAACATCCTTCAGCAAAAAAAAAATCCTCCATGACAGCACTAATTACAAGACGTTTTCCCAGTGCTTATGTAAAATATGACAGAGCAGCAGCTTAGGGAATTGCAGAAAACTGCTTCTAATTTCCACTGAGAAACTGACAAACACCTCTCTTTCATCTCTCCCAGCTCTCAAGTAAGATTTAACTTTCTCATTTAGTTAATTACCGAGTGAGGATCATCATTTCCCCGGATCGGAGCGGCACAGAGCCTTTATCGTGTTAACTTGTGAACTTGATCGATGGCTGCTGCTAAAACTTAATAACTTCACCCCCTGGCAAATTGTAAGATAAATATAATAGGAGAAACTCTGACAGTAAAAACCTGCCAGAAATGAGCACTGTGTTTATGTTTCTTTGCAGGCAGCAAAAAAACAACCGACAGCTTATTACTGGTTGCGTGTTACTTATATTTAAAAGACTCCAGGCAGTTAACTTTCTACGTACTGCTCAAACTTCGCTCATAAGATGGGAAAAACAAAACAAAACAACAACAACAACAAAAAAACCCGGGAAAAATACCAGACTTGGAGGAAAGAAGAAAAACAGAGAAAAGGGATCAAATAAATTGTATGAAATCTTTTAAATGGTATTTATCATATAAAATGCCCAACCAGCATAAATAGGAATAAATTTCTTTAAAAAAAAAAACAATTCTGGATTTTTAAGATACTATATGAGCTATATCTAAGAACAAAGCAAGAGAATTTCACTGATTCAAATTTTTTCAATGACCATGGGCCCATGCTGGAAGAATTCAATTAACTGCAGACTTCCTAGATCTCTTTTCAAAAACCCCTGCAGCTAGAAAACCATTCACTAACTACACCATTTAACCTTTCCTGAAACAATGGGTACACTAATACTAGAGGAAATGCATAACTTTATTTTAGAATATTCCATCTAGTCTTACATTCACCTTCTATACCTAAACTGGAATCCTGGTGTGGCACTGGGGGATAATGCACTGGACCACAAGGTTGGTTTGAACTATAGTTGACTCACCAGCATGTAACAATAACGAACACATAAACTAAACATGGCTTACATAGCAAGAATTTTGTGCAGTGGTACAAATGTTTACCATACTTAGCTGTTCACTGAAACTTCGGAGGTTCAAGTCTACCCACAGGTGCCTTGGAAGAAATGTTCAGTGAGCTACTTCTGAAAAATCTGCCATTAACTGACTCAGTATGGAGAACAACGGCATAACAACAATAAAATTACTGCTCATCAATGCCTGCCCCTGTCCCCAAGGCTGATAAGAGTACTGAAACAGACTAACTACCTTTAGGATAGAAATACCACACATACATACAAACACACACAAACAAAATATGAACTAAATATTGCGTTTGGAAAAGAAAGGTAAGAAAACATCTTGCAGGACATTTAAGAGTTTAGATCTAATTGTGAGACTGTCTTTGTCTAACATCCATTATTTACCATGTTAGCACCGATAGCTGAAGGCTTCCTGCTGCTGTTCAAGGGCATACTATTTTGGAAGCTGAAAGTACTTACACATCTTTTTAAAAATTGAAAACTGCAAAAGCACACATATATACACAAACATAAAAATTACCCACACGTTCTACCATCAACAAACAAATATTATTCATTTTGGTAGGTGTCATGGATTGAATTATGTCCCCAGCTCCTCCCCCAGTCTCCCCCCACCCCCCAACACACACCCCAAATATGTATGTGTCAACTTGGCTGGAACTATGATTCTCAGGGGTTTGGAAATTATGCAATGATGTAATTTGGCAGTCAAGTATGATGTAATCATCCTAAATGAAGGATCTGAAGTGATGTCAATCAGTTATAAGGGGATTAAGGTGGGATGTCACACCCTTACACAAGTCACCCTTCTTATCTGATTAAGGGGGAGTTTCTCTGGAATTTAGTCTGCATCATCTTTTATCTTATAAGAAACAAAAGGTGAGAGAAGCAGAGAGAATGGACCTACTACCACCATGAAAGATGAGTTGGGTGTGGAGCATGCCCTTTGGGCCCTGCGCTGAGAACCTCCTAGACCCAGGGAAGATTGATGTCAAGACACATGAATATTTTTAAGGAATATTGGGCCTATAGTTATCAAAAGGAAAACAGGACCATTTCCCAGAGCTGACAGAGGGAGAGAAAGTCTTCCCTGAAGCCAGTGCTTGAAATTGGGACTTCTAGCTTCCTAAACTGTGAAAAAATAAGTTCCTGTTTGTTAAAGCCATCCATTTGTAGTATTTGTTATAGCAGCACTAGATAACTAAGACAGTAGGTGTAGATCTTTCTTGTCTTTTTTTGTATTATTGTTTGTGGGGGTGTGGAGAGATTGATTTTGTATCATCTAAATGATTCTTTGTCTGTAACATTAATCACAGCAGGCAAAATTAATTTCCTTTGTTGAACACCTTAGAAACACCAAGATCTAATCATGGAAAATACAGAATTTCAGGTTCTTGTGACTCTAGGAAAGCAGAAAAGAGGAAGCGAGGCGGGAAGAGTAAGTGAAGGATAGGAGGGGAGAGGATAAGGGAAAGAAAGGAAAGCAGGAAGATAAGGGAGAGAACGGATGAGAGGGAGATCAATAAAGGGAGAAGTGACAAGAGTTATGAGGAGAGGGGAAAGGAGAGAGTGGGGACTAGGGAGATGAGATACAGGAGAGAAATGGAGGAAGAGATAGAGGAAAGGGAAAGGGAGAAAGATGACAGGCTGGGTAAGAGATAGGGGTGACCAGGAGAGAGATGGGGTAAAGGATAAGAGAGGTGAGGTAGACAGAGATGGTGTGGGGTGGGAAGAATATAACCAAATGAAAGTGGGGCCTAGCTCACCTATTCAAAGAGAAGTAATATGCTTGTTGGACAAACAGGTCCTCTCCCACGCTGCTAAACAATAAACATCAAGAGGGAGAGGAGATGAAAAACTATTTTCTTAAACCACTACTTAATGTTTTAGGCAGGGTAATAAAGTTTAATTGTCTGGAATCTGGTTGCTCTTTTTGTATACTGTCGTCAGACAGAGGTTGCTCATTTGGATGTTTAATGATGCTAATATTAACAAAATAAAATTTCTATGATGGAGAAAGTTTAAACTAAGAATCTTCTCCCCAACTTCCCCTCATATCCAAACTTCTCCTTTTATTTAGCATTAGAAAGTTAAGTTCTACTATAAATAACAGGGAATGATGGAGTCATTGGCTGCCAGTGGAAAATACAGAAACACATTTAAAACACAATAAAAAAGTTCATGAAAAACAACAACAATAACAGAGAGTTAAAAATAAATGTAAATAATGATAACTAAAGTAAAATACCCTTCTCCTCTTTGTGCTCTAACTAATCCTTGCACTTCTGTACCCTATAAAAAACTCTGAATGACTTGGTAAAACTTGCTCCTGAAGAAAGTCCTTGAGAAGCTGTATCTAAAACCTGGATTAGGAAAATACAAGTTTGTTTGTTGTTGTTGTTGTTGATTTTGGATAGGATCTCAAGAAGCCAACTCAGCTTTCTAGAAGAAATTCAACTCTTTCCAACTGCTTGTTAATGCATGTTAAATGCAGCAAGAAATAATCCTATGAGGGAGCAGCACAGGCCTCTCTTAGCTGCAGTGAATGAAGTAAATGACTTGTAACTTCTGGAAGTCTTGGTTATCTGCAGGTAAAACTTTAATAACCCTTGGAACATCAAGGGACTAAAGACATTTCTCTCTGGAATACTTGGGTAATTGTTTTCTTAATTTATCCAGGAAAAGCTTAGTTTGGATGCAGCATCTGTGTTTTATTTATTTATTTATTTTTTTAGCAGAGGTGATCAAAATAATTTGCTCAGATTCACATAAATTAAGAGAGTTTAGATGGAATTTCAAAATGCAGTTGATGTTATATAAACTATATGGCTTTTCTAAAATGAAATACTGATCTTTCTTTTCTTTTACTAATAATGAAGCTCCAAGTTATAATTGAGACAAAATGTAGAAGGCCAGCTGTACACAGGTGGATAAATATGTTTTCATAGCCTAGAGAATTTTTACATGAACACCAAGACCACACTGAAGTCAGTTCAAATACCATCCTAAAGGAGCCTTTACAGTTTATGCCTTATGTTACAGAATATCATTTTAAAAATTAAATGACCACCATGATTTGGCATTGACTCTATTTCACCTCCACCATTTACTCAAAGTGTGATCTTGGGGGGAGGGGGGGTATTACTTTTAACCTCTCTGTGCTTCATTTTTCTCACCTCATCTTTCTCCACAGAGCAGCTGGTGGATTTGAACTGTGGACCTTATAGTTAGCAGCCCAACACTTGACCCACTGCACCAATACCAAATACGTTCAAACCCACCAGCTGCTCTGTGGGAGAAAGATGAGGCTCTCTGCTCTTATGTAGATTTATAGTTTTGGAGACTGTATGGAGCAATTCTACTGTGTCCTATAGGGTTGCCATGAGTTGGACCTAACTCAATGGCAATAGGTTTTGGTCTCTCACCAAAGGAATTCTGAGTGGTACAGCAGGTAAGCAATCAACTACTAACCACCATGCTGGTGGTTTAAACTCACTCAGAGAAACCTCAGTAGAAAGGCATGGTTATCTGCTTCTTGAAAATCCACCTATAGAGTGCAGTTCTACTCTGTAATGCATTGTAGATTGGTTAGAAGCAATCTTTCAGAGCTCTTACCAAAACACAGTCCAGTAACATCCAACTTTAGGGGAAGAATGAATAAGGGAATTTATAAGAATTATGACAAAACCCTCAACATATTACTTGAAATTTAAAAATTAATTTTATTAGTTAAGAAAAACTTTTATTAAAAAACCACAGCTAACATCCTGTCGTCACAGAGTACACTTTGCTTCCTTCTGAATTTGTATTTTGTATTCCTGATCAGCAAAGACAAAGCTAAGTCAGAAAACAGGCTAAAATTTTGGCTGTCATCAGCACCTCTTTCTTCTAAAAACGGGCAGAAAAACTCTATTACCTTGTAATTTTGTCTAAAGATTATTTATATTCCCCCACACAAGCACCATTTTTATGGGATATCATGAACCAGAGACTAGATTTCTGGGAAAAAGACACTGAATTTTGAGGGTCAAGCCCCCCTCCCAAAATGGCACAAACTCCCCATCATGGGTTTTCTGGATCTATTATGTTCAGAGTGGAGGTAGAATGAGAATGTGAAAATCAGATCTACAGTCACCATCACAATGTTTATGAATAGATTAGATTTAGAGGTAGACATTGTATCCTTTCTCTGCAGAACTTGCTTTTTCTTAAAGCATGAAATAATTTCTAAAAAGACATTTTCTCTTTTACTACCTGACCTTTTCCAGCTGGGTACTGCTTATGTGTATACGTTACTGTTAAGTATTATGAATTGGCTCCAATTCACAGCAACCCTGTATAGGATTTCCAAGGTTGCAAATCTTTATGGGAGAAGAAAGCCGTATCTTTTTCCCAAGGAGTAGCTAGTGGGCTCATACCACTCGCCCTGTGGGCTGCAGTCCAGTGTTTATTCTACAGAGCCACCACACTCCTAGCACTATATCTAAGATATCATTAATATTCAAATATTTGAGGAAGTTATCAAAGCTGAATATTTCAATAAAATGGTACCTCTAGGATTTGTTTTCCATTGCTCAGAGATCATTATTAGCCTGAGAACTAACATATATATAGATGCTTTTTTGCACATGTGCAATGCTGTCATGAAGACATTCATCAGAAATTATGTCACAGATGTACCAATGTGACTTCATCTCAGTATGGCTTAGCCTACTGAAGTTAAATATTCATTGAAATCATCATGGAAGAAAAGACCTCAATGGCCTGAAATAATTTTCATGGATCTCTTAAACACACACGCATGAAATGAAAGAAGGCTTTCATTTTGAATTTATTTGTGGTGCATATGGAACACTATAAATATGAAACTTTAGAATAAATATGAAAACCTAGAATAAGGGTGGTTGTTTTAAACCAATCTCTAGAATTATAAGAAAGATTAAACAAGAGACAGGAAAAAAGAGATGGCAAGCAATCTGAAGACTGCCTAGGAGCAGATGCTCAAAGAAACAAGGATCTTCCTCCAGAGTTGACTGAAAGACAAAGCCTTCTCTTAGAGCTGGCACCCTGAATTCAGAGTTCTAGACCCCTAAACTCTGAGAAAATAAATATGTTTGTTAAAGCTATCCACTTCTGGTATAGCAGCACTAGGTAACAAAGACAGACTCAAACCATTCTAGAACTCGTTTTCTTATAGTTTGCATACATATCCGTATACATACACATAGAAAGTGAGTCAGTAGGATGTAAAAAGGGATTCAGATTTGGGTTCAGTCCTATCACTAATTAGCTATATGACCTTTGGCAAATCAAGTCTATGGCCTTGAGACTTCATCTGTAAAATGAGTGGCTATACTGGATAGTTAATTTGAGGCTGAGTCTGGCTCTTGCATTCTGATTTTATGATCTGTTCTATTATAAATTCAAATGTACCTGAGTAAATCAATTTAAAAGTAGAGATCGAGTCTTCACAATTTATACCTTTTTAAAAAAAGAAAGAGTTTAATTGCATATCTTAAATTTTAAAAAATTTTCATAGTATTATTTGGGCTAACAACATATTCCATAATGCCAAGAATTAGCCAAACTTTTCTAAAACAACCTTGAGTTTTTAATGCAAATAAATCTATCATTCTCAGTGACCAGTACACCGGTAACACATTATTCTCTGGCATTTCTATTGTTTAAAATATCCCATAATTAAGAGGCAAGGTTTTAAAAGTTTAAACTTTCTTGATGGTTAGCACTAGGATCTGAAGCCCTAATAATGTCTTCTTGAAGTGTTTTTCCCCAAATATGCCTTCCTTTTATTACTTCATATGAAGGCAATATTTATAACAATTTAATACACCAACTTGCCATATTAAGGGCCAAATCAAGGTAGTAGGTCTATATGAAGACTCTGGGTCCTTTTAGTACTCTAACAAGATTATGGTGCTCATGGTCAGATAATTGGTATTCTCTTAAAATTAGCAGCATTATAGCCCATAGTCTAATGCCCTCAAAGTTAAGGTGGCATATTAGTTGCTAGAATAAATATACGCATATGGAAAGAAAGTGGGTCTCAGCATTTACTTGTAAAAAGTGAACAATCTAACAGACCCATAATGGGAATCACAACACCTATTTCACAAGATTATTATCAGAAATAACAGATTATATGTGCAATGTGCTTAACACAGAGTCTAGAACTTATGTTAAAAAAAGGCAGCTATTATTGTTTTCTAGTTCCTAGAATTGTGAACTTCATATACCAAAGTTTAATCTAGACAGTGAAACTGCATATCAAATTACCAAGGAAGGACAACAATGAATTGAAATGATTTTAAAAAATATGTGAACTTGTCTGGCCATCTAAGCTGACATGACTGGGGACAGAACTGTGAAGAAAATGAAGATGTGATGTAGACAGTAAGAGCATTTCCGAAGAATCAAACTAAAGGGCTCTTCTGGGTGAAAACAGAGGAAATAACAATTTAGTGAATTTTTTTTTTTATGAATAGAGTTATCCCACTTAAGCAAATATATTGAGGACATTTTAAGTGAAAATGCAGTACTGGGCAATGCAAATGCCACTTGGATGGTAACTATCAACAAGCTAATTCTAAAATTTATATGGATATTTAAATGACCATGGTTATCTTGAAGAAGAGTAACAAAACTAAAGAATATATTACCAGGTTTCAAGATTTTGACAAAGCTATATAATTAAGATAGCGAGGTATTGGCACAAGGATATATATACACCGAACAAAGGAGCAGAATAGAAACACATACACACACAGCCATACAAATTATGACAAAGGAAACAATGCAGCACAGTGGGAAATCCAAGGATAAATAAAAATATATATATATTGCTACTAGAGTTCTAGTTCACACATACATGAGTTTATGTCAAACAAAACATGTTTAAACATACAGCCATCTATAGATGAATGTAGACAAGTTCTTACCTGTCTTAGTAATACATCTGCTCTACCTAGCGTTGTGAAGGAGCTCTGGTAGTGTAGTGGTTATAATCGGACTGCTAACCTCAAGGCCAGCAGTTCAAAACTACCAGCCATTCTGTGGGAGAAAGATGAGGCTTTCTGCTCCCATAAAGGTTTACAGCCTTGTAAACACTATACAGGGACGCTATGAGTGGAAACCGACTCCACAGCATACCACCACCACCTGGCTTTGTTAGGATGCCTTCAAAGAAAGTCCCAAAGTTTCTGCAGGGATCTGCTGGGCCAATTAATTCAAGGCAGAAAGGTCACCGAAAGTTATGTTGATTGTCTTTTAGGATTCCAAAAGGGTAATCTTGACAGACCTTGTGGTAGGATACAGGGCAATCACAGGAGCTTATTATGAAGAAGTTTTAAGAAAATGGAAAACTGCATTGGTAAGAAACAAGGCCAGGAATGATGCACCAAGAAACTTTTTCTATCATGACAAAGCAAGTGCTCATTCTTTGAGGGTAGCAGGGCTGTCCTATGAGAATTTCATTGAGAAACCGTTATCTCATTCACTCTACAGCTTTTATCTTGCCCCTTTAGACTCCTTTTTTGTTCCCCAAACTCAAAGAACATTTTAAAAGAACATGACTTAAGTCCCTTGAGGATGCCAAAACTACCTTTTTGATGTGCTGTAAATTGAAGAACAGAGAATTCTTCTGGGAAGGGTTGTGGTGGAGTCAGTTCTGACTCAGTGACCCTGTAAAGGGTGTTTCTAAGGCTGTAAATCTTTATGGGAGCAGAAACCCTCATCTTTCTCCTGCTGAATAGCTGGTGGTTTCAAACTGCTGACCTTTAGTTTAGCAGCCCAACTCATAACCCCTACACTCTCAGAGCTCCCGGGAAGGGTTAGAGAGATGGAAATATTGCTGTCAGAAATATATAGACCTATATGGAGAATATGTTGAGAAACATCACCTTCACACTTTGATATGTTCATTTAATACAAATTACTATGGTTTTACAGCAATTATTTTTAGCTTACTCTCATACACATTTCAATAAATGGTTCTGTGCCAACTGGATATTACATGAGAGATTAGTAATTCTGACCTCTATCTCACACTATAAATAAATACCAAATGAATTGTATATATAAATGTGAAACGTAAACAATAAAAATCATAGAAGAAAATTTAAGAGAATATCTTTATAACAATGAGGTTGGTACAGATATCAGATATCTTATACAGTAGAATATTAAAAAAGCTCATTATCAAAGGCAAATTGGACTATATTAAAACTAAGAACCTCTGTTTTATCAACATATATAATTAATAAAGTAAAAGGGCAAGTTTCAGAGTAAGAAAAGGTATTATCAGACAAATGACTTTGTAAAGAAGAAAAACACATTAAGCCCAATAGAAAAATGGGCAAAGTACTTGAACAGATACTTCATATCCAAGAGTTGTTGGTTAAAAAGAAAAACAAAAACAATGGAACGCTAATTCACTGCTAGCAGGAGTATAAACCGGTACATCCAGTTTGGAAATTCCAATTCCCCCTCTTTGTGATACTGCCATTGTTAAGTGTCTTATGGTTTCCATGGCAGTAAATCTTGGCAGGAGCAGAAAACTAATTTTTCTCCCCTAGAGTGACTAGTAGGCTAGTAGGCTTCAACTGCCGACCTTGTGGTTCGCAGTCCTGTGCTTATCCTACAAAGCCACCACCCCCTCTCTGCTATATAACCAGTAGAAACACATATTCAACAAGAGACATGACAGAATATTTACAGAAGCACTTTGTATGAGGGGACTTAAAAAAGTTGGTGGAAAATGGAATTAAAAGATAATGGAATTTTTCCATAACCTTTTGAAGTCCCTTTGTATAATGAAACAATATACATCCATGAGAATAAACAAACTACAACTATATGAACGACTCTCACAAACATTATGTTGAGAGAAGTGAGACACTAAATACATACAGTACAATCCCATTTATATAAAGTTCAAACCAGGCAAAAAGATGCAAACACTGGCAAATAGTAAGGCACTACCTTAAAAAATTGGAAGTAGAAAAAATACCATATGATTCAGCAATCCCACAACTAGGTATATATCCTAGAGAAATAAGAACCATGACACAAACAGATACATGCACACCCAAGTTCATCGAAGCATTATTCACATTAGCAAAAGATGGACACAACCTAAGTGTTCAACAATGATGAATGGACAAACAAACTGTGGTACATATACACAACAGAATAAAGATAAATCTGTGAAACACTTCATAACATGGATAAAACTACAAGCAAGACATTATGCTGTGTAAAATTGTTGTTAAGTGCCATCAAGTTGGTTCTGACTCAGTTATGCTTTTATGATGACTAAGGGTATAAATGGAGTCCTAGTGGTACTGTGGGCTAATGCATCAGACAGCGAAGTCACTTGAACTGCAAGAACGGTGGTTCAAGCTCACCAGTTGTTCCTTGGAAACCCTACACATGGTCGCTATGGGTCGGAATTGACTCGATGGCACTTACCAACAACAACAACAAGGGTATAAATACTGTATGAGACCACTATTACAAAAAAATCAAGAAAAGGTTTACACACTGAAAGAAATATTCTTTGAAGGTTACTATGGATAGAAGGCTGTTGTTTGTTGTTAGGTACCATTGAGTCACTTCTGAATCACAGCTACCCTGTGTAAAGTTTATAAAGAGCACCACACCAGGACTCTGGGATGGAGTAGACGGAACAAGAAAGGGTAAATCACTAAGTGGAGGGTAGACAAGAATTAACTTGGGGAAAAGCAAAATATATAATAAGGGGGAGGGGACCAAGACAAAATTAAGGAAGGCACTAACAGAAGCCCAACAGTTAAAGTCAGTAAATGTAAACATGATTATATATACATTCCTGCAAGAGTAGTAATAATACCAATCTACAAGGAGATACATACACAGACACCCAAGCTGAACAGGCACTGGGAGGTGAATGGGACTACAAGCACAAATAGATATACAGATATTTGACAGAGGATATTTCTACATATGTATTTGTATGTGCTGTAAATACAGCAGAGCATACAAGGGGCAAAGTTATGAAAATTTCTTACCTATAAGCAAACACTTTGCAGGAATGAGGTGCTAGGCCTGGGGATTTAGCACCATAGTCTTGGGGAACAACAAGGTCAACTGGTATAACACAGTCCATAAAGATAATGTTCATCCTACTTTGGTTAGTAGTGTCTGGGGTCTTGAAAGCTTGCGAGCAGTCACCTAAAGTGCAACTATCGGTCTATCCCCATCTGGAATAAGTAAGAGTGAAAACACATGGAAACCATTAGTTTTAAAGGACTAATGGACCATGCAACTCCAGCCTCAATGCCCTGAGAGCAGAGGAACTAGACAGTGTCTGAGTACCACTGCTGACCACTCTGAAGAGGGTCAGAGGTTTGGCATACAATGGAAGAAAAATGCAGAACAAACTCAAAATAATAAATTATAAAGACCAGGATTACTGATATGAGAGAGAACCGTGGAACCCCAAAGACTATGGCTCTTACACATTCTCCAAGTTGCTCTCATTTCCACAGCTCAACTAGCCAAGCACTTGTTATGTGCCACTGAGTCATTTCCAACCCATAGCTATCCTGCATATGGTTTCCGAGGAGTGGCTGGTAAATTTGAACCACTGACCTTGCAGTTCAAACTGACTTTGCACTGGACCACAAAGTCTGTTTAAAACACAAGGTCGGCAGTTCAAACCCACTGACTGCTCCTCAGAAATCCTATACGGGGTCGTTATGAGTTGGTACTGACTCAATAGCACTTAATAGTAACAAAAAAACTAAGAAAGCTGGAAGGGATAGTTATGGACAAATGGAATGGTAAACACAGAGAGGAAGTGGGAAGAGTGCTGTTACACTATGGGGGTAGCTATAAATGTCACAAAACAAAATGTGTGTGCAATCATTGTTCAATGAAAAACCAATTTGCTCTATAAACTTTCACTCAAATCACAACAAAAAGTTAAAAAGAAAACAAACAAACCCAGACAAAACTAACCCATGATGTTGTAAGTGTAGGGTAATAGTCTTGGGAAGGCAGGGACTTACAGAAGATAGGAGTGGGCTTCTAGGGTTCTGGTTAAGAATTCTGAGTTTTTTCTTTCTTTTTAAGTCTGGTGGTTACATAGGTGTACTCAATTAGTAAAAATTCACTCAGCCACACACTTTTGATTTATGAACTTTTCTATCTGTATGTTATATTTCAATAAACTTTATGTTAAATTAGCCAGCCCAAGGAGAAGCTGAGAGGGGATTTTTTTTTGGGGGGGGGAGATAAAAATGACAGCAATAAGGAAGAGAGGCTCAGTTTCCAGCAATGGAAGGCCAGGAACAAATTCAATCATTTAACAGCATTTTTAGGACAGGGAAGTATCTACTTCTATTAAAGTTTTCTGACTACTCTATTAGAAGACAATTATAGTCACAGAAAGGGTGATAAGGTTGAAGAGAGGCCTGTTTGGTTTCAAATATAGACAGTACTCATCCTTATTTCTTGATACAAGAGAAACAGGGACGTGAAAAAAAAAAAAAAAAGTAAATTTTTGCCACAGAAGAGCCTTAGCATCTCTCTTTACTTATGACACTATGGTCACATACACACAATTGTTCCCATACGCCATTCCTCTGAAGAAGGTTAGAGCTCCCTCTAGCACTTTTAACTAAGGAAATACCACAGACCCTTATAGAACTGACACAGTTTGGTGCTGCCCACAGTTAAATGCAACATGGCAATTTTTATTTTTAATTTGCTTTAATTGTTGCTATGATATGAATAATTAATAGGCTGCCTAAGCCAGTTTTGTAAAGTTCATAGTACAGAAAGCCAGAAGAGAAATATCTACTTAGAAAGGAGAATTAAAAATGGTTGTAGCTGCTATAATAAGAGAATTCAAAATATTTATTCATGATTTGTGACATTACATTCTACCAACAAAGAAACATGCTACCAAGCACTTTCTGCTGAAAAAAAAAAAAGAATCCTGGTCTTCATCTATTTATTTCTTCATTGCTGCATACCCACTGCACCTATGTAGTACTGTGTGAGAACAAAGTAGGTCAGTATTAGGAGAACCTTGTTCTTCGGTGGAGGAGAATAGAAAGGTTTGGCTGTAAACACTTAACCTAGTTCCATCCATTCTAAAACAACTATTTATTAGCATTAAATAACCCCCTGGACAATTGAAGTCTATTCAAATTGAAGCCTGTATTCTTCCTTCTCCACTGACACCTTAACCATTAGAAATTATGATGATATGCGTGCCTCTCCCCCAGCAATGTCTATTTCAAATTTGGATATCATCAAAAATATAATGTAGACATGAGGTTGTAATCTTACCGAACACAGACAGAATTTGAGTGGGTTCTAAGATTTCAGTGATTACAATATATACAATCATTCTGGGAGTGCAGCCAGACATAAGAGGAGCTTCATTTTTCATTGTTGGATTCGAATTCTGCCCTACCTCCAAAGAAACATTTCTTTTCAACACATTAAAATTAATACAATATGAAATTGGCTACTTAACAAATTCTTTGACTCAAGAATGCAAAGAGTCACCTTAAAAAATCATTTTAGGAAAAATCATTACGTATTATTTATTTGTATTATTATATATTATTTGGCATTCTAAAAATGAAAACAAATATTTTATATTTTCAGTAAAAAATGCTAAACATTTCCTATTAGCCTTTTTCCTTAGCATGTGGATTCCTCAAAAACAATAAGCCAGTAATGAAAAGAAACTTTAGCAATTACCAAGGTGAAACTTTCACTCTTTCTTTTCTCCCTAACCTTCTAAATGGAGGTTAGCACAAGTCAGTATAACTTTCTTTTTCATGCAGTGGTCACAGACAAGCACCCTTCTGCCAAACATAGTATACCATGGATATTAGTCCTGGATCATTCCTGTGTGTATCCCAAAGCCAAGAAAGAGGCCACCAACCAAGTCATCACCTCAGTTTGATTTTACATTATGTCTGCTGGCTACATTAACATGATCACATTCATTCCAAGGGTGACTCAAACTAGGGGTAAAATATTGTGTGAAAACAGTTATTCATTTAGACTACTGAGAGCCTCAATCAGTTGTGCTTTTCCTAAGTCAGGATTTACTACTGCTCCTCTTTCAATTTACCTAGTGCCTGTTGGGAGCCTTATATTACAATCTAGAACAATGACAAATCTAAATTAACAATACAGAAAACTTATTTGATGTTGTCTCTTGGTTTCTCCACTTCACTATCTTTTGTGGCATCCAAAGGCTTCAGAACCCTGGCATTAATTAAGCAACAGTTTTATTACATACAATCAAAGCCTGAAAAGAAAAGCCTAACAGACAGGAGATTACAAGGCTCAATTAACAGTTTTACTCCAATTGAGGCACTTAAAATTTTTATTATCATGTATGGAATGCTAAAAAGGAAAATAATACTAGTACAGGAGAAGAACAACAAACGTCAATGACTTTATAATAGTATCACCAATTTATATTTTTGTGTTTTCTAACTCCTGTCTAGTTGTTCTGGAAAATTTTAACATTTAACCGACCTCAGACAGAACTTTAAAAAAAAATTATTACCACCCTCCACCCCACTCCCACTATGTGTCACATATTTACCCTAATACCTATAGTCTGAAAATAACAAAACACAGTCATAGAAAATTAGGGGTCATGGAGCCACACAGACTGGGTTCATATTCTAGGTGAATTCTAGTTAATTCACATATAAAATGGGTAGTGATATCTATGCTTGGAGTCCTGGTGTGGTGCTGTGGGTTAATGCAAAGCTGTTTTGAATTCAAGCTCACCAGGTGCTCCTCGGGAATCCTATACAGAGTCGCTATGGACCAGAACTGACTCGATGACACTTAACAACAACAATCTATGCTTAATGAGGTTGTTGTGAGGGATTAAGTCAGAATGTATCTGATTTTTCCACATCTTACCTCAGTATTTGGCAAATTATAAACATTTACCAAATGGTGGTGCAAAGAAGCTATCAAATACAATCCTTGGATTTTAATGCTCTAAAATTTTGCTTCATATTTTTTTAAGAAGTCTCAACAAACATAATTTGAGGATCTATACAAATCTTATACACACTACACAATGAAGACTATTTTTACATACAATTTGCCTTTTACAGTAAGTTACAGTATACATTTTTAATTGAGGGAAGGCAGAGGAGAAATAATGTAAACATAACTAGATTATTAAAATTATACTATTAATCTACAGAAACATATATAAAAATATAGAGAGAGAGAAAGAGAGAGAGAGAGAGAGAGCAAGATTTAAAACAAACAAAAACTTGATCTTTTTTAAAGTTCTCCAATTAAAGTATCAGGTTTATAAGTACTCTAATTCTAATCTACAACCTACACAAGAATAAGAAAAAATACACAAACTGAAAATGAACCTTACACACAGATGTAAATAAAGCCACTTTAGGGTGCCCATTAATCCACAAGTGGCATATTCATCTTATTTACAGTATTATACCCCCTGCCATGATATTCCATTACAGAGTCACGCTACAGTCTCCATACTTAACACTACAGGAACCATTTCTTTTTAAACATGGTTTTTGTTCTATATTTTCCTTTTGGCTTACTCCCAGTTTTAAAGAAAATATTTATAATTAACAATTTTTATGTTCTTAGATAGTCCTAGAAAATGTGGAAAAATCAGAGAAGGGATAATTGTTGGGGTATAATGCACAATAAATTTATGTTCATTCCTTTGTTAGAACATTTTATTGTGCTTTAGATGTATAATTGTATAATTCATATATAAACTGTTTCCTGGCATCGGTTGTACTCTCTCCATTTCTACCCTGGGCTCCTTGTGTCCACTAGTCTGAGTTTCCCTGCCCCTCCTTTTTTAGACAAATATTGCTCTTTTGGTATGTTTATATTTACTCATTTCCCCCCCACCTATTATTGTGAATTGAGCGAAGATTTACAGACAAGATCATCAGTTTTACATTTAGTAAATCACACAGTTTCATCTCAATGACTACAATCCCTTCCATGCAACAATTATCTCATAGCCTCCCTGTGTTTCCTACTTCCATTCATTCCACCAAGCTTCCCTTTCCTCAACTTTATCCTTAGATAAATGTTGCCCTTTTAATTTGAAGTGACTGACCATTCCATGCTGAGCATAGCTTACTAGTGTTAGTGTCTCCTGTATATACCTATCTAATGCTTGGCTGATAATTGGGTCACAAGTATGAAAGATGGTCCAGGGACCATAGTCATACACTTTGTTTCATCTCAGTGATTGCAATCCCTTCCATGAGACAACAGCTATCCCACTTCTACCCTGTGATTCCCATTTCCATTTCACCCATCTTCCCATCTCTTGTCAACAAATGTTGCCCCTTTGATTTTGGATGATTGATCATTCCATGGTGAGAATACCTTATTGGAGTTCAGGTGTGGCACTGCAGATTAATGCGCTGGATTGCAAGGTCGGTTTGAACTGCAAGGTCAGCAGGTTCAAACTCACTCGCTGCTCCTTGGAAACCATATACAGGGTCACCAATAAGTCAGAATTAACTTGACAGCAACAACCTACCTATCTACAGCTTGGCTGAAAATTGGGCCACAAGAGTGAGTTCCTTTCCAAACCTGAAGGGAGGTTGAGAATCATAGTCTCTTGTTTCTCCAGTCTCTTCTAATCTAGCTTTTTAAAAAAACAATTTTGAATTTTGTTCCACATTTTCTCCTACTCTATATGGAGCCTTCTAATGTGGTCCCAGTCAGAGTAGTTGAAAGGAGTAAGACACCATCTGGTTCTTCTGGTTTCATAGTCATGGTAACTTATGTTCATCTGCTCCATTGGCCAATTGCACTACTTTATTCCAAGCATTGTCAATTTTTATCACTCTTCTTTCTTCTGCACATGGAGAGACCCCATGGTTGCACCTTAGATGGCTGCTTATGAGCTTTTCAGATCTGAGACGCTACCTACCAAAGTAGGATGTAGAAGATTGTCTTTGTAGACTATGTTATGCCAATTGACCATGGTGTCTGCTGAGATTATGCTCTTGCACCCCCAAGCCCAGCAATGAGTTGCTGTATGCTCCACCACACTCACAGGTGTGTTTGTAGCAAAGAGGAAAACCTATATACAAATATCTTTTCAGATTCTTATATATATTGTAGGTATACTCCCATTCTTCCTCCCATATGTAGTCTGTGTTTCTGTTATTGTATCTACCCACAGAACACTGTTGTTCCAAGGTTGTGCCTATAACACTATTTACTTCTATCCTCTTGGCATTCCTCCCGGTGTCTTCACCTATCATCATTCTTCTGCCTCCCTTCCTCTCTTCTTGTATATTGCCCTCCCTGCAAGCTGAATTAACATGTGTCTATGGCCAGCAAATTACTCTCCCTTCCCTTGCTTCCCTAGTAACCATTAAAGAGTATTTCTTTTAACATGAAAACCTTTTCTTGAGTTTTTTTTTTTTAATGTTTTATTGTGAATTATATGATAGTTTACATGGGAGAACTTTAGTTTTACATTCATTCCATCGTATATCATTTCACTGCCATGGTTCCAATCCCCTCCATGCATCATCAACCACCCAAAGGGTATATCCCAGAAACCCGCCCTCTACACTCCCCCCCATCCCCACCAGTTTTCGGCCCACAGTCCCTTTCCTTCTCTGGGTCCAAAGTCCCCAGCCGCTTCATCACTCCACGTCATCATCTTTGTCTCTATCTCAGGCATCTCTGTTTCTCTGGGTAGGGTCCCGCTCTTGGCTCTTCTCCATTGATGGTCCCAGATTCTTTAGTTTTTACATCATACAATATTTGTCCTTCTGTGATTGACTAATTTCACTTAGCATAATGTCTCCAGGTCCATCCATGTTATAAGGTGTTTCACAAATCCAGCATTATTCTTTACCATTGCACAGCATTCCATCATGTGTATGTGCCAAAGTTTATTTATCTATTCATCCATTGATGGGCACTGATACAGCCATCTTTTTACTATTGCTAACAGTGCTGCAATGAACATGGATGTGCATGTGTATACTCATGCCTGGCTCTTATTTTTTAGGGAATATGATATCTTACTGTTGTTTTTATTTGCATACCTCTAATGGCTAATGATCATGACATTTCTTCATATGTCTGTTGGCTGCCTGAATGTCTTCTTTGGTAAGTGTCTGTTCATATCCTCTGCCCATTTTTACATTGGGTTGTCTTTTATTTTTGTAGAGGTGTTGGAGTTTTCTATAAACTTTACACATTATTCCCATATCTGGTATGTCGCTGCAAAAAATTTTTTCTCAGTCTATGGGCTCTCTTTTTACTCTTTTGGTGAAATCTTTTGATGCATACAAGTGTCTAATTTTTAGGAGGTCCCAGTCATCTATTATGTCTTCTAATGTTTGTGTGTTTTCAGCTGTTTGACAGTGTATTTATGCCATATAGTAGAGTCCCTAAATTTGTTCCTAATTTCTCATTGATGGTTTTACATTTAGGTCTTTAATCCACATTGAGTTTGTTTTTGCATATGGTGTTAGATACGGATGGTTCATTCTTCTACAAATGGATTTCCAGCTCTGCAAACACCATTTGTCGAAGATATGATCTCACCTCCTTTAAATCTGTTGTCAAAGAGCTACTGAGCATATATGGATGAATTTACTTCTCAATTCTGTTTGATTGATCTATATGTCTTTGTACCAGTAACAGGCTGTTTTGATTACAGTGTCTGTGTGTAGCAGATTTTGAGATCTGGGAGTGAGAGGCCTCCAACATTGCTCTTCTTCTTAAGCAACGCTTTGCCTACGGAGGTCTTTTTTGTTTCTGTAAAAGTTAGCGATTAAGTTTTTTCCATCTCCTTTAAAGAATGACGTTGGAATCTAGATTAGGATTGAATTCTATCGATACATTGCTTTGGGTAATGTTAACATTTTCACAATGTTAAGTCTTCCTATCCATTGTTGTTGTTGTTGTTACGTGCCGTCGAGTCGGTTCCGACCCATAGCGACCCTGTACAGGGTTTCCGAGGGTGTAAATCCTTACGGGAGTAGAAAGCCTCATCTTTCTCCCGCGGAGCAGCTGGTAGTTTCGAACCGCTGACCTTTAGGTTCGCAGCCCGATTCGTAACCACTACGCTACCAGAGCTCCTTCCATAAGCTGGGTATATTCTTCCATTTTTGTAAGTCTCTTGTAGTACTGTTTTGTAGTTTTCTTTGTATAGGTCTTTTGTTTCTCTGGTTAGATTTATTCCTAAGAATTTCATCTTTTGGTTGGTTATTGTTCTTTTTCTAGAAGTATTTTAATGCTACTGTTTAGCACAGTCTTAGTGTTACAGTGAGCAAGTGGTCCTTCTAGACCTGCAGTTTATTTCTACCTTAACTGACAATTGTTTCTATTCTTCCCATTAGGGAATATCTAGAGATATACTGATATAGATATGTTGCTGTTGTTAAGTGCCGTCAAGTCAGTTCTGACTTATAGTGACCTTTTATAGGGTTCCCACAGGAGCAGCTGGTGAGTTTGAACCACTGACCTTATGGTTCAAACTGACTTTGTAATCTAGTACTTTATCCCACAGTGCCACACCAGGACTCCTAGATACATAGACACAGATATAATGAAGATGTGTATTTGATTTACTTTTCTTTCCATGAACCTGTTTCTTCTTAAGCCCTTACCTCTGACCCAACCCTCTTCTCTGAAACAGGATTTCAAGGTCCAACTCTAGTTCTGACATCATGATGTCTTCTCAATCACCAAACCAAGTAACAGTATTCATACAAATATATTTACTGAGAAATATTCACTGAAGTGTAATCAAACAAAGCCTAGGCTTTGAAGCTGTAAGAGACATCTTTTAATTGACAAAACTAATTACCAAGATTAATAGGGAACATTTTTTTTGGTATGAAAAGATCACCATTGCAAGCTTACCCTATAAATCCTGACTTAGGATGAAACCTGTATTCAAAACAGCTTCTAAAACAATTACTAAGGTGTGAGTCACCACCAAGTAAATATTGTACCATTTAATTTATATGCAATGTAATGTCGAACCATGAGCTGATCTCTATATATATACATATACACAAAAAACAACAGCTGTTATTGAGTCAATTCTGACTCATGGAGACCACAGGTGTGTCAGAGTAGAACTGTGTTCCATAAGGTTTTTCAATGGCTGGTTTTTTAGAAGTAGATTTCTAGGCTTTCTTCCGAAATGTCTCTGGATGGACTTGTACTTCCAACCTTTTCAGTTAGCAATGGAGTGCATTAACTGTTTGTACCTCCAAGAATTCCAAAGAGCTGTATACTATGCTAGTAAGCTAAGTAAGGGTCATTTTCAAGTACTTAAGGCTTTGTGGGACAGTATTGTGGTACAGTGGGTTAATGTACTAGACTGCAAAGTTGGTTTGAACTGTAAGGACGGCGGTTCAAGCTCATTAGCTGTTCCTTGGAAACACTATCGCTATGAGTTGGAACCAACTTGACAACACTTAACAAAAACACCAATAAGTAACCCAGAATTGTTGTTGTTGTTAGTTATGTGCTGTGGAGTAAACCAGAATGTTGTTGTTGTTAAGTGCCGTTGAGTCGATTCAGACCCATAGCGACCCTGAATAGGGTTTCCAAGGAGCAACTGGTAAACTTGAATCACTGACTTTGCAGTTCAAATGACTTTGCAGTCTGATGCATTAGCCCACATCGCCACACCAGGACTCTGATAACCCAGAAGAGAGATCATTAATTTTCTGGAAACAGTACTTGGCTCAGATTTGTCTGAATGAGACATTTTACATTAGTAAAGAGGAAGAAAAAAAGAACATGAAATACTATTTTCCAGTTTGAGGACTAAAGTACACCTGACCCAAGTCATGGTATTGTCAACAGCCTCATATGCACATGAAAGCTGGAAAATGAGTAAGGAAGACCGTAGAAGAGCTGTTGCATTTGAGTGATGCTGTTGGATGGCGCAGAACCGGGCAGTGTTTCGTTCTGTAGAATATAGGGTCGCTTTAAGTCGCAACTGACTCAACAGCACCTAATAACATCAACATGTCAAAAGTGCTACAGAAATCAAATGGATATATAAATGGCAACTAGTTTCACAGGACCCTGGTAAAAGATATTATTTGAAGGGCAATCTGGTACAGTAGAGTCAGTACTCTAAATTCAAAGAAATCTGAATTCAAATCGTGACTCTACAACTTAAAGATGTGAAAATTTTAGGAAATTCTGAAAGTTGCAGATTCTTTAACTATAAGACAAGGGTAATATTCATTTCATCAGATTCACATAAGGATTAAAGCAAATTATATATAGCTAGCATAATAGTGTCTTTAAACATCAATGGATTCTCTCCTTTTCAAACAAAACAGGAAGAAAAATATAGGTGTTTCATCCTGAAGGTATTTTGAGAAAGAAAATAGACAGTTCTTCTTAGGGAAACATATCCCAAAACACAAAAAATCCACGAGACAGAGAGAGATGAAAACTAATAAAAAATGATAAAATCCTAAAGATCAACTAGGTCTATACACAAGAACTTTAAATAGGAATGAGTGAGAAAGTTCCAAAGGACTAGAATGGTGAAATTTTCTCTAAGATGTACCCTCTATTTATGATCTTTGAGATTAGTGGAATTTAAAGTGACCTGGATAACTCTAGTTCTGTTAGGAAATCAAAAAGAGTTTCTTGGTCATTGAACCAGCTGTACATTTCTGGGATTACTATGTAAACAAAAACACCACCAAAAAAGGCAGTCAAAAATGGAACATAAATTTTAATACCAATCTTAAGAAGCAAATCTTACAGGAAAAGCACTCTAATAACATGAACAAATGTTGGCAAGATTACTAAGTCATACAGAATTTCAGAAATATGGGGCAAAGGGAAAATATTATTTTGTTTTTATAGACACATGGTATAGAGTGGAACAGTCATTCCAGTTCTTAAGTCATTTGCCTTACAAGCTGAAGTCACAACACAAGAATAAAATTTTACATGTACAGATCCTGAGCTCATGGGTACTGAAATGTTCAAAAGGAGGGCTCAGGTTTCACAAGCTTTGTGAGTGATATATTTACACCATATGACTAAGAACATATTTATTCATGGAGAGCTTATGAGTCCAGGCTTCTCAAGATGTCAAACTAGGAGAGAGGAGGATGTTTATACCCATGAACAGTCACAAGAACTCCATAAGAGCTATAAGAATAAAAATATCTTTTCCAGATTATGAAATGCAGAAAAGTATCATGCAAAATTCTACCACTATTTGGAATTATGACACATCTAAAATACTGAAGCATAACAAGTTTAAATAAATATTTTCAGGGAAAGTTACTTAGTCAAAAATGAAACAAAACAAAAATCATTTTTCTCAGCTGACATAATTCTCTGAACTATATTAAGAAGGGTTTTCTTTGTTGTTTTGTTTTGAAGGAAGTGGAAGGTATGTAGGTGCTAGGGGACATGAACTGCTTTTGTCCTGTGAGTTCTGCATGGAGTAGACATAATATCAAGGTCTGTCTCTGTAAATACAATATTTTAGCCAGACAGTGATTCTGCAATCTCCATTGGTGGCTGTGTGCCATGGAGTAGGTTCTGACTCATAGCGACCCTGTACAGGGTTTCTGAGGCTGTAAATCTTTACAGGAGCAGAACACCTCATCTTTCTCCCGCAGAACAGCTGGTAGTTTCAAACTGCTGACCTTGCAGTTCGCAGCCCGATTTGTAACCACTACGCTACCAGAGCTCCTTGCAATCTCCATTAGTTATTCATATTCTGAAAAATGTCCTATTAACTATGGTGAGAACCTCACCTGATTATGTCAGTTATATGGTGAAATAACCTTACCTGAATATTTCATACTACATGGTGAGATACCTCACCTGATTATTTTATACTATGTGGTGAGATATCGCATCTGAATATCTCATACTACATGGTGAGATACCTCATCTGAATATTTCATACTATATGGTGAGAACCTAACCTGAATATTTCATACTACATGGTGAGAACCCCATCTGAACATTTCATACTATGTGGTGAGAATCTCATCTGAATATTTCATACTATATGATGAGACACGTCACCTGATGATTTTATACTATATGGTGAGAAGCCTCATGTGAATATTTCATACTATATGGTGAGATATTTCAACTGATTATTTTATACTATATGGTGAAATACCTCACCTAATTATTTAAGACTGTATTGTGAGATATCTCGCCTGAATATTTCATACTATATTGAGAGATGCCTCGCCTGAAATTTCATGCTATGTTCTATCTTTTCTACTACTACTTCTGGGCTCAGATGGATACCACATGAATAATGGATTGATCCTTGAAATAAAAGTTAATTCAATTAACTGTTAATACTAAGAAAAAATTTTTATCTCATGACATTGGGAAGATTTCTGAATTTATTTCTATAACCTGCATTATATTACTTGCTTCTACAGGTTACACTAAGCCACTGAGCTAAAGGCATAAAAACAAAAATGCCGCAAATCCTGATGACCTCATTCCACTTTCCCAAAGTTAGGAAGGTTTGCCGATCAAGATTCAGAAAACAGGCACTGATTTGATACTGAAAATTTGGTTCATTAAAGTCTTCCATACTCTCATGCCATATTTACAAATATTATAAAGATGATAAACAAGGTTACGATTTTAGGGTAACTGTGCTTTAAATGGATGATCAGCCTATAGTCTCAGCTACAGTTTACATACATTTTTTTTTTTCTTGTTTCCTCTTATAAACACCAATTTTGGTTGATATTCAATTTTCAATGATATAAACTGGAGTAACAAACACTCCTCCAACACCAAGTCAATGGCACCGAAAACCCCCCAGAATTTCCTAATGAACATAACCAGGAAAAGAACATAATTTTAAATATGCCATACATTATTGCTTAGATTCTGCTTCTCTTTTAAACACTTCAAGGGATGAAGTACTCCTCCCCAGAAAACACTCATGTTACTTGCAAGAGAACTCAAAACTGAAGGAGGTGGGAGTAGGAGGAGATTTCATAGGGGCTTCTTTTAAAAATTGAACCCTCTGGCTACCTGACTTAAATAAAAATAAATAAATAAAATAATAAATAAAACAAGTGCAATGCCAAATAAAGTGTTTTTGTAATCAAAGTCCTAAATGATCCCTGGTAGAATTAGGACTTCTAAATTATTAACACATCCACCATATTTGTGACATTACTTTGGAAAGTAGGCATTATTTCTTTAAGTGTGTGAATCAGCTCTAGAATGAGAACACAATGTCTGTATACATCCAGGAAAGGATAATGTGAAACCCATAGAATTTTTTTTTACTTCCCTTTCTGGAAACTGTGCCTGGCACTGTGCAGCTGTGGTCCTGCCTTCACCATTCCCTCTGTTTCCAGTCTTGCTAATTAAAAGGTTGATCACAGAACAATGTTCTTCTCATTAATTTCAGTGTTCCGATTGGGCAGGATCCCTGCTTATCCCACCTGATCTTTTCACACTGCTGAAGTTAATGTGACAGAAGCCTGAAGATGGATTACCTGCTGCCATATTGCCCATCGCCTCCAATCAGGAGCTATCTGTGTAAACTGATTGTTCTAATTTGCTCTCATTATTTTTACAATATCAGGAGAAAATAACGCACACAGCTCACTGTCAAAGCCATGAAAATCAGCCATTAGTTAAACATAGACACTGAGTGGCTTTATTAGAGGCACTGCAGTTTATTGATGTAGCCAGTCAAACAAGGCAGTAATCGCTTCAGTAGAAGGAAATGTTTCAAATCAAAGTAAATATTTATTGTTATAATACCTATAGCAATATGATATTTTGAAGTATTCTGTTTTCTATTCAGATGCGTGGGTTTTGACACAAATGAACAGAAATAAAGAGTTGCATAAGAAAGTAGGTAACATTTAATACATACTTGCTTACATGAAAATCTATTAACTCAAATCTATGCCTACTCTTTACCTCTTATACCTTGTATTAATAAGAAATCCTATTTTGTTATGACAATGCTAATCAATAAATATGGGTGGTTGTAGTTTGCTCTATGCAATAACAAATATTTTTCCAAGCCAGAAATTTTAGGATTAAGCAATCAAAATTATTTCTATAAAGATCAAACCAGGAAAAGAACATATTCTTGTACAATGTTAAGTTTTTAGCAAGAAAGATGACTATTTTAATAAATATTCACAATGTATTTCCAAATTGGAAACCAACCAGCAGAGCTAAGACAGCTAAGCAAACAAGCTAGGTTCTAAGTCCTTCAGTAAAGAGAGGTTTCTTCATGCAGCGGTTTGGTATTCCATGATATAGCATCTTTAAAAGATTTGTTCTGGACACAATAAATGTATTTTCATGTTGTAAAGCAAATGCTAAACTCGAGAAAAAGAAGACACATTTAAATTTTGCATTTCCATGCTTTCCTATGAAATTTTATAAAAATGTTACTTTAATGCTGCTTGATAGCATTAGGGTGGGGGAGGGGAGGGAAAAGGGCATAAATAATAGAAACCAATGCCCTTAAATAAAAGAATTTAACTAATCCACATGCTTCTTCCTCCCTGCCCCCACCCCAACCCCACTTTAGTATTAGCAGGAAACATGGCTTCCTTCTCTGTTTTCTTTCTATACTAAGATTTCTAGGTAATGTGATGGCAAGAGTATGCCCTTCTTGCTGCTCCCCCTTTAATGACCACTTTCCGTTTTTCTAAGGAACGTGTGCCATGCTTTTCTCCTTAAAATTCCTGCACTAAAAGATTGCACCATACTGCACTCCGCAAAACGTGCTGATGGCGCCAATTACAAGCCCCCAGCCGAATGCTCCAGCCCCCACCATTCGGGTAGATTTATGCGGACTCTTGCCGACGTTATTACAAGTCAGAGTTTATTGGGAAATTGTTACATTATGCGGAGTGTCTAACAAATTGCTTATGCTGCTATAATTGGATTACAACAGCCGCTTGCTCCCACCGGTAAGATTAGGCAAGTAGGACTCCTGCCGATCTCTGAGCGTTAGCAGTAATTTTATTTGCCTTGCCTCTCTCTTTCCTAACAACATGCCTCTCTCCCTGCCAGCTGTCTGCTGAAAAGGCACAGGCTTGTTCCTTGGCCCTAACAATGCAATTACAGCCCTGCAGATCGCACTGTTTGTGCATTAAGTACAGAGCCAAAACGAGGCGAATTGATCGTTTGACTTTTGGAGAAGCCATGTGATCTCTCTGTGCGGGTGATCCGACATGCATCAGCAGGCAATACTGCAGTAAATTCTTGATGAAGAACTTTCTTCCTTCACCACTCTTTCCCCTAACCTTTCCCTTTTCACTGAAGAAGACATTGACAGGGCTCATCTCAAGCTAATCTAGATCAATCCACAAAGACAAACTTTATCTTATTAGCTCCCTGGCTAGATAGAAATGTGAATAGGTTCCAGCATCTTGAAGTGCCTCAGTCAAATATATCAGTGGTTCCCAACAGTTGCACTGCAGTTGCTATCTTAAAAAAAAAAAAAAAAAAAGGTTCATAAAGAGTTCACTGAGGAAAAGAAATTTACAGAAACAATGTAGTTCAAAAGAACTACAAAAAGTTTTAGCTTCTGTCAAAGAAAACTACCTCAGAAAGGCTTTGCTATAAAGTTCTGTCTATATTAAAAAACCATCAAGGAGTCAGCACCAGAGATCTTGCCTTTCTCTGCAGAGCTGCTCTGCTGGCAGCCAATGCGCAGAATCAATGCAGCTGGACTTCAGGCATCAAACCAGCCAGAGTCCCGCTTAAAGGCAAAGTTTTAAAAACATACTTTGTTGACAGCTTTCAGTTTGTTCTTTCTTTTACTTGTACATTTAACAATGAGTGGTGGAAAGAAGCTTGTGAAAGCAGTTATTCTGATCCTAGGGAATAATTCATGAAGATTCTGGTTGGAAATAGCTTTGAATTCTATCAGTTTTAACACAGACCATGATTCCTATTTATACTTCCCTTACTAGTGGTATATGTTGCTTAGGGTTCCTGAAGCTGATTACACAACAAATATGTAGTCAATTTGTTGACCCATTTTGGTGTCCCAAGTCTGTATTCTTAAATATCATGCACCTCTAGAAATGGATGTATTCCTGTAACCTTAACCTGACAAATGCACGTCTTATCTGTAAAAGGGGTCCTTGCTACTATTATGAGTTCAAAGTGACCTTGGAAAAGTCATTTTACTATGTATTTCTAAGAACCTCTCTGTAATCCCAAATGTTGTTACTAAAGTGCTGTGGCGTCAGTTCTGACTCATAGCAACCCTGTGTAAGATTTCCAAATAGTGGCTGGAGGGTTTGAACAGCCAACCTTGTAGTTAGTAATCCAGTGCTTATCCCACAATGCCATAACTTCCATTAATACTCATTAAATTCATGTAGATGTTTAAAGATGCAAGGAGAAATGTTATTTCTGATCTTCATTTTGACCTTTATCAAGCAGCAATAAGACTGATGTGTATCATGCCATTCCATAGTTTTTCCAACCACATCAGCCTCAGAGTTAAGCCTGAATACCTTTGCTACAAAGCTAATGTTTAGACCTGATAAAGGCAACTATGCGAAGAACAGACCATCTGACATGCTACATGTGGAACAGTATAGTAAAGAAGCCTGTTAACACATAGTTTAAAACTCAAAAGAAACTCTGAACAGCTGAAATGTCTTATAAATAGCACAGACCCAGAGGAAGTGCAAACGTCTGCATTGTGAATTGTAGATCTTAATTACCGACAATGGCTGGTACAGCAAGTAGCACGGAAAAACAGTGAAACAGTTGCACTGTTCATGGTTGGCAATAATTCTTCAGGAAAATATTTACTATCAATCAGTTATGAGAAAAGGGACTCTGTGCTCGTAAAACAGCACGTTGCTTCTCATACCAGGACCATTTTGCTTCAGTGTAATCTGAATTTAAACAGCTTGTTTCCTGCGGATATAATTTTAGAAATAAATAAAACAAGTCTTCTATCAAAATCTGGAATGAGTGGAAAGGAACACCACATTTTTCTGTCTCAGTCAGTTGCAAACAGATTATTAGTCTCAAGTAAAAAACAGTAAGAACAAACAACAACAAAGACACAAAACATCAACAAAGGACTACTAAAGGTGTTTATCTCTAAATCACAAAGAGGCACAACTTTTTTTCTGGCAGATGTGTGCAAATAACTCAATCTGAATTCTGTGTTTGTGTGTGTTAAGTGAAGGAAAAGTTCAAAGCCTGAACCCAAAAATTTCAGTAATACTGACTAACAATAATAAGAAAGTAACGTAAGACTATTAATGCTCTTCAGTTTCCAAATTAGTTTCCTTCACCGATTAAAAAGCATCAGGAAGATTGACAATTAGGAAAAACAGAATTATAGATTTTAAAGACTAAGTTGACAGTCAATAATGACTGTCCATTTAAAGCTATAATAAGTACAAGCACAAATCTCATGAACTACAGGGTTATAATTAGCAAGGAGAAAGACTTTTAAAGAAAATAAAAGACATTTCAATGCCTCTAACTACTACTTGGGTTAAGTTATATTAATGAAATGACCCTTCCCCCTAATTTTAATTTAAAAATTTTTTTCTTAGGCCTCATTCTTCAAGAAAAGACTTGAAAGATTACTGTTAACTAACAATGACAAAAACAAGGTGGCTGTGGGCTCTCGTGAGGAGCCGTATGATAAGTACTGAACTGGCAACCGCTAGATCAGCAGTTCAAACCTACCAGCTGCTCTTGAAAACCCAATACAGTGTCGCAATGGGTCAGAATCAACTGTAGTAAAATCTTTTATTGTTTTATAGCTGTGTTTTTTGGTATTTTAAAACAGATGGAAATAGTACTCAATATTAAGATTTTGGAATTATAATTAGTATCGCTACCCAAACCAAAGTTATACTCTGCTCAGAATTCAGTTGTTTGGAACTAGTCAGAAGCAAACCTAATCGACACCACTATATTATAGTTGCTCTTACATGGAGATGGTTGGACATTTCAGGTCACAATGGAAAACAATCTGCATCAACAGCAGGCAAGTGTTTGTACCAAGTGAAACCCACTGCACTCACAACAAGTGTGGCAGATAAAACTATTCAGTTAGGGCTAACAGGGAAGAACAAGAAACAGGGACAAGCTTGCTGACCTATAAAAATAATGGCAAATCATTACCTTTCAAAGGTCAAGCAATAAATGAGGCAGGCAGAAACAGCAGAATAAGGGACACCATATTTACACATGTAAATAAAAAGGGAAAACTCTCACAATTTTCATGTTCTTGGTACCTTACTGGAGGCTGTTGCAAGAAACACATTTTTCAGCTACATGTTCTTACTTGCTATTGATCGACTGATTATTGGCTTAAATCTGAAGCAGTGAACCAAAAGTCTGGATGACGTCCAGTAAAAGAAAGGAGCTAGTTTTGTAGGCTCCAATAGGAAATTAGAAAATTCATTAAGTTAGAGTATTTAAGGAGATGAGGAAAGGGTGTAGGTGTCAGAAAAATGTTAAAATAAGCAAGAATGGGAAGAGAGGGTCACCATCTGGGAGCATGTGAAACAGACTGATGAGGAGCAATGAGCGAACGTATTTCCTCACCCAAGAGCATAAAAGAAATTATGCCATTGTGCCAGATGCCAGAAGATTTCTAACCATGCACTACTGAAGTACAAGGGTGGGAGGAGGGAAAAAACCACATCATACAGACACACACCAACATAACTATGTAGTTGAGAGATCCTGGCTTACAAAGTCTGGAGAAAACAAAAGGAACAGATGCTCACTTGGCCAGCTCTCAAGGAAACTCATTAAAATCGTCACCCGGTCCTTGGATCGGTGCTCATGCTAAGATTTTTACCTTGTTTAAGCCGGAAGTCACGTACTTGTGTTGAAACTGAGAGCACCATGACCAAATAGGAAAAGGATTATTTCAAAAGGCCCCAATTAGCACTTGATTGTTGTGACTAAATGGCTTAAAAAATAAATATGCAATTTATATACTCATTTTATAGCAAATTATTATGATATTTTAATGTAAGAGACACTTACCTGATCAACTCTCTAAAATACATTAGTATGGTGCTGTGGTGGTGTAGTGGGTTACACATTCAGCTGCTAACCTCAATGTAAGCAGTTAGAATTTACCTGCCATTTCATAGGAGAAAGATGAGACTTTTTGCTCTCATAAAAATTCACAGTTATAGAAACCCTATACAGGGTTGCTATGAGTCAGAACCAACTTGACAGCACACAACCACATATATATAGTCCTGGTGTGGCATTGTGGGTTAATGTGGATTGCAAAGTCAGTTTGATCTGCAAAGTCAGTGGTTCAAGCTTACCAGCCACTCCTCAGAAACCCTATACAGGGTCGCTATGGATTGGAATCAACTTGATGGCACTTAACAACAATAACAACAATATATGTATAGACATTATACAACAGTTTTATATTTCCAGGGAACAATGGGGCAGAAAGTACAGAATTCTCATATGTGCCCCCCTCCCCCGTATACACTGTTTTCCTATTACTAACGTCTTACATCCATGTGAATGCTTATTGTCTTTAGCTACAATTTTAATTAAGTTCTGGCATTTCTTACATGGATCATAACAATGATTATATTCTGTATTATATATTTTTAGTTGATAAACGAGGTCTAAATAGTACTGTAAAAATTTTTTCCCCTCTCTTTGGATTTTTGTAGCAGAAGATGGAGATTACATAATGACACTCCTGGATCTAATAATAACCATAGTAACTGAGGGCTTGGGTGCATAATAGACTAGATTAGAATAGTTAAAGTTGAGAGTACAAAGGTAATAATTTGATATATTAAAAAGTAAAAAAATCTAAAAATACAGTCTACATTGGAATGTTACTTACTCATGGAGTAATGAAAATGGCTGATATTTGAATTTAGGTCAAGGTCCTGAGTAATGACAGATAACTACAGAAATTTGAATCATAGCTGGTATCTTATTATCTAAGATATAAAATGGCACATGATTATACTTAAGAAAGATGTAGATGGTATATGTGACTAAACATACTTGTTTACTTAGAAAAAGATCACCAAAAGCATTTTTTCTACCAATAGCAACTCAATAAATAATAATAGTAATAAAATAATTGGATTTTCTATAGTATATTTCACAGTCCCTGTAATGGTATACTCCATTCTTAATTACATTTAAAAATCATGACTTTATAAAAAAATTGTAAATTATCTTACATAAACCTTACTGACATGTGATGAGAATCCATAAACAGTGTCAAGCAACAAATGTGAATTTATCCAAATATGTAATGAAAAGATTCTACAGCAATAGAGGACATAAAGAATAAACATTGCCACTTTGTTTGGATAAAATAATTCCTGCTTGTATCCTCTTAAAATACATAATTTTATAATTGTTTTAATAGGAATACTGAGTAAAGCATTTACAGTGGTACAATGCACACCAGTGAGTAATATCACTTACTTTGGCCACACAGTTTTCAGTCTTCATAGCAGTACTGGCTAGACATACTGTTTCTTGGTTTAAGCAGAGTCTGGCACAGCTGTTATAAGTCTGTAATGAAAAATTTTTGGGAAACGGGTTTGAATATTTAAACACTACCACATATACTTTTTTAAAAATTCTGTCATATTTCTCAAAACAAATCCTATCTGTAAAGTTCAGATTCCTGAGGGCTGAAGGACTAGGTAGAGAAGAGGAGTCAAAGAAATGAAGTTCCCACAATACCAACTCATGTGCCCATGCACAAGCATGTGAGCAGAAGTGGGGACTGTAAGAGCATAATCCCGTTTAAGAACAGAGCAATTACTCTCCTGAGAAAATATGTTTTTGCTTTTTTTTTCATTCTAAACTTTAAGGAAAAAAAAAAAATCAAGATCACTATGTCGTAAGAAGACATGCTTCTTACTCAGAACACCGGATAAAAAATTTCCGACTACCCAGAAGAAAGCCAGACAAACAATAAATAAAACCAGTCATGAAGTTTTTGAAGAGATACTGCAATGCAAGGAAAAGTATATGAAGCATTGGTTTGTTTTTTTTTTTTTCCTTTAAGAACAAAAAAGAATAAATCAAAAGTGAGAGCAGGATATAAAATGAAAATAAATCAACATTTATCCAGGTCTTAAAATCACCCCGTAAGTATACCTGGCAGTCAGTTTGGGAGCTGTATTAAAATAGAAGAAAGCACAGGAAATGGATTCAAATGCACTGGTTATACTTGATTTATAATATATGGTAAAACCAAAACATTAATAAAAATGAAATGTTTCTTTTTAGTCTTAAGCTTATACTAATATATATATATAAATCACGGTTCTCAAACTTTGGTGGGAATCAGAATCATTTGTAGGGCTTCTGCGGCTTTGTATCTTTAACAAGTGTGCATTTGATGCTACTGTTGCTTGTCTGGGCACCACACTTTGAGAACCACTAGTATAAATATGTGTACTAGAATCAAAGAGAAAGATCATAAAACTTGGATACTCTCTTAAACCAATAGCAGAAAACAATTCACTTTTTACATTTTTAAGATAATCTTAGATTTATAGAAAAGTTATAAAAACAGTAAAAAGTTCTGCATATCCTTTACCCAGCATCCTCTTACGTTAATGTCTTACATAATCAAAGAACATTTATCAAACTAAGACATTAAACTTGGTACAATACTATTGGCTATACAGTACAGAACTCAGTCATCTTTCACCAGTTTTCCCACTAATGACCATTTTCTTTTTCTATTCAGCATTGAATCCAGGATTCCACATTGTAGTTAGTTCTGATGTTTCTTCAGTCTCCTCTAACCTGTGTGGTGTGGCTGCAGGATCAACACTGGACTTTGAACCACAAGGTCAGCAGTTTCAAACTCACCGTCTGCACCGACCTATACAGGGTCGCTAAGAGTCAGAACTGCCTCGACAGCACTTCCCAGCAACAACCTGTGACAAGTCCTCAGTTTTTATTGTCTTCCATGATTCTGGTACTTCTGCAGAGTCAGTTAGTTAACCTGTAGAGTGTACCCCACAGTTTGTGTCTGCCTGATTTTTCTCATGCCTAAATTGAAGTTATGCATTATTGGGAAGGATATCACAAAAGTGTCTTTGCCAATGTGTCAGATCAGGCAGTTATGCATTTCTGGTACTGTTAACATGATCACTTGATTAAGGCTGGGCATCCCAAGATTCTCCACAATAAACATTTTTTTCTTAGAAATTACAAAAATAAGTTGGAGAAAATACTTTGAGAGTATGCAAATATTCTCTTTCTACTTAGACTGTTGCATGCTAATTTTAGCATCCATTGATAAATCTTGACTGTGGTGATTTTTACTGCTATGTTCTAATGGTAATTTTTTTTTTCTTCCCTTTATTCTATCTACACTTATTAGCTTGAATTTCTTTTCCAAAAATGTGGTGGTTGTATGCCTTTGAATCAATCACAACTCTTAGTGCCTCTGTATAGGGTTTCTGAGGCTGCAAATCTTTATAGAAGCAGAAAGTCTGATTTTTCTCACTCAGAGCAACTGGTGGATTTGAACTGCTGATCGTGCGGCAATCAGTTCAATGCATATTAACCCCCTATACTACCTGAGCTTCTTTGTTGTAAAGAAGAGTTGTGATTTATTCACCAGTTTATTTATTCGTATTCATCTGTTTATAACAACATGAATTCATAGAAATTGATATAATTAATCTTTCCTCCACTTTCATTCTTCGGAAAAAAATCTGTTGTTGGTTCCGACTCATAGGAACCTTTTGCACAATAGGTTGGTAGGACTTGTGGCATCCTACAATCATTGTTAAGCTTGAGCCCATTGATACTGCCACTGTGCCAATCTATATAACTGGGGGTCTTCCACTTTTTTACTGACCATCCACTTCACCTAGTAATGATGTCCTTCTTGAGGGATTGGGCCCTCCTGATAACATATTCCAAGTAGTATGAGAAGACGGAGTATAGCCATTCTGGCTTCTAAGGAGCATTCTGGCTGTACTTCTAAGTCAGATTTGCTTTGTTCTTCTGGCAGTTCATGGTCCTTTGAATATTCTCCTCCAACACCATACCTCAAATGCATCAGTTCTTCTACTGTCTTCCTTATTCACTGTTTAGGAAGCTTTCACATGTTTAGGAAGCTACTGAATATATCATGGCTTGAGTCAGGTGTACTTTAGTCTTCAAATTGACATCTTTGCTCTTCAACACTTTAAAAGAGGTCTTGTGCAGCAGATTTGCCTACCACAATACATCGTTTGATTTCTTGACTATTGCTTCCATGAGTGTTGATAGTGGATACACACAAAATGAAATCTTTGACAACTTTAATCTTTTCTCCATTTATTGGTCCAGTGGTGAGAATTTTTGTTTTCCTTACATTGAGGTGCAACCCACACTGAAAGCTGTGGTCTTTGATTTTCCTAAGTATTTGAAGCCCTCTTCATTTTCAGGAACCAAGCTTGTATATTCTTCACATCACAGGCTGTTAGTAAGTCTTCCTCCAATTCTGACACATTTTTCTTCATCTAATCCAGCTTCTCGGATCAGTTGCTCAGCATACAGACTGAATTAGCATGGTGGAAGAATATAACCCTGTCACACACCTTTCCTAATTTTGATCCATTCAGTGTCCCCTTGTTCTGTTCGAATGATTGCCTCTTGGTCTATGTACAAGTTTCTTATAAGCACAATTAAGTTCATTTGCTGATGGGGCACAACTCAAAGTGAGAAACAGCTTTTTATTAATAATCAGAACATGGAATGTATGATGTATGAATCCAGGAAAACTGTAAATTGTAAAAAATGAAATGGAACACATAAATAATGATATCCTAGGCATTAGTGAGCAGAACTGAACCCTCATTGGTCATTTTGAATCTGAAAGTCACCTGGTTTACTATGTCGGGTAATGAAAAATTGAAGAGAAATAATGCTGTCTATGACAGGATAATATCCATATACCTACAAGGAAGGCCAGCTAATGCCACTGTTACTCCAATTTATGTACCAACCACTAAAAGCAGTGATTATATAAAATGGAAGAATTCTACCAACTTCTTCAACCTAAAACTGATCAAGCATGCAATCACCATATATTGATAGTTACTGGGCATTGGAGTGCAAATGTTGGAAGCAAAGAGGAAGATCGGTATTAGAAAATATGGCCTTAGTGATAAAAAAAAAAAAATGATTCTAGATATCACAGGATAGAATTTTGCAAGGCCAATGACTTGTTCACTGCAAATATCTTTTTAAAATAACATAAAAGATGATTATACACATGGACTTCACCAGATGGCATACATAGAAATAAAACTGACTACATCCATTGGAAAACAGCTGTGGTAGTGTACTGTTGTTGTTTTGTGCTGTAGAGTCGGTCCCGACTCATAGTGACCCGGTACAGGGTTTCCGAGGCTATGTATCTTTACAGGAGCAGAAAGCCTTGTCTTTCTCCCACAGAACAGCTGGTAGTTTCAAACTGCTGACTCTGAGGTTAGCAGCCCGATTTGTAACCACTACACTACCAGAGCTCCTTAGGGTAGTGGTTACGAATTGGGCTGCTAACTTCAGGGTCAGCAGTTCAAAACTACCAGCTGTTCTGTGGGAGAAAGATGAGGCTTCCTGCTCCCGTAAAGATTTACAGCCTTGGAAACCCTGTACAGGGTGGCTATGTTTTGGGACCAACTCCACGGCACATAACTACCACCATCACATCTGTAGGAATACATGGTGGGAAAGCTCTATGTCATCAACCAAAACAAGGCCAGGGGTAGAATGTGCAACAGGCCATTGGTTGCTCAAATATAAATTCAAACTGAAGTGGAAGAAAATCAAAACAAGTTCACTAGAGCCAAAATTTGATCTTGAACATATCCCATCTGAATTTAGAGATCATCTCAAGAACAGATTTGATGCATTAGACACTAAAAACCAAACATCAGAAGAATTGTGGAATGACATCAAGCACATCATACAGGAAAGGAAACAAAAAGTAATTAATAAGACGGCAAAGAAGGAAGCGACCAAAATGGATGTCAGAAGACATTCTGAAAACTTGCTCTTCAGGACAGTCTAAAGCAAATGAAAGAAATGAGAAGGTTTTAAGAGCTGAATTGAACATTTCAGAAGGCGGCTTGAGAAGACAAAGTATAAAATGTACAAAGACCTGGAGTTAGAAAACCAAAGGGAAAGAAGAGGCTCAGCATTTCTCAAGCGGAAAGGACTGAATAAAAATTCAAGTCTCAACTTGAAATATTGAAGGATTCTACGGGCTAAAAAAATGAATGATGAAGAAAGCATCAAAATCTAACAAAATGTCCAATATAACTTGAGGCAGTCTTGCCATCCTGGCTTCTTAAGAGCATTCTGGCTATTCTTCCTCCAAGACTGATTTGGTCTGTGTCCTGGAAGAACATGAAGTGTTCAAAGCTTGGCTTTTAAATACCATTTGGCACTAAAAGGAACTATAAGTCCTTAGATAATGGCTGATTCCAGGACTAGCCATGGAAAATATAAAATGAACCTAGAAATATATGGAAGGCAATAGAAATAATGTCAAAGGGGAATAAAAACTTGCCTGAAGGAGCGAGCCCAGGGAGTACTGTGAGCCTTAAAATAAAAGACACCAACTAGATGGTGCCTGGTTACCACTATTAACTGCTTTGAAAGGGATCACTTTAGAAGGTTCTGGAGAGGGTAGGAAAAAAAATTGTGGAATCATACTGCTCACACAGAGACTGGTAGAACCCCCAAGATTATGGTTGTTAGTCGCCTTTCAAGTCTGGAAATGAACTCACCTCCAACACTCAGTTTTCAGCCAAACAACAGATGAATCTGTAAGGGAAACAATACCACTAGAAAGGCACACCCTTCTTTGAAAAATCAACCATACAAGATAAAAAAGGCAGCATTTCCAAGGGACAAATTACAGAAGGGTTAGGAAAGAAAGAGGAATGGAAACAAAAAACACAGGGTGGAAGTCGGATAAGTGATGTTATATTGTGAGGACTGCAAGTAATGACACAAAACAAAACATATATGATTATTGAATAGAAAAGTGATTTGCTCTGTAAGCCTTCACCCAATTCACAGTAAAATGTTAAAATAAAATAAAATGATAGTAATAAATTATAACCAATGGAATAAAATGGAACATTCTTAAAACAGACAAATTGCCAAAACTGACACATAATAAAAAACAGAAAAACTGAATAGTCCTATTTATTTAAAATAAATGGAAATTATTATAAAAAATATTCCACCTAAATTTCAATCCGTTAAAAAAATCGTCCTACAAAGAAAACTCCAGACCCAGATGATTTTACTGGTGAACTCCATTAAATTTTAAGGAAAAAATAAATAACACCATGATCATATACAAATGTTTTTAGGAAAAAAAATAGAGGGGAAGGCTTCCCAGCTCATTTTATGAGACCAGAATAATCCAAAATCAAAATGTAAGAAAGACATTACAAGAAAAGAAAATTACAGACTAGTATACCTTGTAACAAAGTCACAAAAATACCTTATAAAAATATTAGCAAATCAATCCAGCAAAAAAATAAATAAATAAATACAAAATAAAGATAAAACATCATGAGCAAGTGGGTTTATCCCAGAAATGCAAAGTTTAATATTTAAAAAAAGTTAATTAATGTAATAACAAAATAAAGAGCGTGGAGGAGTAACTTCTCTGTATGATTAACTGAATAGATGCAAATTATATATATATATACACAAGGAGCTCTGGTAACGTAGTGGTTACGAATCGGGCTGCGAACCTTAAGGTCAGCAGTTCGAAACTACCAGCTGCTCCGAGGGAGAAAGATGAGGCTTTCTACTCCTGTAAAGATTTACACCCTCGGAAACCCTATACAGGGTCGCTATGGGTCGGAACCGACTCGATGGCACAT
>NW_006408521.1:28294814-28315515 GCF_000296735.1 Chrysochloris asiatica | reverse complement strand
TACTCCTGTAAAGATTTACACCCTCGGAAACCCTATACAGGGTCGCTATGGGTCGGAACCGACTCGATGGCACATAACAACAATATATATATATATACACACACACATATATATATTTAAACAAAATTTAACACTCATTCCTGATTTAAAAAAAAAAAAGCCTTAGCAAGTTAGGACTTAAAGGGAACTAACTTCTCAATCCCAAAATGTTGTTAAGTGCCGTGGAGTTGGTTCTGACTCATAGCAACCCTGCACATGTTTTAACCCTGCACAGGTTTTCTGAGGCTTATACATCTTTACGGGAGCAGAAGGCCTCATCTTTCTCCTGCAGAACAGCTGGTAGTTTTGAACTGCTGACCTTGAGGTTACCACCAGCCCGATTCATAATCACTACGCAATCCCAAGTAGGGCATCTTGAAAAAATCCTTCAATTAACGTTGTACTTATAGTGAGAAACTAAATAGTGTCCCTTTAAGATTGTGAACAAGGATATCCACTCTTACTAAATTTATTCAATGTTATGATAGAAGCCATACCATTAAAATAAAGCAAAAAAATAAAAGGTAAATAAATTGGAAAGTAAGAAATAAAATTGTCTTTATAAATTACATAATTTTGTTCGTAAAAGATGTTAAAGAAGCTATGAGAACTATAACACAAATTTAGCACAGGAAACAAGGTAAACATTAAACTCCAAATTCAACTAGAGAATAATCCCATTTTACAACAGTATAAAAGCACTGAATAATCAATTGGACAAAATGTGTAAGAAACATATACTGAAATCTAAAAAAGTTATTTAAATTATTTTAAAACAAACTTTAAAAAACAAATATGTGGAGAGATACACCATGTTTATTGTTAAAATACCAATTCTATTCAAATTAATATATTGTTATTGTTGCTGTTAAGTCACTTCAAACTCACAGAGACCTTGTATTGGGTTTCTGAGGAGTGACTGGTGTTTTTTGTTTTTTTTTAAATAAATGTTTTATTGTGAATTGTGTGATAGTTTACATGGGAGAACATTAGTTTTACATTCATTCTATCATACATCGTTTCATTGCCATAGTTACCATCCTGTCCATGCATCATCACCCAACCGAAGGGTATATACCCTGCAAGCCTGCCTCCCCCCCACCCCCCACAGTCCTCAGCACACAGCCCCTTTCCCTCTCTAGATCTCAAGTCCCCAGCCACTCCATCTCTTCACATCATCTTCTCTGCCTCCATCTCAGGCCTCACTGCTTCTCTGGGTAGGGTCCCGCTCTCTGCTCTTCTCCATTGATGGTCCCTGGGCCTTCCGCTCCTAGACTGAAAAGTTAATCACTCCCTTTCTTGCTATAAAATGTCCACCTTTACATTTCCAATCCTTACAATCAGTCCTGATAACAATTCTTCACCATTGCATCACAAGAGACCCATCTGCATTTCATTTCATCAGCCCTTCCTGGGCAGTCTGGATACTATTCAATGGAGACTCTACCTTCCTACACGCTTTTTGGATCTAGGTTCCCTCTCGAAAGTTTATAAGCCAGTTACTTCTTACCTTTGTATCCCTTCCCCCATTTTGGGTAGCCAATGTCCAAGTTGCCCATCCCTGTCCACTCTTTGTGTATAAGGGGTGGGAATAATTCTTGCAGCAGGGATTTGTTTCCTCTTTTGTGCTATTGCATTTATGGGTGTAGGTCAGGTTTATCAAATTGTATCAGATGACGTCTTTTTCCTCTTCTTTTTTCTTCAAATCCAGTCATTGAAGCCAGGTCAAGTGGGTATCATCTGTAAGTGTGGGTGTTCTTGTGTCTGTACGCCCTCTTCTTATCAGCTGGCCGCTTCGCTCTCCACTCTAGTCCTCTGTGGTTGTGTCCTTGACTCTGAGCCCATGAGTCCCCAGGTTCTGCCTCACTGCTGGCCGACCAGGTCTCCACCCAGGTTCACAGTATTCTGCTGGACGATGTAGGGGTTAGCTGGCCACTTCATTGATGTTCTTCGGTCACTTCCTCTTATGGGTGACATGCGTGGTCGCCAATCCGAGCGTGTTTCCATTGCGTCTTAGCCTTGGAAAGGGATTTTCACCGAGAGAACCTGACCACCTGCCTTGATGTCTCTTGCTCATTCTTGTGGTAACAGTAGGACTGCCCTTATTGTTTTATATTTTTCCTGTAGGTCTTTCTTTCAAGAAGTATCTTCTGGCTTTCTAGCTGCTCCAGGCTGGTCTGCTTGTCCTGTTAAGTGGAAGATTTCCCATCTATGAAGGTCTGGATGTAGTTCAGGCTTCCACCTATAGTCTTATGTAATGCAGAGGCTCCTCAGGAAACCTCCTTCACTGGACACATTGTAGCCCCATTTTAGGTATTCCAATGACTTATAGGCAGAAGGTGGACTTACAAGCTTTCTATGGTGATATTTCTGGCTATTACTTTCTGTCCCCCTCCAGTGTCTGTTTTATAATATAATGCATGGGAAACCAAGGTTCAAAAGACATGTGGCTGGTGGTTTTGAACTGATGACCTTGCAGTTAGCCGTTCAGTGTTATTCGTTCAGTGTTACACCAGGATGCCAATTCACACTCATAGATAATTATGTTGTTGTTGTTAGGTGCCGTTGAGTCAGTTCCAACCCATAGTGAACCTGTATAGGGTTTCCGAGGAGTAGCTGGTGAGCTTGAACTGCCAACCTTGCAACTCAAACTGACTTTGCAGTCCAGCTCATTAACCCACAGTGCCACACCAAGACTCCAAAGATAACTATACTTAATATAAATCTATTAAATGCATCAGTCAAGAGAGAGCCTAATGGGTAAGAAAACAGGGTAGTTCAATATGTTGACACATCCAAAAAATGGAAACAGCCTAAATGCCCATCAACAGAAGAATGATCAAACTTTGATGCATACACACAATGGGATACTATGCAATACTAAAGAATAATGATGAACACCTCTCAATATGGATGAACCTGGAAGACATTTTGCTGAGTGCAATTAGTCAGTCACAAAATGACAAATACTGTATGAGAGCAATGTTGTGAAAAGTTAGGAAAAGGTTTTCTTGATAAAAGAAACAATCTATGATGATTATGAAGGGTAGAAGGAAAAGGAATTTTTTCAAAGACCAGAGAGTAGACACATGTTAACATGGGTGACAGGGCAGGCAGTATACAACAAAGGGAGGCTAGTAGAGGGAAGATGAAGGCAGAGGGAAACCCGGAGAATTCAATAGTTCATGTGAAAAGACGTAAATACTGTTAAGTATTGGTAGGTACATGGAAGGGATTGCAGTCATTGTAATAAAACAAAGTATGTGATTTGTTGAATGTAAAACTGATGACCTGCTCTGTAAATCTCCACTCAATTCACAATAAAAAGTATTTAAAAAAATTCTACTTGACAAAACACCTAAGGAATACTATGAGGTGGACCATAGGCTTGTACAAGCTAAAAGCTTCTAGATGAAAACATAAATGAGTATCTTCACAAACAGGGGATAGACAAAGATTTCTTAAGGACATAGAAAGAAAAAATGCCAGACTGGACTTTATCCAAAAATTAGAAACTTTGGCATCAATACACAATTAATAGTCAAGTCACAAACTGTGAGAAAATATTCAAAATATATTCTATAATTTATTAATAAAAAGGTAACACACTCCCTCCACACACAGAGTAGACAGGGATGGGCAACTTGGACATTGGCTACCCAAAATGGGGGGTGGGGGGCTACAAAGGCAAGAAGTGACTGGCTTACAAACTTTCAAGAGGGAACCTAGATCCAGAGGGCCTGGAGGAAGGTAGACTCTCCAGTGAGCAGTATTCAATCTGACTAGGTGGGGCTGATGCAATGAAATGCAGACAGGTCTCTTGTGATACAATAGTGAGTAATTGTTATCAGGGCTGATTGTGAGGGTTGGAAATATAAAGGTAGATGTTTTATAGCAAGGAGGGGAGTGATTAACTTTTCAGTCTAGGAGCGGAGGTCCCTAGGACCATCAAGGGAGAGCAGTCTGGAGCGGGACCCTACCCAGAGAAGCAGTGATGCCTGAAATGGAGGCAGAGATGATGACGTGGAGCGATGGAGCAGCTGGGGACTTTAGATCCAGAGAGGGAGAGCGACTGTGTGCTGAAGACCTGGGGGGTACTGGGGAAGGATTGCATGGAGGGGATTGTACCCATGGCAATGAGATGATATACTATAGAATGAATGTAAAACTAATGTTCTCCCATGTAAACTATCACATAATTCACAATAAAACATTTAAGAAAAAAAAAAAAAAAAAAAGGTAACACAATTTTTGAAAAGTAGCTGAAAACATTAATAAATACTTCATGAAAGATAATACGTGTGAATGGCCAGTAAGCACATCAAGACGTTCTCAACAATTTGAGGTCAGAAGGAGGATTGCAATCAATGAAAGGAAACAAAATGTGTATGAATTGATGGATGGAGAACTGATCTGCTCTCTAAACCTTCACCCAATTCACAATACAAAGTGCTCAGCATTATTAATTAACAAGGAAATACAAATTATAACTAAAATGAGGCACCATATACATTTACTATGAGGGCTAAAATGAAAAGTCTGCCAATACTAAATGCTAGGGAGAAAGTGGAGCAACCAGAATTCATTACTTGTAAGAGTATAAAATTGTTTAACCACCTTGGCAGATTTTTAAAAAAGTTGAACATATAACCAATCTACCTAGTCACTCCCTGCCAAAAGAAATAAAAACATATGCTCACCAAAAAGCTTTACATATGAACATCCATATTATTCATTCATAATAAGCAAAAAATGGAAATAGCCCAATTGTCCACCCAAAGGAGAATTAAAAGTATTAATTCAATGTACGAAAACCGTAGCACATTCATTCAATGACTATCACTCACTTATCACCATGAAGTGTCGATTCCAAACAAAGTAGAACTGTTCCATAGGGTTTCTGAAGCTGTAAGTCTGGTGGATTTGAACCGCCAACCTTTCAGTTAGAAGTCCAATGCTTAACCTACCATGCCACCCGGGATCTTTCAATGGAATATATTCAACCATAAAAAGGAATCAACTACTCATATACATGATGAACTAGATGGATCTCAGAAGCATTATGCTGAGAAAAAGAAATCCAACTCAAAAAAGGTGAGTCCATTTATATGAAATTTGATACCAGGCAAAACAAATACACAGTGACAGAAATCTGATCAGTGTTTGATTCATGGGGAGAGGAGATTGACTGAGAAGGGGCTCAAGGGAACTTTCTTGGGTAATAAGAATGTTCTATAACTTGATTGGGATAGTGGTTACATAAGTATACTAATTTACTTTAAAAATTAATTGACTTTCATAATTAGTATGTGTAAAATTTTCATGTATGAAAACTGTATTTCAATAAATATAAAAAGTACAAAGCTAAAATTTTAGGGGTTAAGTATTAAGAGGTAGACTCAGCCAATTAAAGTATTATGCTGTTTTTCTGAAGAAAAAGAGTCAAGTCATTAAAGCTAATGTCTGCAAAAGTACCTCCCCACATGCAGCCCACTCAGGATAACATTAGATAAATTCAAGAAACGTGTTACAGATCTATGAGCACTTTCAGAATATGGCTATATATTCTATCTGTAAAATGGGTATATAATCTCCTAATGAAGTCAAATCAATCAATAAACTAAAACGTGTCACAGTCCTTCGACCACTGTGGAGTACGAAGACCAAATAAATTCACTATTTTACTATTATAAGACTCCTTTTCCAGGTTGAAATCCAACTAGTGAATATAATAGCTACAGGCAAGGTAGGTTCTATTCCCATGCAACATTTGAAAAGGTAGCTTCATTGCTGAACCAGAGGCAGAGTTTTGTGTTGGAGACTTTAATATGTTTTATATTGCATATAAAGCACATAAGCATAAACTAGTAAGATGCCTTGCTGAAAACTACCTTCTTTGTGAAAGCAGGCTGTAATTCTGAACAAGTTTTCAATTTTCACACTGCTGCTAGGGTAAAACATTTTAAAGAGTTTAATTTTTTACAATGGATTCAATGACATAGGATTATCTAACAAAGTAATGGCTAATCAATAGAAGGTTTAGTTGTCAGGTGAAACATATAACACACTAAAAGGGATTGATTGCCAGACTTCTCCTTATTTACTAGAAGGTATATATTTAAAATGACACAAACTTGTTACCAGGCTGCATTCTTTTAACCTTGCAAAAAGCTGCTTTAGAAATCTGTTCAGTAGCCCTATAGCAAAACAAGATATAGTATAATGAAAATGGCTAGTGACTGGAGTGGGGTGGGGGGGTGGGGGAAGAAAGAAGAGGCGGGACAAGAACCTTCAGATATATGGTAACATCAAATCATGTCCCGAGCAAGAATATGGTAGAGAAAAAGCAAACTCACAAAGCGACATCTAGGGATGCTGGCACGGGGCTTTATAAATGCCACATAGATGATATCGAATTTAATTCAATAGATGCAAAGCTGTGTCTGATCTCATCTATGTTGTTCTTAGGGCAGATTTTTTTAGGACTCATGCGGCTGGGCACAATAGACCTTTTCTCTTTCTTTCTTTTTAATGGTACATCCAGATTAAGCACTGAACACAAAATGAATTGGGTCCATATGGACTTCGATCAGCATATAAACTGTTTCCTTTATAATTTATTCACACTATCTCAAGTCTCTATATGAAAATATACTTTTTATGCTCATTGCAACCCAGGAGTTCAATAATATTTTTTCTACTAAGTCAGTGATTACACAATTTATCAAAGAATGATTACACAGAAATAAAAAAACAACCACCACCACCACCAACCCCCTGTACAGTCTTCTTTCCTCAAAGTAATTTTAAGAAAACTAGTTATTAAATTGCTTCTTTTTGAAGAAAGGTTTTTGTAGCTAGGCACAAATTGCTAAACCATGTTTTTTGTTTTGTTTGTTTTTGTTTTGCTTTGTTTTAAAGTTATTAGACTCTAAAGGATTCAGCAGAAGTGGGAAGTTATATAAACAAATCACTTCATCAGACTTGGAAAGATCACTTTTGTCTTACTTAAGAGACCTACATTAATTACCTTTAAGGTTTTTTACATGGACTATTTAAAATAAGTACAATTTATTTATTTATTTCAAATGAGGTGCTTCTTCCAAAGCATTAAATAATGTCTACAAATGCAAAAGCATTTTTATAAATAGGTAATTAAAACAGATGACTAAAATTAAGTCAAGCTGCAAAACATTACCCAGGATGCACTGTGATTTTTTTTTTTTTTTTTTTTAATAAACTTCTCAGGCAATTTTTTTCCATCTAAAGCCCAAAGCACTTCAGGGAGAGAGAGAGAGGAAAAAAAAAAAAAAGGTAGGAAGTTTCATAGGGGGAAATAACCCACATATATAATGAAATAATGCCAAACCCCAAACTAAAGTATTTACAAGATAGTCCCTTAAGCACAGTTTGTCATATTGCAATTACACCTTGCCTACTGCCAAGCCAAAGTGCTTACTACTATTGCCACTAGAGGGAGAAGTGTCTTAACACAAAGCAATGGGAATGGGGTTTCTTGAGCAATTATCAGAACAAAGCTCCCTTGGCTGTGTGTACCTTCTAATTACTCAATACAATTAAAATGACTAACCTAAAACAAATAAAGGGGGGGAAAAACAAAAACACAGAAAGCTGCCTGCCTGATATCAGTGATTTCATTAAACCTTTATCCCTCATCAATCAAGTCAGAAAGAAGGAAACACCATCAAATACAAATATTACAGATTTATTAAAGGAAGCAAATTCTGTGTGTGGGGTTTTATTTTTGTTTTTTAAAGAAGTGGCTCTCTTGAAAAAAAGAAATGTCGTGGTATTTACCCATCTGGATACTGCTTGAAAACAAATTGTCCTCCAAAGAGCAGAAATACAGTATGTTTTCTCTCAGTTCACTGACTTATGAATGACTGTTGTTGTTGTTGTTGTTTTGTTAATACACACTATAATGCCATTTTCTGTGTCAGTGATGTGCTTTTCCTCCCACTCATCCAACTGTATGAAGGAGCTATACCCATCAGACTTCCATGCTGTTTTAGTTTTAAATTCTTCACTGTTGCTTTTTGAGGAGCTACTCCAAGGAGCTCTGGTAGTGTAGTGGTTGTGGTTACGAATCGGGCTGTGAACCACAAGGTCAGCAGTTCGAAACTACCAGCTGTTCCGCAGGAGAAAGATGGGGCTTTCTGCTCCCGTAAAGATTTACAGCCTCGGAAACCCTGTACAGGGTCGCTATGAGTCGGAACCGACTCCATGGCACATTAACAACAACAACTCCAAGGCAATGTTCATAACACCATAGGAATTTTTGATGGGGAGGGTGGGGGTTATAGTGACCAGGGAAAACAGCTACTCATTCCTACTAAACGGTTTATATAGTTCCTTTTATAAGGCCTAGTCATTAACAGAAAATGACAACAGAGTCATTTTTCTTTCAGCTGACAATTGTGACATTTTTCCAGCTGCGTGCAAGGTGTTGAAAACCTGGCAGCTGTTACCTCCTGGGATGAAGATACTTTTTTATCCTCCCTTGACAGTTTAACTCAGTGGGTCAGCACCTTTAAAGACTGCAAAAGTATCCTTGAAGAGGATGGAAGCTTGAATTACTGCTCCCTCCCTAATCAATGTAAACCCTCACTGCAGGTGAAGTCGCCATCTATAGAGGTGCATGGGGGAGGAAAATGTAATGCCCTGAGCCAGATGGTTTTATCTTGTTTTTAAAGAATAAAGGAACAAGCTAACAAGGGAGACAGCTACTTTGTTAGCTTCTTGGCCTCTCTCATGGCTTTGCATCCCCAGGGTTCCAGCTACACAAGAGAAAGAATACAGAAAAACGTAAACACTTAAAGAAATATAACTAGAGGGCTGGCATCATGCTGCTTTCAAAGACTTGAGAGCGCACTACTCAATGCTTTATTTATCACTACCCACGTTCTCAGATGGTAAGTGGACACATACACAAAGGGGGTGGGGGATGGAAGAAGGATTAGACAGCGATCACAATTTACTCAATTACAGAGAAAGGCAGGGCTGACAGATCCTATTAGCACCAATGTGAAGCAAAGGAGTTGCATGTTGTAAAGCTACTTTTTCAAAACGTAATGAGTACTTTCATGTATCCTCCCCAGGCCTTTGCCCTTGTTTGCAGATATGAATAAAAACTATGAAAACAGTGGGTATGGTTTCCTTGGGGTCGCATTTTAGGAGAAAACTGCAGCTACTTTGAACATTCCTTAAATAAAGGTTCATATTTGATGCAAAGAGGAGAGAAGATTACTCTGAAACTAAAGAAATTAACATTTTTTAAGAGGACACAAAATTTTTCTTGCTTTCCCTCCTTCTGATGTTGGAAATAAAATAGAAAAGCAGGTAGATAAAAAGGATTTGGTGACACAAGAAGTAGTAGCTACTGACTTCCTTTCCAAAAGTTTCTTTTTCTGGTAAGTTCTTTATTGGGTTTTAGAATTATGGGTACGCTGGTCTCAGAATACAAGTAAAAAACTGTTCTTTCTTTCTGCATTGTCTGAAAGTCTGTGTAAGACAGTATTCACCACCAGTGAAACCATGGGGACATTGTGATAAAGAAATTCAAGTTTTTAAAACAGACATAAAAACCTATTCAGATGTTTTGTTTTACCTGTGTTAGGTTTGGTCAACTTTATTGTTTCAGGGAATTTTCCCATTTCCTCTAAGTTGTCGATTTTTGGCATGAAGTTATTTATAATATTCCATTATTACCCTTTTAATGTCTGCAGGAATTGTAATGGTGACCTCCTTTTTATTTTTTGGCTCTTCAATATTTAAACAGCACTCTAAATAAACATATAGTAGTCATGCTATATCAACAATGGTTAAACTCTACTTTAGAATACAGGTATCTACATAAGAATCTCAACTTAAGGGTCTACATAATGTAAATTCTACTTACATCAACACTAACTATAAGGCAGCTTCAACATATTTCTATCTATAAAACTTGACTAGAGGAAAAAACAACAAAAAAGGAAACAATAACAGCAAATGGTGCTGCAGTATCATCTGCAATAGAGAAAAGAGGGAGTTTAAACAGCTTCTATATTATGTCTTATCTTATCCACAAATCAGCCACGGGGTAATCAAGTTCAGGGCAGTCCTGGGCAGCTGCCCTGTGACCCGCTTCTATTGACCCCTGCTATATTCATCACTCTTCTCTAAGATTGAGAGGGCAAGCTCCTAGGGAGTGACCACCACAATAGACAGACACAAGCCAACAGTAATCTGGTTCGAGCAAAAAACCAGATGGCACTGTAATAAATTTACAAATCTGCATTCATGGGGCTGTTAAAACACCCAGAAGCTAAAAGACTCTGAGGGCCCCAGGAGGATCTCCTACTTCCCTGTTTCTAAAGGCCATTTCTCTTTCCAAGAACACTGAGTTCATGCTCTTCACAAAGAGAATGGAGATAAAACCCTTTACAAAAGAAGGGAGGAGGAAAAGCCTCATGACCTAATTAATCTCTAGAGCTTGGATCTCAACATTGAATGACAGATATTAGAAAAATCATTTGGGAGCACTAGAGAGGGGGAAAAAAAGGTTGTTAAATTAAAATGGAGAGGGTTAAGATAACCTGCTATAACAGCAAAGAAAAAATAAAACACAACATTATATCTCTTTCAGATGTTGCACACAACAGATCTTGCAAGTAGAAAATGATTCAATAATGTATGCATTTATTTTTAAAATGAATCAGATTAGTCCCATGTGTGACCTGCTGGTCCATCTGTATGTGCTGGACTTAATAGGCACGATTCTCTCTCTTGCTTCAGTTTGAAGTATGAGAGAGATAAATTTAGTTTAATTTTCAACAGATCAGCCTATCCATTTTCCAAATGGACCATCTGGATCAGCCTATTAAAATTAATTTATAACTTTGCAGAGTGAAAATTCGTTTGTTAGCTTAAATAAAGTTGCCAAAACTTTTTGTTGTGTCATTGTTTTCTGACAGTTGTTTCTGGATAGTGGGTAGAGTGTTTCTACCTCTAAATTAATCTTATTCAATATTGTTCTAGTTATTCAGATTCTGTGTGTTATCTCCAAATAGTGAAAATTTTAGCTGTCTCAGTATCAATTACTGATCATTTGTTTATTTACAAGCCTCCTAATGCTATTTGCTAAATAATTATGCTTAAAGAATATTAACACATAGTAAAAATTTTTGAGATGGTACTGTTTCATGGTGCGTCTCCACCCAATTTAACTCTGTATGAAATTGGAGTCAGAGGCAGAAATGGAAACACTTTGGCAACACTGAGATCTGGGTTTCAAACCACTGGTGACTAGCCAGACAAGTCATTTAACTTCCCCAGGCCTTCATTTATCAACAGGAAATTCTATCCAGCTACTTTACACAGTGACTGTATGGATTAAGTGAAAGAAATGCTAGGTTCTTGTAGGTGCTCAATAAATATTAGCTCTCATCTCCTTTTTCCTACAACAATGTCATAAATTAAATAATTTTTACTGTAGCTGGTGCTCATCTTATATAACCCAATTTCATAATAAAAATGAATAGGTGACATACCTACTCTCTGGCAACACTGAACAGACTTGTTTTGGTTACCAATGGGTAAAAGAAAATGTTTAAGATTTTAGTACGGACAGCAAGGAAAGCTTAAAAAAATTTTTTTTCCAACCAAAAGATTTTGGATATTTTAATTATTAAAAACAATGTATAACTGAATTCAACTTTTGAAAGTAAAGCGTGTTATTATCTTTTGGGAAGCAAGGAATAATAGAGAGCATAAAAACATTTAAAAAAAAAAACAGCATAAGAATGGCCTTTATTTTTAGAAAAATAAAATTAAATATGGAATTGAAGAGAAGCTACTTTCATTATAGACAAAATTTTATAAAGAATCTCAACAGGAAAATAAGGCTTAAAGAAAATTATTCCTACTATCTAAGGAGTACTGGTATGTTGCTATAGGATAAACACTGGCTTGCTAACCAGAAGGTTGGTGCTTCAAAGTCACCAGCCGCTCGCTCCTTGGAAATCTTACACAGGGTCAGTATAAGTCAGAACTAACTTGACGGCATTTATCAACAACACCAATTTTACTATCTGCACTTAAAGAGCACGCAAAAGTTATTTTCCCTGAACAAGAAACCTTCTCTGTCATTTTGGTTTCACAACATGTAAGCAACTGACTGCCCTGTATTTGTACACAGGCTGTTTTTTAAATGACTGGGAAAACGATGCTGCCTGATTGAAATGGATGTCAACAGTGAGGCCAACTTTAGAGCACCCTTCAGGTTAAGTTTCAGGACTTAAAAAAAGGGTTGCCTGCCTCTTGTTTTGTTCTTGGTAGCTTTTTATATTAAGTACGACTAAATTTCATACCTGTCTAAGTGAATTCTTCTCTGGTATTATCTTCCTAGGGGGTTCGCCATTATTACAGTCTTCTCTCTCTGAGGAATTCTGTGAAAGAAAGTAAGCTTTAATTCAGTTCTCATTATCTTCAATCTTATTCTGTGGGTGTAAACTGAATTACATTTCTAATTTTGTAAGCTAGAACACCATGTATATTTATACATTTATTCATTTTAAGATTTATATACATACAGACATACATATATGTAAAGAAAAACATATGCCTATGTATATAAATAGATGTATGTAAGGATCTGGGCAGAAAGTATTTTATCTATGTTTAAATACTGCCTAGCAGATCAGATTCATTAGAAGTCTGGTTTATTGGCCCTTAAAAATGTACTGGACATCAGAAGGTACCGGGATTCATGCTTAGCTGATGACAACTTAAACGTGACTACCTTTTCTGACGCTTTTAAGTGAATTCGTTTTTAGCTACGTTAAATGTTTGGTGGGTTGCTTGTTGTTCTTGTCATGTACTATAGAGTCAGTTCCAACTCATAGTGACCCTATGCAGAATATAACACTGCCTGTTCTTGGACCATTCTCACAATCATTGTTATGTTTGAGCCCATTTTTGTAGCTACTATGTTAATCTCCCTGATGCTCCTCTACTTTGGAGTCCTGGTGTAGTGCTGTGGGCTAAGGTGCTGGACTGCAAAGTTGGAGTGAACTGCAAAGTTGGCAGTTCAAGCTCACCAGCAGCTCCTTAAAACCCTATACAGGGTCGCTATGGGTCAGAACCAACTCACGGCACTTAATAACAACAATTATTTTACCAAGCATGTTGTCCTTCATCAGGGACTGGTCCCTCCTCATAACATGCCCAAAGTACATGAGACCAAGTCTCACCACAGTGACTTCTAAAGTACTCTCTGGCTATACTCATTCTAAGACAGATTTGTTTATCTGGCAATATAGTCAATATTCTTCTCCAATAACATAATTCAAGTTTTTCTTCTGCCTTATCACATGCATAAATAAGAAGGGACTGCAAATACCATGGCTTGGGTCAGGCACACCTTAATCCTCAAAGGGCCATCTTTGCTCTTTAACACTTTGAAATCCTTGACAACTTTAATATTTTCTCCATTTATCATGTTGGTATTTATTGTGAAAATTTAGTGGGTGGGGGTGAGAAAATTGGTACTGACTTCCAAATATAACCTAAAAAGTAGTTCGCTTCTTCTCAGATTTTATTTTCTTCAATAAAAATAGCATGGCACTTAGCTTAAAATAGTAAAATTTAATCAATGATACAAGATTATGGTACATTTTTTGCCATTATCACCTCATAGGACAATTTCTTGTTCTTGTTGAACTGACTATGACTCTTAGTGACCACACACGGTAAAGTAGAACTGACCCAGGCTGTAACCATTTTGTTGTTTTTCTTTTTTTTAATTTAAACTTTTTGTTGTGATTTGGGTGGAAGAGCAGAATGGTTTTCTATTCAATAATTGATACACATTTGTGGCACTGATTATAATCCCCACAATGTAACAGCTTGCTTCCACTTCTTTCCTGTGTTGACCATTTGTTTTTTGCCTTCTTTCCTATTTCTTCCTGTCTTCTGAACATTATCACTGGGTAAATAATGCCCTTTTGATCTTGTATTGTTCTGTGTACCTCCCTGGTGTTTGTTATTATTCACCTTACAAACCTATTTAGAATTTGGCTAAAAGTTGAGCCACAAAGATAAGTTCAGTTCCAGGATTGAAGGGTGTCTGAGAATCATAGTCTTGGGGGTTCCACCAGTCTCTACCATGCTGTAATATTTATGGGGACTAATCCCCAAGTTTTTTTTTTTTTTTTCTATTGCAGAACAGCTAGTGGATTTGAACTGCCAATCTTTCAGTTAGCATCTGAATGCTTAATCATTGTGCCACCAGGATGCCTTCAAAGGTCAACTGTCTCTTTTGTTAAGTGCCATCGAATCAGTTCCACCTCATAGCAACCCTGTATATATAGGGTTTCTGAGGAGGAGCTGGTAGGTTTGAACTTTCAACTTTGTGGTTAGCAGTCCAGTGCTTTTCCTACACCAGGACTCCCTAAAATGAAAATAAGGCTTTAATATAGTTCTGGGGAAGAGAATCATATCCATCCAATTGAAATCAAGTTCAGTGGTGTTAAAAAAATCTGTTATCATCAACACATGTAAAATCATTATCTCAAAGGCAAAGTATAGAAAATCTAGATTACATATTATTTGGGTTCTAATTTCCAGAGCTACATGCATTTAAAATTAAGGAAATTTTTCCATGAATTTTTTTTTTAAGAGCTCTTATATAATATCTTTTATATGCATCAAATATTACATTTTAAAGGATATTAAGTCATTCAAGGAATCCTGGTATGGTGCTGTAGGACAAGCGCTAGACTGCTAACCACCAGGTCGGCAGGTCAAACCCACCATCCAATCCTCGGAAACCTAGGTCACTATAAATTAAAACCGACTCAACCTACTAAACAAGTCCTTCAAAGGTGTCTGCACCTCTGTGGCTAATATCTGAGTGCCCTGTGTATCACTTTCAGGTGACCGAGAAGTCAATACCCTAAAATTGTCCATTCAGGCAGAAATCTCTCATGAGAACTCACTTGAAATTAATTCTCTGATATTTTACATATGTGATCATCACACTTTGCTGCTGCTGCTGTTTTTGGTACAGGCCGTCGAGTCTGTTCCAACTCATAGGGACTCTGTATAGGGTTTGGGAGAATGTAAACTTTTATGGGGGCAGAAAGCCTCATCTTGGTCCTGTGAAGTGGCTGGTGAGCTTGAATTGCTGCCCTTGCAATTAGCAGCCCAATACTTAATCCAGTACACTACCAGGGTTCCTCGATCACACTTTAAAGGTTCCTAAAATTAAGATACAGAGAAAAACAAGCTAAGGAGTTCCATATGCTTTATCTTCCCATTTTGAAAAAAGAGAATGGATATTATGTACAAAGAAAAGTTTAAGAGAAATATAGTTGAGTTAATGACTACAGAGCATTACAAATGAAGAAACTAGCAATATATTCCATTATAAGAATATCAAACTAAGAAGGGGAAAGGTCAACATTAAACCCACAAAATCAATTTGCATACTTAACTTTTCTTAAAGTATAGATCAATGTTTTAAATGCCAAAAATAAATGTCTTATAAAAATCTAAGCCAGTAGTCAATTACAGTTGTATTCAATTATGCCAGTACTCAATTATAAACTTACACTTTGCAAGTAACTATTCCCCAAGCCACGAAGTTCCACCCATCTTTAAATAAAACACCATATCAGATCATCTAAACCTGCTTAATTTGATGTAAGATCCTATATTCAAAATTAATTATGTTCTGCTGAAATGTCTTTATAATAAATGTGGAAGCCTAATTACTTTTTGGTAGAAGTTTGTTAACCTGTAGACATTATAAATCACATTTTCATTTTACAGGTGCTAGGGCTGAAATAAAGTGGATGCTAAACTCTTCCATAATGAATTAGCTAGTGAAAAAGAATGATCTCGACCTAACAGGATGAATGGTAACTATCTAGCCTATATAAACAACTTGCTTCCTCCTGATACTCAATTTTATCTGATTTTAATGTGTAACTAGGTAGGCATTATGAGAGAATCTGAATTATGAAAAGGTAAAGGAGCTGAAAGGTAATGGGTATATCAGAGCCAAACAAAGACCTCCTTTCACCTATCCACCCCAGGAGGAAAAAATAAAAGTTCTGTTGTTAAAAAAGAGTAACTCTTACAAATAGTAAAGAGGCAAAAAACATTATTTGCTATGGTGGTGATTATGTGCCGTGGAGTTGGTTTTGACTCATAGCAACCCTGTTCAGGGTTTCCAAGGCTGTAAATCTTTATGTGAGTGGAAAGCCTCATCTTTCTCCTACGGAAAAGCTTGTAGTTTCGAAGTGCTGACCTTGAGGTTTGCAGCCCAGTTCTTTTTAGATAGATTAACCAAACACTTTTTAAACTGTGGACCAGCTACCATGAGAAACCAAATCAAAACAGACTGACGGGGAGGATGGGGGGAAATCAAGTACTGGTGTTACGTAAGAAGCCCAGATGGCAGCACAAGGTTAAAGTGCTTGACTGTGAACCAAAAATTCAATGGTTTGAGCTCACCAACCACTCCATGGGAGACAGTGGTGGCAGGCTGCTTCTGTAAATAGTTACAGTCCAGGAAATCTTAGGAAGGAGTTCAACTCTCTCCCATAGGGTCACTATGAACCGGAATCCATTTGATGGCACTGGGTTTGGTATTTGGTTTATTTGTTTGTATTTTTGCTTGTTTGATTGATTGTTACATAAAATGTAGGCAAGGACCCTTACAGAGTCATGATACAAGGAGCAAGGAACATGCACCCTTCTAATAGTGAAGAGAAGAGCAAAATGGCCAGTGAGTAAGAGATGAATAGCTTCCCGAGAGAGAAGGGAAACACAAAAAGAGTTATGTGTCCCTAAGCAGTCACACCTGTGTGCTCTCCAACACCACCCAGGAATGTTCAGCAGCAGATATTCCTTACATTGTTATCTATGAAACACCCAAATACTCAAGATACATAATTGTGCTGTGTCAAGCTAAATTTTGTTCAGTACACTCATATATTGGAGTCCTGGTGTGATGCTGTAGGATAAGCACTGGACTGGTAACTGCAAAGTCGGCATTTCAAATCCACCAGTCACTCTTTGGAAATGATATACAGGGTTGCTGTGAATTGGAACCAACTCGATAATACTTAAACATTCAACACATCTGTCAGTATATTGTGCTGTGGTGGCCAGCCTGCATGTTGCTGTAATGCTGGGAAATTTATCACTGAGGTTTCAAATACTCATGGTAGAAGGTTTTCAGTGGAGCTTCCACAGAGAACTAGGAAGAATAGGCGACCCCCCTAATTATGCGAGATTAGCTATTGAAAACCTTATGAACAGCACTTAAACACTGTCTGATACAGTGCTGGAAGACGAGCCCCTCAGGTTAGAAGGCACTGAAAATACAACTAAAAAACGGCCTCCTCAAAGTATTGCTGATCTTAATGACGTGAATGGAGCAAAGCTTTTGGGACCTTCAATTATTTCTCAAATGTGAAGAAAGAGCTAGAAACATCCATTAATAACTGGAATATGGAATATACAAAGTATAAATCTAAGAAAATTGGAAGTCATCAAAAATGAAATGGAATGCATAAAAAGCGATATCCTAGGCATTAGTGAGCTGAAATGGACAGGTATTGGCCATTCTGAATTGAACAATCATATGCTTTACTATGCTGGGAATGACAATTTTAACTTTGAGTACATCCTACCAGCTGCTCCTCAGAAACCCTATTCAGGGTTGCTATTAATCAGAATCGACTTGATGGCACTTAACAACATCAACAACAGCTTATTCACTGAATAAAAGGCATGTGGACTTTACCAGACAGAATACACAGGAATCAAACTGCCTGCATCTGTGGTAAGAGATGATGGAGAAGCTCCATGTTATCAGCCAAAACAAGGCAGACTGTGGAACAGATCATCAATTGCTCATATGCAAGTAAAGTCTGAAGCTGAAGAAAATTAAAACAAGTCCATGAGAACTAAAATATGACCTTGAATATATTCCACCTGAATTTAGTTACCATCTCAAGAACAGGTTTGATACATCTGATACTAGTGACTAAGACCAGAAGAGTTCTGGGATGATATCAAGAACATCTCACATTAAAAAAGCAAAAGGTCATTAAATGACCATGGTCACTGATAAGGGGAAGTGGGGGGAAAACAGCAATGAAGTTGTAAGCTAAGTCCGACCACATTCAATAGACTTCTGTCAACCTGGATTGAGACCTGGTTGGCTAGCAGTATGGTGAGACCTGGGGACTCCTGGGCCCAGGGACAGGGACATGGCCACAGAGGACTAGAGTGGAGGGTGAAGCGTTCAGCTGATATAAAGTGAGGGGAGATGCACAAGAATGCCCATACTTGCAGATGGTACCCATCTGACCTGGCCTCAATGGCTGGATGTTCAGAACTCGACTAGAGGAAAGAAGAGGAAAAAAAGAGTAGTCCGTTACAATTTGATGAACTTGACCTCTGCTTGTGGATGTAGTAGCTCAAAGGAGGGTACAAATCTTTACAGTGAGGATCATTACCACCACCACCCCCCTTGGTACACAAGGTCGACAAGAATGGGCAACTTGGACACTGGCTACCCAAAATGGGGGTGCTACAAAGGCAAGAAAGGACTGGCTTAAAAGCTTTCAAGAGGGAACCTAGTTCCAGTGGGTGCAGAGGAAGGTAGAATCTCCACTGAGTGGTTTCCAACCTGTCTGGATGGGGGAGATGGGGATAAGACTCTTGTGGCTCAATAGTGAATGACTGCTATCAGGACTGACTGTGAGTGTTGGAAATATAAAGGTAGACATTTTGTAACAAAAGGAGGGGAGTGGTTAATTTTGTAGTCCAGGAGCGGGGGTCCCTGGGACCATCAAGGGAGAAGAGTGGAGTACGGGACCCTATCCAGAGAAGCAGTGACACCAGAGATGGAGGCAGAGACGATCACATGGAGAGATGGACAACTGGTGACACTGGACTCAGGGAGAGAGAGGGGCTGTGTGCTGATGGCCCTGGGGGCGGGCTTGCAGGGTGTTTGATGATGCATGCAGGGTATTGTAATCATGGCAATGAAACGAAATAAAATAAGATGAATGTAAAGCTAATGTTCTCCCATGTAAACTATCACATAATTCACAATAAGAACTTAGGGGGGTGGGGTGAAGGCCATTAAAAAGACAGGAAAGAAAGAAGACCAAAATGGATATCCTCAGAAGACTATGAAACATGCTTTTGAATGTAGAGAGGCTAAAGTGACAGGCTGGAAGAAATGAGGAAATAAAAGAATGGAAGAAAAAAATTCAAAATGGACAGGAGAGTGGTGGAAGTGAAATATATACAAAATTAAATTTGTCATTCAAGCTCTGGTAACATAGTGGTTACGAATTGGGCTGCGAACTGCAAGGTCAGCAGTTCAAAACTACCAGCTGTTTGGCGGGAGAAAGATGAGGCTTTCTGCTCCTGTAAAGATTTACAGCCTCAGAAACCCTGTACAGGATTGCTATGAGTCAGAACCGACTCTACGGCACATAACAACAACAACAACATAGCTTAAGCCATATGCTTGTTCAATTCAAAATGATCAATACCTGTCCACTTCAGTTCACCAATGCTAGGATGAGCCCTGGTATGGTACTATAGGATAAATACTGGACTATTAACTGCAAAGTCCGCAGTTAAAACCCACTAGCTGCTCTCTGCCACCTTATATCGGGTGGCTATGAGTTAGAACCAACTCAAGGGCATACAACAACAATGCCTAGGATATAGATTCTTATGCATTCCATTTCATTTTTGATGATTCCCAATGGAAAAAACAAAGTAAAATATTATCATGAAATGTGCAAAGACCTGGAGTTAGAAAACCAAAAAGGAAGAACACGCTCAGCATTTCTCAGTCCATTTCTCAAGTTGAAAGAACTGAAGAAAAATTCAAGCCCTGACTTGCAATATAGAAGGACAACACTGCAATGCACAATACTGAATGATGTAGAAAGCATAGAAGGAATACACAGAGTTCAACCATTTCAAGAGGTAGCATATGGGTTGTGATATAGAAGGATTCTATGGAGTCCTGGTATGGTGCTGTAGGATAAACACACCAGTTGTTCCTTGAAAACCTGTATACAGGGTCGCTATGAGTCTGAATTGAATCATTGGCACTTAACTACAACAACATGGACAAAATACTGAATGACGTAGAAAGCATCCAAAAAAGGTGGAAGGAATATGTAAAATCACTGTACCAAGAAGAAATGGTCACTATTCAACCCTTTCAAGAGGTAACATATGATCTAGAACCAATGGTACTGAAGGAAGACTTTGAAGTTGTACTGAAGGCAATGGCAAAAAAACAAGGCTCCAGGAAATGAAATTTGAAAAATTTCAATAAGCTGATGCAGCACTGGAAATGTTCACTTTATTATGCAAAGAAATCTGAAGACAGCTAGCTAGCCAACTGATTTGTGACCATTCCAAAGAAAGGTGATTCAACAGAATGCAGGTATCATCTAACACATTCATTAATATCACATGCAAGTCAAAGTTTGCTGATGATAAATAAAAAAACGGTTGCAGCAGGACATTGATAGAGCTGCCAAAACTTCAAGCTGGCTGGAGTGGCTAGAAGAATAAAAAAATTCCTCTTGAAAGAAAGACCTGCAAA
>NW_006408521.1:28189020-28293828 GCF_000296735.1 Chrysochloris asiatica | reverse complement strand
GAAAACTGGGGGTGGGGGTGGGTGGTGGGTGGAGAGACGTGTAGGGGGCGGGTTTCTAGGATATACCCTTTGGTTGGTTGATGATACATGGAGGGGATTGGAACCATGGCAATGAGATGCTATAAGATGGAATGAATGTAAAACTAAAGTTCTCTCATGTAAACTACCATATAATTCACAATAAAACATTAAAAAAAAAAATCAAGCTGGATTCAGTAGAGGACATGGACAAGGCATATAACTACTAATATCAGATGAATCTTGGCTAAAAGCAGAAAATACCAGAAAGACATTTACTTATCCTTTATAGACTAGGAAAAGGCATTTGACTTTGTGGATCATAACACTGTGAAGAATGGAAATTCTGTAACTGTGGTCATGCTGAATCTTTACATCGACCAAGAGACAGTTGTATGAACAAGGGGATACTGCATGGTTTGAAATCAGGAAAGGTGTGTGTCAGGATTGTATCCTTTCACCACCTTACTCAATCTGTATGTTGGAAAAATACCCAGAGAAGCTGGACTACATGAAGAAGAATACAGCATCAGGATTAAAAGAAGGCTTATCAACAACCTGTGATATGAAGATGAAAGTGAAGAGGACTTGAATCACTTATTGATGTAATACAGCCTTCAAAGCTTCAAAGAATACAGCTTTCAGTATGGATTACAAAATTTAGTGTAAAGAAAACTAAAATCCTCACAACTATACCAAGAAATAACATTATAATAAATGGAGAAAAGATTGAAGTTGTCAAAGAATTTACTTTGCTTGATCTTCAAACAATACTCATGGAAGCAGCAGTCAAGAGATCAAAGGAGGTGTTACATTAGACAAATCTGATGCAAAAGATCTCTTTAGTGATCAGGAGTAAAGATAGCAGTTTGAGGGTCTGACCCAAGCTATGGTATTTTCAATTGCCTCATATATATATATATGAAAGTTGGACAATGAATAAGGATCTACAATCAATGCTCATGAAAGCAGCAGTGAAAAAATTAAAAGATGTATTGCTTTTGGTAAACTGGTTGCCAAAGACATCTTTAAAATGTTCATCCATGTTGTAAGGTGCTTTGCAGATTCATCATTATTCTTCAATGGAGGGCATTATGTTGAGTGAAATTAGTCAATCTTGAAAGGACAAATATTGTAAAAGCCTAATGTTTTCTTGATAAAAGAAATGTTCTACGATGGGTAAAGGTGGGAGAGAGAAAATTACTCACAGGCTAGAGGGAAGACACATGTTAGCATGGGTGACAGGGTTGTTGTTGTTGTTAAGTGTCATTGAGTCGAGATCCGACTCATAGCGACCCTCTACAGAGTCCCTGTACAGGGTTTCCGAGGAGCAACTGGTGAGTTGGAACTGCTGGTCTTAATGGCCCAAACCAACTTTGCAGTTTACCTCATTAACCAGCAGTTGTTGTTGTTTGTTGTTAAGTGCCGTCGAGTCGATTCTGACCCATAGCAACCCTGTATAGGGTTTCCAAGGAGAAGTTGGTGAGTTTGAACCACTGAACTTGCAGTTCAAGTAACTTTGCAGTCTAACGCATTAGCCCACAGTGTCACACTGGCAGTAGACAATATAAAACAAGAGGGAGGTTGACGGAAAGGATGAAGGTGGTGGGAGACACAGGGAGGAAGTGCGAGAGTTTAAGTGAATAGAGGTAAATACTGTTAACTGATGGTACATGGGAGTGATTGCAATCATTGTAATGAAGTATATGATTTGTAGAACATAAAACTGATGACATGCTCTGTAAACCTTCACTGAATTCACAATAATAGGTTTTATAGAAGCAAAAATGTCACTTTGAGGACTAAGGTTTGCCTGACCCAAGCCATGCTATTTCGCTATGGGTCAGAATTGACTCGATGGCACTGAACAACAATAACAACAACAACAATATGCACGTGATATTGGATAATGCTACTGGTGCTACTGGATAATGTGCTGGACTATGAAGTCAATTTGAACAGCAAGGTCAGTGGTTCAAACTCATCAGTCGCTCCTTGGAAACCCTATATTTTTTTGTTGTTGTTGTTGAGTGTTGTTGTTTTGTTGTTGAGTGCCATCAAGTCGATTCCAATGCATAGCGATCCTGTATAGGGTTTCCAAGGAGCAGCTGGTGAGTTTGAACTACCAACCTTGCAGTTCAAACGGCTTTGCAGTCTGGTTGCTGAAAGTCAGAACTGACTGGATGGCACTTAAAAACAAAAGAAGCATGTGAAAACTGAACAATGAAGAAGAAAGCTGGAAGAAGAATTGATGCATTTGAATTCTGACATTGTAGAAGAATACTGAAAGTACCGTGGACTGCCAGAAGAACAAACCAATCTATCTTAGAAGAAGCACAACCATAATTGTCCTTAGAAGGCAGGATGGTGAGATTTGTCTCACATACTTTGGACATGTTATCAGGAAGAATCAGTTTCTGGAAAAGAGCATCAGACTTGGTAAAGTAGAGGGTCAACAAAAAAGAAGACTCCCCCCCCCAACAAGACAGACTGACACAGGGGGCTCAAACAGTAATTATGAAGATGGTGAACCGTTGGGCAAGCACTATTTCGTTCTGCTGTAAATGTGATCACTATGAGTCTGAGATGACTTGAAGGCACCTAACAACAAGAGCAACACCTTCTATTTAAGGGTAACTGATGTAAGCAAGAATCATCAATGGATGCTAAAATTAGTTGGGGAATATTTAATAGATAGTAGAGTAATTACATAATACCAAAATGTTTCTCCATATGTAACTTGATAATTACAAAGGGGAAAGCAGCACCTTCGCATTGGAGAAAATTGACAGACACCACATTAGTATCATGTACCTCTTGATGTGATACACAAAGAACATTATCAACATTGCCAAAAATGCATAACCTAAATCTACTCATAAGAAAATATCACACCTGCTGGCCCAGGAGACATCAAGACAAGTAGTCGGGTCTCCTCAGGGCAAACCCCTTCCAAGACTAAGACTCAAGGGGAATACATGAGCAGGCATGTAGTCTGACTGTTGACCACGCTGGTCACTGATAAGGGGAAGGAAGTGAGGGAAAAACAGCACTGAAGCTACGAGCTAAGTCCTACTACATTCAATAGACTCCTGTGAACTCAGGTGGAGACCTGGTTGTACAGCAGGATGGCAAGACCTGGGGACTCCTGGGCCCAGAGACAGTGACACAGCCACAGAGGACTAGAGTGGAGAGTGAAGTGTTCAGCTGATAAGCAGTGAGGGCATATGCACAGGAACACCCACACTTGCAGATAATACCCACTTGACCTGGCCTCATTGACTGGATGATCAGAACTCAACAAGAAGAAGAAATAAAAGGAAAAAAAGAGTAATCTGATACAATTTAATGAACTCGACCTACACCTATGGATGCAATAGCTCAAAAGAGGGAACAAATCTTTACAGTGAGGATCATTCCCACACCCTCAATATACAGGGTAGACAGGGAGGGGCAACTTAGACATTGGCTACCCAAAATGGGGGGGCTACAAAGGCAAGAAGTGACTGGCTTACAAGCTTTCAAGAGGGAGCCTAGATCCAGAGGGCACGGAGGAAGGTAGAATCTCCACTGAGCAGTATCCAATCTGTCTGGGCAGGGCCGATAAAAGGGGATGGTGATAGCACTCATGTGGTACAATAGTGAATAATTGCTATCAGGACTGACTGTGAGTGTTGGAAATGTAAAGGTAGATGTTTTGTAGGAAAAGGAAGGGAGTGGTTGACTTTGCAGAGGTCCCTGGGAGAAAAGCGGAATGTGGGACCCTACCCAGAGAAACAGTTGACACCAGAGATGGAAGCAGAGACAATGACGTGGAGAGACGGAGCGGCTGGGAACTCTAGACCCAGAGAGGGAGAGGGACTGTGTGCTGATGATGGGGGTGGGTAGGACACACACACATGGACAGGTTTGCAGGGTATACTGTTTCGTTGGTTGATGATGCATGGAGGGGATTGTAACCATAGCAATGAAATATGATAGGATGAATGTAAAGCTATGTTCTCCCATGTAAACTATCACATAATTCACAATAAAACATTTTTTAAAAAAGGGAGCCTAGATCCAGAGGGCATGGAGGAAGGTAGAATTCTCCACTGTATAGTATCCAATCTGTCTGGGTGGGGCTGATGAAAGGAGATGGGATAGGACTCTTGTAGTACAACAATGAATTATTATTATCAATACTGACTATGAGGGTTGGAAATGTAAAGGTAGATGTGTTGTAGCAAAAGGAGGGGAGTGGTTGACTTTGCAGTCCAGGAGCAGAGGTCCCTGGGACCATCAAGGGAGAAAAGCAGAGTGCGGGACCCTATCCACAGAAACAGTGACGCTAGAGACAGAGGCAGAGAAGATGATGTGGAGAGATGGAGCAGCAGGGGACTTTAGACCCAGAGAGGGAGAGGGGCTGTGTGCTGACGACAGAGGGGCATGCATGAGGGGTATACCCTTTGGTTGTTTGATGATGCATGGAGGCGAATGTAACCAACCATAGCAATGAAACAACACACAATAGGATGAATGTAAAGCTAATGTTCTCCCATGTAAACGATTACATAATTCACAATAAAGCACTAAAAGAAAATATCAAACAAACCTAAGTGATGTTGTTGTTGTTAAGTGCCGTTGAGTCTATTCCAATCCATAGCAACCCTGTACATGGTTTCTAGGAGCAGCTGATGAGCTTGAACCACCATCCTGGCAGTTCAAATGACTTTTCAGTCCCATGCATTAGCCCACAGCATCACACCAGAACTCCTAAATTGTGATATTAATCTGTATTTAAAATGTCAAGGTCATGAAAAACAAAGAAAAACTAAGAATCTGTTTCAGATTAAAAGATACTGGACAGCTGAATGCAATTTGGGATCTCAGATTTCCTTTTCGCAAAATGGGCATTATTGTGTCAACTGTCAAAATCTGAATATAGTCTGTAGATGAGCTGATAACATTGTATAATGTTAATTTCCTGATTTCCCTTACTTTAAAATTTTACTCAATTGTTGGCATTTAACCACAATATAACAAAAAATTTAAGAATTTTTACTTCTATGCATTTTGACAAAATGATACAACTGTATAATACCACCACAATAAAAATACAGAACAATCCATCTCCCTCATAATTTCCATATGTTGTCCTTTTTATAGTCATTCCTCTCCCCACTGGCAATTATTGATCTATTTTTTTGTCCCAATAATTTTGATTCCTCCAGAATGTCCCATATAGTATTTAGTTTTTGTAGTAAGGCTTTCCCAGCCCCACCCCATAATGCATTCAAGATTCAAACATGCTGTTCCACAGATTAGTTGTTCTTATTATAACTGGATAGTATTCCACAGTTTATCCATTCAATTTCTTGATTTTGATCATTTGTACTACGATTTATTTTTTTAAAAAGTTCTGTTTAGGGAATGTTTTAGGTGTAAAAGGACGGTATGTCTGTAACTTTTAAATGGTTTAGAAAAAAATTAATGGATGGGAGTATGTATGCGTCAATGTGAAAACAGAAATAAAGCAAGTTGGTAACATGTTGCCATTTGGAAAATTTGTGTGACAGTCAGAAAGGGATTCTTTGTACTTTTATTGCAACTTGTAAAATTTTGTGAAAGTTTTTAATAATATAGGTTAAGAAATGCGGGGGGGGGGGGGGGGGGGGGGGTGGGGGGGGGGGGGGGGGGGGGGGGGGGGGGGGGGGGGGGGGGGGGGGGGGGGGGGGGGGGGGGGAGATGTTGTTGTTAGGTGCCATCGAGTTGATTCCCACTTATTGCAACCTTATGCACAATAGAACAAAATACTGCCTGGTCCCATGTCATCCTCCCAATCATTGCTAAGCTTGAACCCATTGCTGCTGCCACTGTGCCAAACCATCCCATTGGGGGTCTTCCTCTTTTTCACTGACCTTCCACTTTACCTATCATGGTATCTTTCTCCAGGGACTGGTCCTGCCTGACAATACGTCTGAAATATGAGAGATGAAGTATTTACATCCTGGCTTCCAAGGAGAATTCTGGTTGGACTTCTTTCAGCATGGGTTTGTTTTTTCTTTTAGTAGTTCCTAGTACTTTTAATATTCTTCTCCAATACCATAACTCAAATTCATTTTTTCTTCTCTCATCTTCCTTATTCACTGTTCAACTCTGACATGCATATGAGGCTAAAGAAAATCCCATGGTTTGGGTCAGACACATATTAGTATTCAAGCTAACATCTTTGCTCTTGAAGATCTTAAAGAGGTCTTGAGCTGTACATTTGCCTGATGTAATACATCATTTGATTTCTTGACTACTGTTTCCAAGAGTAATGATGGTGGATCCAAGCAAAATAAAGTATTAAACAATTTCAATCTTTTCTCTATCATGATGTAATTATTGGTCCAGTGGTAAGGAATTTTGTTTTCTTTATATTGAGGAGCAACCCATACTGAAGGCTGTTAAGTATAAATAAATTTAGTGGGGGAAATGCCATGAAATATAATTAGAAGTCATATTCTACCACTTACTCCTAAACCAATGGAAAAAAACTAACTTCTCAGAATAGATAGCGTGTTTATTATACAAAATAATCTGTTACAAGTATTTGTAAGTCCACAATAATGTTCTATAAATAGTAGTATTGTCTTAAAATATTTCCAAAAAAACATACTACATTGCCTTTTATATTAATTCAAATATTTACCTCTCAGGCCAGCACATTTTATTGTTGTTGTTGTTAAGTACTGTCAAGTTGGTTGCTCTGCTGACTCATAGCACCCTGTACCGGATTTTCAAGGATCATGTGATGAGTATGAATGGCCAACCTTGTGGTTCAAGCCAAGCTTGTAGTTGAGTGCTTATCCTATAGTGTCACACCACGACTTTTTACTAGCTTATAATTAAAAGAGACAGAATAAAAGTCTCAGTGACAATTTTGAATTGAACTTCAAACTGGAAGCATTTAAGTAACAGGTTTGAGTAGTAAAAGTCAATAAAGCTCATGACATTAGATCTCAAAGATTTACTTTGGATAATAGATTTCCAGATGTAACCTGGGGGTGATAGTTCTGATATTTCTGATTTAAAAAAAGAAGTTTTCAGATATCAAAATATCCCCCAAATCAACATATCCAAATTTACACTACTCTTTTTCACACACTGACCCATTCCAGGTCAGCTGTTTCCTCCACACCTTTTTCTTTCATACTTAATAAGAGTCCATTTGACTCACTCCTTTTGCTTTTTCCCTTTGACCATATCTGTTGTTGTTGTTAAGTGCTGTCAAGTTGGTTCTGACTCATAGCGACCCTATACAGGGTTTCTAAGGAGCAGCTGGAGGCTTTGAACCACCGATCTTGTGGTTCACAGTCCAGTGTGGATCTTACATTGCCACATCACATCTAGTCAATCTTAATTTTTCCTTTGAATCATCCATTAGGGCCTATTTTGCATTTCCACTGCGTCTACTCTGGACCATTATTTTTCTATTCCATTTTTCCACAAACTTTTTGAAGTTCCTCAGATTACTTCACTGCTCAAAAAACTTTTTATAGCTTTTTGACATCTGTACTCAAAAACCTTTTATGGCACTCTGGCATCTACAGAGTAAGTCCAAACTAGGAGTCCTGGTGTGGTGCCATAGGATAAGCACCTGGCCATTAACTGCAAGATCAGTGGTTCAAACCCACCAGCTGCTCCTCAGAATCCCTATACAGAGTTACACTATGAGTTGGAACTGACTTGATGGCATTTAACAACAACAAGATTGTCCTCTACTCATGTGGAGCAACCCAAGTTTCAAAGAAAGAACCTATCTATATAGGTTGTGGTGTTGTAGGAAAATGTACTGGACCACAAGGTGGGTTTGAATTGCAATGTCAGTGGTTTAAATCCACCAGGCATTCCTTGGAAAACCTGAACCAACACTATGGGTTACTATGAATCGGAACCAACTCAATGGTACTAACAACATAGGGTTAAATGAACTCCTGGTGTGGCACTGTGGGTTACACTAGACTGCAAAGTCAGTTTGAACCACAAGGTTGGCAGTTCAAGCTCACCAGCCACTCCTTGGAAATCCTATGAAATCCCACAGAGTCGCTATGGGTCAGAACCGACTTGACGGCATTTAACAACAACAATAGCTCTAATAGTCTACATGAAAAATACCTCCTCCACCCCAATTCCAGAAGAACTAGATGTGCCTGGTTGCCACTATAAACGATTCTGATCAGGGCCACAACTGATAGATCCTGATAGAAAGGTAGAAAAATGTGGCACAAAACTCCAAACTCCAAAAACTCCAGACTTTCTGAACCACTGAGACTGGAGTAATCCCTGTGACTAATGCCCTGAGACACTCTTTAAACCTTGAACCCAAACTATTCCAACTCATTTTCTCAACCAAATAGCAGGGTAGGTCATAGAGTAATAAATTTTACCCTTGAGTACTGTGCTCTTTTTTAAAAAAAAATCATTTACATGGAAGCAAATAGTCAACAAAATGTGTAGAAATTGTTAAATAAGAACTTATTTTGCCGTGTACACTGAAAAAAGTCTAAATGTCATAGTATGGCATCCACAATCTGGCCATTTTAACTTACTTTTCCTTCACTGTTTACATGACAGTATTTATCATTCTCCAAAATGAGAAAGACACTCTCTCCCCTCTGTGCTTTCCCCTCAAACTCAAATATCCTTCCTTCAACTAAACTGATTTGTCATCCCATTAAGCCCTAGTTGGAATTATTCTGAAATTAAGTACTATGTTTCTAGTTCCAATATGGCAATTCCTCATCATACGTGTTTATAAGCACACCTTCCATCCCTGTCCTAAATTAAGTTCCTTCAAGTGCACAACCAGATCCTTTTTCATTTTTATATTTCAGTAGTTTAGCATACAGAAAATACAGGGCATGTTTTAAAACTTTTTCTTGAATTAAATACTACTGTCAGATTAACCTTCCCTTTCTTTTAAATACTTATTTTTAGTGAAAATATATAAAAGCCAGATTAATCTTAAGTACCACTATTGCCCTGGTGGTCTTTTCCTCAAAAATGTTTAGTAGGTCTTTGTTTCTTTAGAAAGAAAAAAATCAAACATGAGTTTCTAGGCTTGGTTTTCATGGTCTTCAAGAATTTTCTGCCACTTTATACCAGTTGTTTACTTGTATATTTTCTGCCCTAATGAAGCAAGTCTCTTCAAAGCCTCACAAATTTGACACAATCCTGTAATTCCCAGGCTTGAAAGGTCCTAAATGCCAATCTAGTTCACTCCACAATTAAAAACACACGAAATTATTTAAACTACTCAAGTCCTGGCCATTTTAAATGAAGCTGAACTATCTTCTTATTTAAAACAATGACTCCATCTTTGTCTACTGGAAATTCCTTCAACACTTACATATTGATCCATACAATCTGGCACTTAATTAGATCTTTTAAAAAATGTTTTTGTATTGTTAATCTCAACTATCCTGTATGACTGAAGGTTTTTTGGGTAAAAAAACCTTTGTAGCTCCTTCTACACACCATTACATAATATACAGATAATAGATGCTCAATTAACTATTAAAATTCCACACCAACACTGTCCAGCTAGCTTAAACATGATTTTCACAGCAGAAAAACTCCAAAGTGATAGCCCAACAACAGTTCTATCATCCCACTACTTATAATTCCAGTATGATCATTTAAAGCAGGAATTGGCATGGCAAGCTCTGATAAATAAAGTTTTATTAGAACAAATTCATAGCCAAACATTTGCCTTTTGTCTACAACAGCTTTCATGTTACAATAAATAGTACAGTCGTCATGACATCAATCATAAGGTCCAAGAAGACCTAAAATCTTTATAATCTGTCCTTTACAGGAGGGAAAAGTTTTCCTTCAGCACTCCTAACTTTTCAGTTTTCTGGTGTCCAACCAAGAAGTAGAGAAAGTTTTGATGTTAGCACGTAGCAGGTTCACAGGGCAATATTCCTCATGACCTAGTAAGTGACTTATTTACTGTTTTCAGTTATCTATTTGAACACACAACTACTGATGGCAAGGATAATTAAGACTTGATTATGTAATTAAATGAAAAACTAAATGAATTTACATACTGATAAAAAGTCAAGCCACTCATAATGACTTATAATAATCTTTGGATAAGCATTTTGCTCAAGGTTGGATACTGTAACAAAGTCTCAGGTGTTTGAATAGACATCTGTCATTAAAAATAATAACTAGCTCCAAAGGCAAAAATAAAATTTTTCTACTTATACAACACTCAAAGTGTTTAAAGATCTTTTTAACCAAGATAATCATGATTTTAACAAAGCATGTAAAGTGTGATGAATCATAACTCTGATTTTGAACACCTTTTTAAAAAGGAATCATTTGCTCATCACCATGTAAATTAGTCTGGGGAAAATAGCTTGAGAATGATTTATAGTTAACTAGTTGTAAACATTGCATAGTGGGCTTGATTGCTAAATGAGTAATCGGATTAATAATTTCTTCTCATTCTCTTATTATGTGACTTGGAGCAAATAGTTGTAGTTGCTGTTAAGTGCTGTCGAGTAGGCTCTGACTCACAGCAACCCCGAATAGGGTTTTCAAGGAGTGACTAGTGGGTCTGCATTGCCAACCTTATAGTTAGCAGTCCAGTGTTTATCCTACAGTGATACGTGAGGACTCCTGGAGTTATTATAGCCCCCAAATATATGTGATTAGAAATTTACAAAAATAAAATCATTCTTTTACAGGTTTAAAAGGTAATTTAGCTATATGCAAAAATCATTCAAACGTGTCAGTGAAAGGTGACATAAATGAAACAGGTGTGTGTGGGGGGCGAAGTTTGTGTATGTGTATTTAAACAGCTTTTAATTAATCCTTCTAGGATACAATGGGGATAACTTATGACACTCAAGTTTCAAAGTTCAATGAAGAATCCTATTTGAGGACTTAGGGAGAAGCTGGAGTGTCTTCATAAGATAATATTCTCTGGCATGTTTCCATGCATAGTGCTTCTCCAGCATGTTTATCATTTGACATACTCTATTAAACCACAGCTACATTAAAGCCCTCCCTATATTGCTAAATTTCAACAAGATCCTCCATTTAAGCTTTCAAGAAGTGGTATTTCCTAGTTATACACCCGATCCAAGCACAGCACTAGGAACCAGATATCATAGAAAGCACTCTCTGGGACAGCCAAACAGACATTAGCACTGCCTTACTCCCTGTGGCGGAAGTAAAAAAACTGCCAAGTAGGTTTTTCCCCCTGCTACAGTGTCCAACACTAATTATAAAACACTACAGATGCAGCATTTCTCAAAAAGCAAGGGGATTGTGTATATTTGCAGAGAACAACTATTTTTTATGCTTCCAAATTCTTAATCCTGTTTGGAGCTGTCAGTGGGGGTTAATGGAAGCCTTGGATAGGAGAATTCCAATCTGGTTGGCAGATGGATAGGTTGGTTATAGCTGCATAACTATGTCTTGCCTGCAGGCACAATTCAGAACACTGTTAAAGCAATATAAAGTCTCTGTCAAGCTGAACCATTTGGATCAGTAGCAAGGAGAAATAATAATAAAAAAGAAGTTCATTTCTGGGCCTTGTGCATTTATGCTAGTATGCAGAAACTGATTAATTGTCATAGTGTGCTGGTCTTCTATACCTCAGATTTCTACTTCTGGAGTAGATTTTGCATGCTAATATAATCATTCTCCCTCTTGAGACATTAGCAAATAATCAAATGAAAAACAGGATCATAATTTACTGAGATTCGAGCAATTCTCTATGCAAATTTGACTTGTTATTGCTGCTGCCTCGTTAATCTGAATGCCTTTGACAAACTCCTTTGATTTATGAACTCGTGACAACTCCAATGTGTATATATTTTGCTAGATTGACATTATCATTAAGAGTGGGTGGACTGAGCTCACATGAATGGCTGATTTTATTCGCTGGTGTCTGCTGCTCAACAGCTGAGCATCTCCTCCTCACAAAGCCCCTGAGCATCAGGCTCTTCCCATCTTCCCATCCATTCATCATCTCGATGTTAATTGGCCCAGGCTTTAAGCAAATTTTCAACACGATTTAAAGGCACGATGACACTGATTACTGACCCTCTGCCATACGGTGCCTATTGATTAACCTGACAGAGATGATGAGCTTGAGGGAAACTAGGTATGTGGGGACCTCAGGGGGAAAAATATATTGTCTATGCAGGCAAACGCTTGTCATTACCTCACAAGCCAAAATTTGCACAGCACACATTCTCAAAACACACTACTGCTTTAACACCTACAGCTAATGCAGAAGGTGCTTTCTGTATCCAGAGATGTTACAGATATGTCATGTCAAAGCACATGACACATTCAGTATTTAGAAGAACTCCCCAGATAGATGGCTGCCTTTCAACCAATTATGCTTGTACTGGCTGATGTATGTATTTTAGGTTAAATTCAAAGCAAGGGTTGGATGGCCTGGTAGTATTGTATCATATCAGAAGAGAATTAAGATGGGGAAATAAACTAAGTTCTTGAAAACAGATAAAAGAAAGAAGAAAGAAAGGATTAAAATTATTCAGCATTGCTAAAATGCACTGCCATTCTACCACTGTTATAATAAAAAAGTACTTTTAAAGAAGAAGAAAACATCAACCCGATTTTATAAATTTTCTTTTCTGTTCTCTAAATACTGCTATCCAATTCTGTTATACTATTTCTTGCACAGAAGTTACCAATAACAATATTTAAAAATAAAGTAAAATAATATTTAAGTCTAACAAATATATCCCTATGACCCTTGCTTGCTTATTTCAGCAACTGCTGTACTAACTGCTATACTTGGGAACTGTGCTGGATCTTTGAAGTTAAGCTTCATGAGAAAACTAAGTTCTTCATTATTAGATAAAGAAAATACAGAAGTTCATAGTTACAGTTACTGAGCACACATTAGTAACAAAACAAAAATATGGCTTAAGATATTGCTGGGTCTGCAATTTCACCCAAGCAAAGCCATGCAGCACAGTACTAGGAATTAGACAAAAAGCATCTTAAGAAAGGAAAGGTTCTTATTTAAAAACAAAGCTACCAAAATATGTTCCCCTGGTCACATATATCACCTTGTTTACTTACGAGTCCTGGGGGGACAGCCAATATACAATTTTACACACGGAGATTTTGGAGTAGCACTAACAGTTATTTCAAAGCTAAAATAATAGAAAACTGAACAACAGCCCCTATAGTCCCTATTACAGTGACATGGGCTGTTAATGTAAGAGATCAAATGTTTTTCAAGTCAAACAGCATTGGTGCCTGTTATACTGGAACATGTAGCTTACTCCCTAAAAGCCTGCCTCCTGCTCTTTTCAGATAAACAAGCTCAACTAAGCTCTGAGATACTCTGATAAGAAGGCTGGAAGAGATGAACTGCACCGGGGAGTGACAAGGCAAGGGCATAAATGAGCAGTATTGTTTTTGTTAACTTTCAAGTTATACAATATAACACAATACCACATTTTAATATTTCACCATTAAGAGTATAGCAGTAGGAGAAGGATAATAAATACGGGGACAGAATAAAGCTAAAACAGTTCTCTCTGTTTTGTGAATAGCAGAGATATTACACAGCTGTCGGAAGACATTCAGCTTTGTGACTTCTTAATCAAAGGTTTGAACATCAACTTAGCAATGACTATGAGTATATAACACAGTTTGTAATTATGCTAATATGCTCCACATCAGAAGTAATAGTCCATTTAAACTCTAAAGGTTTTTTGGCTCTAAAAAGCTCGATTTAAAACAAAACAAAACAAAACAAAACTTTATACCTTACCCTTTCTAGTAGGTTTTTTACATTTTACTCTGCTTAACATCCCAATGTAGTCACCAAATCACATCTATTCACAGGCAATCCCCAGGTTATGAACATCCCACTTACATACAACCAGAGTTATGAACCAACCCCAGTAAATACTACCATACAAAAAAATTGTAGGTTCATAATAACAAGTATGCACCATGTTGTGATGGGCACTAAAACATTATTTTTACCACTGTATTATCATGTTAAATATGTTCTGGTGTACCTGAAAGGGTTTCTTTAAATTTTTATTCATAGAAATGTATGTTATCTACTATATACTTGGATAAACATTTGACTAACTGATGTTAAGATACTAACTGTATTTATCCATTCCAAACTGTGAACAAGTTCAACTTAAAGACAGACAGGAATCGACCTTGTTTTCAGCCTGGAGATTGCCTTTAGAGCAATGTGGCATAATATCTTTAAAATCCCAACAGGCTTGCAAAGGGGGCATCTTTATGCTACTATACATTTGTTGTTTCTCTTGACAAACTATCATTATGCCAGAAATAAATTTGTTTCATACATGTTTTTTACTACTTAAAATAAACGAGCCAAGGTCACCTAGCTATCATGTGAACAAAACCACAACTAGCTTAGTTACTTTTCTTACCTTTAAACTCACATGAAACATCTTTGTTGTTGTTTTTTTCTTCAAGATTTTATCCCTTGATTTTATGTTTAGGACAGATCTTTTCATGCCATGATTTTCTTAGTTGCCAAATTTATACAATATTTCATTTGGAGATCCTCTGCATATTGTTTTGTGTGAATTAAGAGATAAACATTTGCTTCTACTAATAAGGACATCTGGTTATTTTTGTAACTCAAAGACATCTGCATTATGTAGATCTTTTTGAGTTCTTAAAATAGGGTTGAGAACGATAGAACCCCTAGGACAGAAGCCAAAATGCCTTTTCTCTCTCTGCAGAATTGTTACTTCTGGCATCCCAATTTCTGATTTTTTTTTTCCTGCTAAATGATTTTCATCACCTTGGATACCTTCCCTGAAATTGAATTCTCACTTAATTACAAGTGACCAATACCTTGAAACCCTATACAGGGTTGCTATGGGTCAAAATCAACTCGATGGCACGTAACAACAACAAATACCTTGAAAAAAAACTTAGATTCCTTAAAAATTTATAAACTATAATATCCCCCAAATGTCTATCCATTTTGCAATGAAAATAAAAACATCCCAACTAAATAAAAACTTTCTGAAAATCAGATTGGGCTCAGTTAAGATTTGTGTTTAGGTTTAGATTCCTAACCCTAACTTAATCATTCTCTTTTGCTTCCTTATTATTCTGAGGACTTTCTCACTAATTATTCGGAGTCTAGATGACTTGTCATGTCTTTGAAATTACAAATGACATCTCTTTCCACTGATTCCTATAGATTTTTGGTTCCCAAGACTAAAAAATATGGTTGAACACAGGTCTTGGAGGGGATACCTTAAGGAGATACATATCAGTAAGAAATCATAAACCACACTTTGCTTTAGCCCTTGATGTTGTTAAGTGCTACTGAGTCAGTTCTGACTCATCGTGACCCTGTATAGGGTTTCCGAGGAGTGGCAGGTGAGCTTGAACTGCCAGCCTTGTGGTTCAAACCAATCTTGCAGTTGAGTAATTATCCTACGGGGCCACACCAAGTGTGATCAAGTCGATTCCAACTCACAGTATTCCAACTCACAGTAAACCAGTACAGGGTTTCTAAGAAGTATGTTAAGATTGTGATTAGCAATTCAGTGCTTATCCTACAATGTAATACCAGGATGCCCCTGCTAGCTTCTTGAAATACCAAGTAGACTAACTAGGAGCTTTGGTAGCGTAGTGGTTATGAATTGGGCTGCTAATCTCACGATGAGCAGTTCAAAACTACCAGTTGTTCTGCGGGAGAAAGATGAGGCTTTCTGCTCCCATAGAGATTTAAAGCCTCGGAAGCCCTGTATAGGGTTGCTATGAGTCGGAACCAACTTCACGGCACATAACAACAACTATATAATTCCTTATTCAGGATCCTGTTACTTTTATACAAATGTTGTGTTCTCATTTGCTGCTCCTCCACACTAAATCAGAAAACTAAAATGAATGAAACTATGCTTTTAAACAGGTATAACTGACATTGACTTTAAGTAACCAGTCTCTGCCTTATAGGATTAACATGTAAGTGAGAAGTCAAAGGTTATGTTATAAGCACCATTTTAGCATTGAGATTTAAATTGGGAATTAGCACTGAGATTTAATTTTTACCAATGATATTTTAATTTGTGTTCAATTTTTCATTTGTTAATATTACCAAACAACAAAATAAAAACCAAAACTTGGGAGTTCTACCAGGAGTAGCCTAATAAATTTCTTTGGGAAAATGGCTAATTTCACTGATTGAGGACAAAACAACGTTGTAGGCTGGTTTTCTCCTCAGTAATGCTCTTGAATGTATAAACAACAGATTTTAAAAGATTTCTTTCAATAGAAGGAAACGTTTCTTTCTATGGCAGTGCAAATGGATTCTACTTACTGAATGTGTGTGCCACACCCATGTATGTGTTACTGTGCTATTCTAAAAAAAAAAAAATTCATTTTCAGTCTAAAGTCTTAAATTATTGAATTGCTACAGAACGGTTGTATACCACCAATCTGCCATTTTGCTAACTACACATAATTTTATTTGTACATTTCTACTAAATCCTACAACTGATTTGATTGCATTGTCATGATTTTCCACACCATGACTGTCCTCAAATTTAACATCAAGACACCTGCATTATTTTCTTTTTTCAAAATCACCCCATAACATCACTATTATAAAAATCAAGTGGTTGGCATGAGTTAACAGGAGTGAAGAGTTTTCTTTGCAAATACTAATAATCCTTTGTTGATTTAAAAAAAGAGAAATATTAATTCAAATGTTCTAGAATTATATTACCTTTGATAACCATATCAATTTTTAAAGTAGTCTTTTAATTTAATTAAATAATCATTTTAGCATTGAGATTTAAATTGGGTTAGTTTTGACCAATGAGATTTTAAAGTATATTAATTAGCCATTATCTGTAGCATCATTGTTATTATAAAATGTAAAAAACAACTAACTTCAGAGTTTAGTACCAGTTGACTGATTTGACAGTTATCAAACATTAATTTTAATACCATGTATTACGTTTCTATAGTACAGAACCTGTGACTGCGTAATAGAAAACTTTGGTGTTGTGGTTTGTCTGTCATAATTCCCTCTTGATGAAACCAAAGTACCCCTCTTCATCCTGCAGACAACGAAAGCGGAGTTGATTCCAAACCCAGTTGCCTATCACTGACTGTTGTACAAAGGACATTCTGGGAAGTGGTTGGTAAAGAAAGCACAGCCATTTCTAAATGCCAGTAGTTCCCAACATCTCCTTTCCTTCTGAGTGGAATGAAGTCTGTGAGCACTGACTGGTGGGTCATTCGACCCACAAGGGCCTGGAAAGGTTTCAAGAATAAGAGAGGTCATGTAATTGCCAAAAGAGCATTAGCCACTCAATCATAATGGATAATTAAATGACCTACATGATTCCTGAAATAGCTGCTCTATATTTGGTCTATTACTTGCGTCCCTCAAGATAAGCTACTCGTCTGGTCTGCCTTGACCTGCAAAAGTCCAACCTGCTCCTGAAAACTAGCTGCATGCTTCTATTGCTTTATAAACGCCCCTACTCCACACCCCCCAAATAGTCATGCCCCAGACTATGCTTCCAAGAGGACACACATAAAAAATCAATCTTGTATCCTTCTCCCTGTTGTGCTCTCTGGAATACAAATGACTACACCAAAGAAAAAGATTAGTAAATTTCTGGTTTAGATCTTTGGGAGATAGAAGAAATGTTGGAACTACAAGGAAAGCCATGATAAATTTAAAATTTTTTAAATTGTGCTTAACATGCCTGCAAAGATTTTATATTTGATTATAACACCAGTTTGGCATTTTAAATTTTATTTACTTTTTTTCGTGTGTGTGTGGGCAGCAAGTCATTAAACCACCAATTGCCTGGACTGCATTTTTGATGGTGTGGGCTGTCAGACTCTTTCCTGGCCTAGATTTTAGTACATACATAACATAAATAGCTTCTCAAAGTAAATGAAATAGATATGGAAGCAAGTGCTTCTTATATAAATAGCAGTAGCAAAAAGGGTAAGAATCTTTATGTCTAAAATCTTAATTTCAACAATCTCACTACAACACTTGATCAGAAATACAACTAAATAGAAGCCCCACTACACGAAATGGAAAAATCTGTTGGAGAATTTGCTTCATGAGGAAAAGGTTGTCTTTGGTTTTAGAAGAAGGTGTACATCTAGCAAACGCTACAAAAAGCAGCAGGAGACAAGTAACCAAAGACAACCCACAATAATGGCCAGGGACAAGGGATGTGAGGGACAAAAGCACTCGCATTTAGAATACCTTGAAGGCTAGCAGGATTTTTCCGTTTCCACAGGAAATTATGTAGCTTGAGGCTATAGACTACCCTGATCTCTTACTAGTACATGAATGGCTTATTAAACCTAGAACATATCTGTTTTAGTTAACTTCTGGGCAGGGAGGGAGTTGGAGGGGGAGAAGAGGAACAAAATGTACTTAAATGCTGAATTTTTTCTCCAGGCTGAATGCCTTTCATCCAATAAGACATTCAAAGCAGTGACCCAGCAAATGGATTGAAAAAGCAATCTTCCGTCCCAGTGCCACATTATCATTCCTATTCAGTATTCTCCATGAGATATCTCAATCAGCTGTGTGTAAGTGACAACGCAGCCCATTGCTGGGTTAATTAAACATTTGACTTTAACACCCTCCCCATCATTAAGCAAATAAAAACAGATAATTCAAACTGCACTTCATCCTCAGGGTACACAACACACATGTCAAAATTAAGAGAGTCCAAGGCCTCTGGGGGATTCTGTTGGGGCCATAATCAGTTTAAATCTTATCTGGTTTATCAATTATTCTATTGATTAAAGCAAAGCGATTAAACACAACTCCTCTGCCACATGGGATTGATGTCAGCAGAGCAAGAAAATAACTCCAGGAGGTTCCAAACTGATTTAAAAAGAGACCAACAGACAGACCAATAATAGTCGATTATTACATACCAGTGATCCATATAGGGAAGAGTTGATTCTTAGTTTCAGGCGGGTGAAGTGAACTGTTTCCAATCACTATGTTCCCCTGCTATACCTTACAGTTGGCTTGAGTGAATTTATGTCTTGGAAGATCAACATACTTTCTACTGATTTAAACAGAAGCTAGGATGCTCAGTAGTTGAAATACATTTTATAGATACTGACACCAACTCTTAACAGTCAAAACTGTCAAACAGGAAAAAACAAAACAAATTTTTTTCTCACTCTCATCTTCCTCTTGTCTGCATGTGACCAGTAGCAGGGATGGAAAGGGACATACTTGAGAGCTGATTTATTTAAAAATATATAATCACCTAGCTATTCCAGAGTTCTAAAATACCAAATTCCTAAAAAAGAGAAAGACCTTACAGAGTCATGACTCCTTTGATTAATTCCAAGGGCAAACATCTTCAAAGCCATTAATAAAATTGAAAATAAAGAGCTGTGCCTTCAAGTGAAACATTGCTATCCAAACCCTAACATATTGAATGTCTATTGGAATTTTTTAAACACAACTTAGATACTGCCCTGCCCAATTCATCGTATAATATCCTTCAAATGTCCAGAATCCATCTAACCTCAAGGCCATGCCCTTCCATATATGAGATAAGCACTAATAATACCTACTAACAACAAAAAAAGGAGGGATAAAACTACTCTCCACCTGAAATTTGGGGACTCATAGTCATGTTCTTCAGAAACAAAATTTGTTCCCTGCTATGTTGGCACCACATGTGCATTCAAGCATAATTTAACTTATCTCCTTTGGAATTTTTTTTGTTTTCAGGCAGACTAAGTAAGAAACCTGCATTAGCATGCTGTATTCTACACTCACCACTAGAAATACTGAGGGTGCTATTTGTAATTGTATTCTTTTTAAGAGGTTTGTTCTCTGCAGCTGTTTTCTGCTTGCAGTGTATTTTGTGTAATCAGCACATCATCATAAATACATTGGCTGTTCCCCTGAGGGTTGCTGTCAGTGTTTAATTTACAGAACAACCTGGCCAATGTGAATTTTAACACTACAGCACTATGGCAAGGAGTTACCACATTCTGTGAAAAGCAGGTTTCTATGAATTTTTATATCAAGAGCTGGTCCCAGGACAATTTAGATTCTAGAAATAGACTGTTTAAAGATGCATTTATACCTTTTATGCAATGGACTCTTTCCCACTTAAAGTCTTAGAAGAAGCCCTGAGTTAACTACTAAACCACAAGTGGGCACTACCAATTTTGGAGAAAATAAAGATTGGAAATCTGTGATATACCAGCAGGAGGCACTGTAACAAATGTCACCCATCTCTTTCATAAACCACATGCAGAACTGTTGAAAACATCACTGTTGCCTTATAAGGTGTGTAAACGCAGGCAGGAAAACATTTAAGAGGCAGACTAACTAACCTAAAATATGTATCATTCCTTTTGTGGAGATGAGCTATTGCTGATAAGAACGTAACTATACTGCTGTCCTATGACTCTTATTAAACCAGACCTCTAGGTCACCGAATGAGAAAAAGACATGAAACTAATGGTTATTTACAGTAACAACCAAACCAAACACATTGCTGTCAAGTCAATTCCAACTCACAGCGACCCCATAAGATAGAGTAGAACTGCCCCAGAGGGTTTCCAAAGGTGCAATCTTTTAGGGAGGGGCCCCAGTGTGGCACTGTAGGATAAGCACTAAACTGCTAACAACAAGGTCAGTGGTTCAAACCCACAAGGCGCTCCTCAGAAACCCTATACAGGGTTGCTATGAGTCTTAATTGACTCGGCAGCACTTAACAATCTTTGACATAAGCAGACAGACATCTTTCTCCCATGCATCTGGTGGGTAGGAACCATTAAGCTTTTGTTAAGCAGCTCAGTGCTTAACCACTGTGCACCACCAGGACTCCTTATTAAAAGTGCTAGTGTTTCCTCCCCCAACTCCCATTTACAGACATAGTGTCTGGTACAAAAGCTTGCAGTAAATGTCATGTAAGTAACTATAAGCTCCTTGAGGACAGAGTATGAGTCTTAATATATATCCAATACTTCGTACACAGTATCTGACACATGTTGTTGTTAATTGTTGAGTCAGTTTTGACTCATGTTGTTGTTGTTGTTAAGTACCGTGGAGTCGGTTCTGACTCATAGCGACCCTGTACAGGGTTTCTGAGGCTGTAAATCTTTATGAGAGCAGAAAGCCTCATCTTTCTCCCGCGGAACAGCTGGTGGTTTTGAACTGCCAACCTTGAGGTTAGCAGCCCAATTTGTAACCACTATGCTACCAGAGCTCTGATTCCAACCTGTATAGGGTTTCCTAGGAGCCGATGGTAAGTTTGAACTGCCGAACTTGTGGTTCAAACCAACCTTGAAGGTTAGCACATTAACCCACAGTGCCACACACCAGGACTCCATGTGACACATAGAAGGTACTATACATATGCACTGAATACAGCTGTAGCTAGTGGTGTATGGCAATATTATTTTGTAAGACTGTAGATTTACATGGTACCAAATGTATTCTCTAAATCAGCAAATGCATTTAAAAGCCTATATAAATAGGATATATATTTTAATGAAAACTATTTGTACAAGAAATCAAAGTAGTTAAATTTTACAATAAAAAACTAATCTGTAAAAGACTGACATATTCAAAGTTACATTTTATTGTAATTAAGAATACACAGAAGACATTAAGACTTTTCTGTGCTTTATACTTTCATATGACAAAACTGAAAAAGATCATTTCAAATACTCAGAAAGGTAACAAACAGAACTTTTCTATGATTGAAGCATATTACACACGTGTTTAAATGCAACATGTACACTTATGATTGTATAAATGTATTAGCTCTGTGGGTTAATACGCTGGACTGCAAGGTCGGTTTGAACCGCAAGGTCAGTGGCTCAAGCTCACCAGCCACTCCTTGGAAACTCTATATTGGGTCTCTAGAGTTGGAAATGACTAGACAGCATTTAACAACAGCATTTAACAGTAACTTAACAACAACAATTTTTCTGGTAAGGGTTATTTTTACAAATCTGAATGCCTGGCATTAAATAGAATCAAAAGATGTCTTTTTTTTGCTGAGTAAATTGGCTTTTAAAGTCTGTATATACACAGTTATGTTTTCATTATGTTTTATTAAAATAATTAAATTGTGATTAACAGATTCTTAGAAAAATTAATTACCTACTTCACTTTGAAGGACTTCAAAGATGCCTAAATATGTGGTAAAATTTAAACTGCTAACTAGAGCAGTAAGAGATGCATTGAACTTGTTCTTATACTGATAAAATTAAAATATTTCTATAATAGCAACTATTTTTTTAAGCATAATTACGTATAGAGTCCTGATGTGGTGTTGTAGGATAAGCACTGGACTGCTAACCCTAAGACTGGTGGTTCAAAGGTACCAGCTGCTCCTTGAAAATCCTATACAGGGTCGCTATGAGTCAGAAATTACTTAACAAAGACTCAACAATAATCACGTACAGCAAAAATCAGTAATACCCTTAAATTGGATGACCAAAATGAAATTTAAGTATATAATCCCTGTATTATCCTTTAAAGGATTCTAAGGTATTTTAAAAAGGTAATTAAAAAAATATATATCCTTTAACTCACATTTTGCTTTTTTCATCAGTTAAATTAGGTTGTTGTTGTTGTTAAGTGCCGTCGAGTCGGTTCCGACCCATAGCGAGGGTGTAAATCTTTACAGGAGTAGAAAGCCTCATCTTTCTCCTGCGGAGCAGCTGGTAGTTTCGAACCGCTGACCTTAAGGTTCGCAGCCCGATTCGTAACCACTACGCTAGCAGTTTTTAATTTACTTGGATATTTTATTTATACCTTACTGAACCGCGAACCACAAGGTTGGCCATTCAAACCCACCAACTGCTCTTTGGAAACCCTATACAGGGTCACTATGAGTAGAAACCAACTCAAGATCACTAACAACTACTTCATTAAAACAACAAAAAACAAAGCCCAACATTTATATCTAATAATAAAACATCTTATTTTTTAATGGAAGAATTAATTATACTCTTTTTTCTTAGATTTAGAATAAAAAAATACATTCTGGGACCTTTCTGAACTAAACTGGACAGGGTTACGCTGAGGTCACACTAGATCAAATGACTAAATTCTCTCTTCCCTGGAGACCATGTAGTTCCATAGGCTGCCATTAGATAGCAGCATAGTACATACCATCAGTCATGTATCCCATAATCTCTTCCCTTTAAGGTTCGAATTATCTCAGTCACACACACACACACACACACACACACACACACACACACACACAGATTCTAATTCAATTAGTGCAGTCGGCAACTCTAGAAAAGAGTAATTCAATTAGTGCATTGTGGAACTCTACAATACCTCTAAGCAGATGTTCACCATCTTCAAGAACTAGAGCTAGTTTTAAAATACCTGTACCACTCAGATATGCCACCACATTATGTCATTTGTCAAAGTGCTTACATATGCTTTTCTGGCTTCAAAGACAAGGTGAAGAAACAAACCCAGGGGAACTTCCTAGAGATTTTTTCATCATCTACACCATATATGTATTTGCAAATTTAGGCTGCAGTAATTAAATTATATTATTCAAATTCTGTTCAAAAGAAGATGCACCACCATACTCAACACAATTACTCACTTTTGCAGCACTGCGGCTAGTTATGCATGCCATATTGCAATAAGGACACTGTCAAGGTGGAATGCATTTACAGGAAAGGACAGTCAGAATGACAACACCTTCCACCAAAATAGGAGGTTATGAAAATAGTAGGAATTTAATTTTATTATATTAAAAACAAACTAACAGAACCAGAAACATTCAACCCAGGGAATAGAAAATATAAGCAATATGACAGTTATCCTCAAACATGTACATATCTGAAAAAGACAATGGTTTCATATTGCTACCAAAAGCAGAATTACAATCAGTGAATGGAGTCAAAGTTTGGCTCCTTCTGAAGGGAAAACTTTCTAATAGAACAAACAATGAAGAAGAAAATAAACTGCCTCAAGAAGTTAGCTTATAGAGGAAAGATTAAAGCAGTGGATGGTACAGGGAGGAATGTCACAGTTAAAGTGAACAGAGGTGAGTAGTGTTCGCTGTTGGTGCCTGCAAGAGGACTGCAATCATTGTAATGAAGCAAAGTATATAAATTGATTAATGTAAAACTGATTATTAGCTCTGCAAACCTTCACTCAGTTCACAATAAAAAGCTATTAAAAAATGTTTTTAAAGAAATGTTTGTAAACTCACCAACTGGCACTGAGCAAGCAGATTATATGACCCTCTAGAGGCCAGCAATCTTTCACAAAGGATTCCTGTATTGTGAAAGGTATGGGCTGGATTGCCTCATGATGAGCCTTCCAATGCTGATATTCTAAAGTTCTATGAAATACACTGATTTTTCTTCATGAGGCAAAGCTGGAGTTTAAATAATAAAGTTAATCATTAATATGGAGGTATAGCTAGATAAATTCCCATGGGCTATGAGAAATTTTCATAATAATCAATGCATTAATAATATACCAAGGGAAGTAGAACTTTTGTACATTTTTTCTGTTAGATTGAGAAAATTCCTTAAATATACATATTTGCATTCCTCATATTCTTCCAAGATGAAAGGAAGGTTTTTGACTCATGCTCTGATACCTAGTCAATGAGAAATCAGTTTCTGGAAGGAAGATTGTTGCAAATTCCCCCACAGAGTCAAGACAGGGGTTCTCATAGACTAACTGCAAATCTACGTTAATATTTATACTCTGAAAATAAGAGCAATACTTAACAAAAACAATGGTAACTAGTTCTCAACGTCTTTCCTTTGGCTCTTACTTTCTGAACAGAATTTGTCAGTGAAGACAGCATTTTGGGTACAAGGGAGCAGGACATTATTTTGCAAATACCATCGCCTCTCCTTCAGGTATGCCCTCAAAGCAGGGAATTAAGAAATGTCAGGAATGATTACCACCATTTTTCCAGTGCATTTCACTATGCATTCATGATAGAGAACAGCTTTTGCCTTTCACATTTGCAGAGGAGAAGGCTAAGCTAAATAGTTGTCCTTTAAAACCATCAGGATTAATTCAAGTACTTTCAACACAAACTCCTACTTCCCATACCCCAGAAGGACTTCAAAAGGTCATTCTCAGTCAAAACTTCACTTGAAAAGTAAAACAATTAAGATTAAAATACACATCCTAGTGCTTTTTTCTTAGAAAGAAAAAAAAATTGTTGTTTTAAAATGCATTATGCATTGCAACTGTTAAATACAGTAAGGGAAAACTCATTGTATTATTACTCAAAAACATTTTCTAAGAAATATATGGTTTGGCTCTTCCAACAAGAATTCTATTCACGTGTCATTAAATTGGGTCAATATAACCATAATGCTCTTTTATATTACCTGTTCACCAATCTTCCTATTATAAGCATAAATTTTGCACATTAAAAATTTGTTTTTCTTGCCAAATTGTTTTAATTAGAGCAATAAATACAGTAGCTGAGTTCATGTTTATTGAACTGGCAGTACTGTCATAGAATAGTAGGCTATATGTTTAGCAGGAGTCCAGGTGTGGGCTGTGGGTTAATGTGTCAGACTGCAACCGTTGTTTGAACTGCAAGGTTGGTGGTTCAAGCTCACCAGCTGCTCCTCGGAAATCCTATACAGTGTCACTATGAATCAGAATCGACTTGATGGCACTTAACAACAACATATGTTTAGCAAAGCATATCACTATATCTCTTCTCTTTAGTGACTACTGCGTTCCCAACTTCTTGCCTTCACAAAGTTAGAACCAGGACCTAAGCTGATTCTTCCACCAAAATCCACCAATATTAATGTACTAGCCCAACTTTCATTTCTTTTTTGCCCGCCTCTCACAAACTGCATTTATGTTCCTGCGTCAAGTTTATCTGACTCCATCAGCACCACTTCTCTTTAACACTGTTCCTTTACATGCATTTAAGGCAACTACTTCCAACCCTATCAATGAAAGCGGACAAATGGGGGAGAAAGGAATATGCTACAAACACCTCAAACAAGAAAGGTTGCTTAAAAAACCAAGTGTCACATTCTGACAGTTCAATATTTCATAGCCAATACAAGGAATGTGCAACGACACTGCAACTTTAAATCTTTTCCTCCTATGTCAGTCTCTCTTTCTCTCATTGTAATGCCAAGGGGAACAGCAATCAGAGTGGAGATGTTCAACGTGATAGAGGTCAGGACACCATCGGATAAACGCACCAGAAACACGACCTTGTTTATTTTTTCCCCACAGTATTATTGTTTACAGGGTGCTTTGCTCGTGTACCTTGTGGTTCTTAGCTAAAAGATGAAATTACAGCTCAGGATGAAGCGCTCAGGCACACATCCAATTTGTGTTTCCATCTCAGAAAACAAAAAGCTTCTGAGGCCCTCAGGCTGCCATTCAAACTTGGAGGCTGACATTTTTAACAGCATGAACCAGAGACTGGCAGAGAGAATGATCTAATGCATTTCTGACTTGTCAATCAAAGATCTCACCTCTGCTGTCTTGTAAACAGTTGGGGGCCATCTAACTACATTCATAAACCTAGGGAGAACTTACTGCCAGCTGGGGTGGTGGAGCCACATGTTCTGGCTTCTATTCACCAAAATCATGATTCAGTTTTATAATCTCACTGTAAATAGTCCATCGGCACATTTCCAGGACTACTGGAATAGAACCAGAGTAGGGAATACAAAAGAGATTTTGGTCAAATACTTATTTTCAAGCTGTTGGAATCCTGTACCCATTTTATCCTCATTTCACCAATTTCCCCCAAAGGGCTGCACTGTGCTACAACTGAAATACTTTAAAATCTAAAATAAATGACCTGCCAATTAAAAAATCCTGGAAAAATGCACTAATTATAAACACTAGAAATTTCTTAGGGTTTATTACCAGTAAAGAAACAGGTACCATATTAAGTGTAGAAGCAGCTACTATATTTTAGTAAAAACTAATTGTGTACTTTCTTTAAAAAATAAAATTTCTCATATTCACATATAAATGGCATGTCTTTACTAGTTTAAAATGGTACAGTATGGTGTGTATGTGTATGAAACATGAACACATAAAATCATAGCACTTATTTTATTATTTCCCTTCTGTTTATGACCCTGTAGTCCTGGTGTCGCACTGTCAGTTAATGCGCTGGATTGCAAAGTTGGTTTGAACCACAAGGTCAGCAGTTCAGGCTCACCAGCTGCTCAGGGTAACTAAGGGTTGGAAATGACTTGACAACACTTAACAACAACAACAACATCAATGCAACATTTGACGTCCTAGTGTGGCGCTGCAGGATAATGCATTGGAATGCAAGATCAGTTTGAATCACAAGGTCAGTGGTTTAAACTCACCAGCTGCTCCTCGGAAACCCTAAACAGGGTTGCTATGAGTCAGAACCAACATGATGGCACTTAACAACAACAACAATAATCCAACATTAAAAAACAAAGACAAAAGAAAGAAAAGACCCAATTAAGCTAAGACTTGATCTGTTTGCTAAAGAGCCATGTATGGAAATAGATTTTACAGGGCTCAGAATTCTACTAAGCCACAGATACTTGGTTTACAACAAAGGTTTGAAGGATGTGAATGGTACACCTGAGAACTTTAAAAGGCACATAACAGATAACCGAGCAGAGGAGCCAGACCCAAATAACTATTTCAAAAGATAATAAACTTAGTCTCTAGAGGGCTGGGGAAGAGAATAAAGAAAAGCTCAAAGCTACTCAACATCACTCTCAGGAGAAAAACAAATCTCATGTGAATCACCTCCCAATAGATATTACAATTCTTAGAGGTCTATGCAAATAAACAAGTTAAGAGATTGGTCATTTTTTTCCCCCCCTTCCAATAATGCCACTGTAAATAATCTGGTATTCTCTCTCCATGAAAAACGACAAAGGAAAGAGTTTCCTCAATGCTACCTCTATCTATCAAGATTCCACATGTTCAAAGTCAACATAAAATACAAAGTCTTAACACAAGGAAGGAAACATAGGAGAAACTTTAGAAGAATTTAGGAAAGCACTACAAGGACAAACAGAAAAAAAAAAAAAATGCAAATTTTGAAACAATACAAAACCTACAAACAGAAATCCAGAAGATTAATACTAAGATGGATTTCAGATTCCACACCTTGAGAGTCCACATAAAGCACAGTCTTAACACAAAAAGGGGGAGCAAAACAATAAAACACTACCACTGAAAGCAGAACAAAAAGTGAAAGCAGGTATAAATGATTATGGCAGTCACAAAACACAGCAATGATTCCTGAACAGCACAGTAGGAACTCCTGTGGTACTTTGGCCTCTACTCAGCACAAATAAAGATGGCAATAACAAGAAGGTAATCTCAGAATATAAAGAAAGTAATCTATACCTCTCCAGAGGATACAGGTGAGTCTTTAACTGCCCATAGCAAGAATTGGTCTTATAAAGACAGTGCATATCCACAGAGGCACCCATTATCCTCTTGAAGTGTTCATTAATTCCATTCTTCTGGTGTCTGCTGCTCACACAGAGACAACTCCAGAACCCCAGAACCCCTGAGGCATATATCTGTATTCTTCTCCTGCCATTATGGTTACTACCAAAGTTAAGGAAATTAGAGAAAATCCAACACTTTTCAGCATATTAAACAAAGTAAGCAATAAACCCTCTCTGTAAAGATTTTAATTTTTAGATGGAGAAAAAAATTTTTTTAAAGGCCCACAAAGGCTTCGAATCGGCATTTTACCAAAAAGGATATACAAATGGCCAACAAGTACATAAAAAGATGCTCAATTATCATTAGTCATAAGGGAATGCAGATCAAAATCACAATGAGCTATAACTGCATACCCACTAGCATGGCTCTGATTAAAAACAACAGGTGGTAACCAGGATATAGATAAATGAGAACCTTCATCCATTGCTGCTGGGATTGAAAAATGGTTATCAATGCTTTTGTCAGTTCCTCAAAAAGCTAAACATAGAATTAATTATGATCAAGCAATCACACTTCTAAGGCACTTAAAGCAGGAACACAGTTACCTGTACGCTGATGTTCATTGCAGCACTATTCATAATAGCCCCAAAGTGGAAACCGTTTAAATGTTTATCAACAGATGTATTGGGGGGGGGGGGGGGGGGAGATATGGTGCTTATATTCAATGGAATATTACTCAACCATAAAGATAAATGAAGTCCTAACACATGCTGCAACATGGATGAACCTTGAACACATTATGCTGAGTGAAATAAGTCAGTAACAAAAGGATAAATATTGTAGGATCCAATTTATATGAACTATCCAGAGAAAAATGAGATTTTCTACTCCTTCAAAGATTTACAGCCATAGAAACCCTATACAGGGTTGCTACAAGTCAGAACCAACTTGATAGCATTTAACAACAATAACATCCACAACAGGCAAGTGTATAAAGACCAGTGATGTTCGGTCATTACCAGGAGGAGACAGGAAGGGAGAAGGAAGAGAGATTTAAGGTTTAGGGAACACTAAGCTTCGATTAAGGGTGAATGTATAATGTGGGAATGGATAAGGATGACAGTCAAACAACATGATGAACATAATTAATGCCACTGACATGTACATATGAAGAGTGCTGAAGTGCCAAATGTTTTGCTACATACATATCTACAATTAAAAAGAGAAAGAAATCTGATCATTTCACAAAACAATAACTGGATTTACTCTAAACATTAGAAAATGATGCACATTAGCCTATGAGCTGTGTCAAAGGCATGTGAAGAAGATACTCAACAACGGAAGACTCTATTATGATAAAACTTGAAAAGAGTTAGAATACTTAAAAAAACCAAGCAGGCAACTGAAAAGAAAAATCATTTCTCCACAGAAGACAGCTTCCAGAATATGGTAAAATGAAATGAATTTGAGGTATCTTCTCTTAAAGAACATATATATAAAGGGTGAAAGAGTAGCTGGGGAACAACAGATTTCAATGTATGATCAAAATAGCTTTAATTACACTTTGCTTTCCAAGACATGTTGTTGTTGTTGTTGTTATGTGCCATAGAGTCGGTTCCGACTCATAGTGACCCTGTACAGGGTTTCCAAGGCTGTAAATCTTTACGGGAGCAGAACGGCTCATCTTTCTCCCGCGGAACAGCTGGTAGTTTCGAACTGCTGACCTTATGGTTAGCAGTCCGATTCGTAACCACTACGCTACCTGAGCTCCTTTTCTAAGACATACTCTTCAGTAATATTATGTCCAAAAGTTTGTACATGTGTTTTCATTCTGAGCCCAATCAAGGATGAAGGTTCACTTTCAGTGCCCTTAACAAATTCCATCTTTGTTGCTAGACTATTTTGCTTACTACTACTAACAGTATTCTAATTTTCCTAGTTCCTACTCTTTTATATGATAAAGCTTGCTGTTTAAGTGCTGTTGAGTCAGTTCTGACTGATAACAACTCTATATAGGCTTTCCGAGGAGGAATTAGTGGGTTTGAACTGCCAACATTGGGGTTCAAACTGACGTTGTGGTCCAGTGCTTCATCCTACAGAGTCACACCAGGACTGATAAATAAAAAACTGTTAGCAAGCTGGCAGTGCCAATAACTTAAAATGGGGATTTGTTCAACAAGAATTCAAAATTCAGCATACAAAATCCAATTCAGTGGCTATCATAGTGTGAATTGCATGAAAGCCAAATGTATCAAATTTTAGGACTACTCATAAATCAGAATCAGCATGTTTCTCTTTTTTCCATGTACACTTGTAGTCTTTGGAATGATTGCGTAATTATCATGACTTTTGTTCTAAATATAGGACCCTTGTGTGTATGTATATCAAGGGACCATCTGCAATACAATGCTTTTTCTCTTCTCATCCCATGTATGCTTTTTAATAGTGTTCTTCAAATTATCTAAATTTATGCATTTCCTCCTGCAAAAATGTATGTTGCTGTTGTTGTGTGCCGTGGAGTCGGTTCCGACTCATAGCGACCCTGTACAGGGTTTCCGAGGCTGTAAATCTTTACGGGAGCAGAAAGCCTCATCTTTCTCCCGCGGAACAGCTGGTAGTTTCGAACTGCTGACCTTGCGGTTCGCAGCCTGATTCGTAACCACTACTCTACCAGAGCTCCTGCAAAAATGTATAGATTACCTATTCTCTATCAAGCACTATATTTGACATTGGGAATATAAAACGAACAAAACTGAATCCTGCCCTGGGGCAGAGACAAACACCCAAGAGCACACAGATGCTAAGATAGAGGTATGCCCTGGATTGGAGGCTCTGTGTATAGCTACTCTGACAGTCTGAAGAGCAGAAATTCAGGGAGGGTATTTTCCCTAAGGTGAAAGAAATATGAGCTGAATCTTATAGAAAGAATACAAAGAATCAAGGCATAAGACATGAGGAAGGTGAATGTTTGTGTACTCAAGAAATAAAAACAGTATATTCAAAGGCAGAAAATCAATATAGCACCTTTAGGGAAAAGCAAAATTAGAAATAGCTGAGAATTATGAGGGAAGAAGTTCAAACTTGGTTCAATTTACCAGTTGATCAGTGTAGAATTTGGGCAAGAATATACTATAAAACAAAACAAAAACACCACCAGCCATTCCTCCCACAGCCACTCTACTCAATTGGGTTCAATGGTTCATTGTATTGGTCACCATACTCACAGTTATGGAGTTGATTGGGGAAGTTAACAGTTTACAAGTCAGATCAGAAAATGCAAAGGGAACAGTTCCTTCAGTCAGGACAGCCTCTACCGAGCCATGCCCACAGACAGGTCTCTATATCAGGGCAATGTTATAAAGCTCTTTTAGGGCTGCTGATAAATACCCACATACTACTCCACCATAAGGCTCAGTCTGAAGACACTTGCATCTAGCTATGAGCCAGCAAACCTGGCCTTCCAATTAAGTGCCTGGAGGCACCCCATTCTACAAGCAAGCCCCCTGCTTAAAGACATTCATCTGCACTTGCTCCGTGGCCTGGGACGCCCACCCACTGCTTTGTCTCGTGCTCTGGCTCTTGGCTCAGTTGGTTGCTGCTGCTCCTTTGCCACTTCTCCAGTGACACAACTTTCTGTCCCTAGAGATTCAAAGTGGAGGGATCTTGGAGTCTAAAAGACATGTTCCACTCATGACTCTTCTTCTTTGTTGACAGTGAGATCCCGTAACCTGCTTCTGAGATGGTTCATTGTATACCCATGCCAGAATTTCACGTTTCACAATTACAATGAACTCTGTTAACATACACAACTGAATCATGTCATTCTATCAGTATCCTCTCCCATATTCTCTCACCTAGACCCATCAGGAAAAGAGTCATTTGGTGGGAGTTACAAAGACTAAGGCTGTTGTTGTTAAGTGCCGTCGAGTCGGTTCCGACTCACAGCGACCCTGTATAGGGCTTCCGAGGAGCAGCTGGTGAACTTGAACAGCTGACATTGCAGTTCAAACTGACTTTGCAGTCCAGTCCATTAACCCACAGCGCCACACCAGGACTCCAAGACTAAGACTAGAAGAGACACATTAAATAGTTAAAATTCAGAAAGTACTAACATCAGTGAAATGGTAATATCAGAAACAGAACAAATATTTCCTTTCTACTTCCCTATATTGTCTATAATTAATATTCAATTTTTATTTTTACATTTTATACTTTTAAAATAAAAATGTTAATGAAAATACTGAAAAACAAAATTAGAACAAATATAGTATGTCTTTGTATATAGAAAAGTCATTCCAAATCCAAGAAAACTAACATGTTAACGATGACTGGCTTAATGTGAACAGATTATGAATAGTGCTTTCATTTAACATATTCATGCCATAACAAAAAATAGTTCTATAAGCAGGCTTTTTTTCACCACAAAGAAAAACATTTTTATATGTTACTACCTGTGAAGCACAATAGGAAGGGTTAGCTGGGATAAATACACATGAACCAAAAAGAATACTTTTATTTATAATATAGAAATTTTGTTATATCCCTATCAAATGGGGGTGGGGAGGTCCATCAGCTTTATAAACTTTGTATGTCATGAGATACTCCACGTTCCCCTAGAGTCTCAAAAGTAAATGTGAGGTCACCAATTCAAATATGAGGATAAGTCAAGAAGCATAGCTACAAAACAGAAATTTTTATTCAATGGAAATATCAAAATGCAAAGTTACTGTTTCTGAACATATCTCCATGTATATCTCTACTTCTGAAGGCAGTAGTTCCATCTCTAACCCTTTCCCCAAATTTTTGAGCTCTTCACTTTACCTCACATCAAAACAGCAGTTAGGGCATCCTCAAGGGACTCAGATTGCGATCATTTTAAAAAACTTCCTTGATGCGGCTTTCATGGTCTTATCTTCATCAATGCAGTTTAATTTCCTTAAGACTTCTTTGTATTAAGACCTCATGATCATACTTTGTACTTAAAGCAAATCTGTCAAGATTACCCATTTGGATTACCCCATAATCTTCTGAGCTGACCTCTCTGCCTTGAATTGAACTGGCCCAGCAGGCCACCCCCCTACTCCACCCCTTTGGAAACTAGTATTTTGATTGGAACTTGCTCTTTGGATTGTACTGGTAAATCCAATATGCATTTTTTGGTGATGATTCACTCCACAAAATCATTTTCATAAAAGATTGATGGAAAGATCAACTTTGAGCCAGTCCAGCACTTCTGATACCCATTGAGCCAAAAGCTGCTGAGGCCAAGCTTAAAAATGAAAATGTCAAACCATATGAGATCCCAATTTCAGTAGGTATTGCATCAATGGTAATAATTCTACAGTCTTCTTCTACCAGTTTCTGAACTCCAGACACAGTTTGTTCATTTGTCAGGGTTGACAGTCTTCCTTATCTTGGCTCATTTTTGAGATCTTAGAACCTTCCTTAAAACACTTGATATACTTTAAAGCTCATGAATGGCAATCTAAGGTACAACTACTGGTCTTTTCATGTGTGGAAGAAAGCAGACGAAAATTCAAGATTCTCCTTAGTCTCATGGACTAATGGAACACGTGAATATCAATCTCCACAACTCTGACACCAGAAGAGTTACATGGTACCCAGCTACCCCTACCAAATGCTCTGAAAGGAATCACATTAGAAGGTCCTGGATAGAGTGGGAGACAATATGGAACAAATCTCAAAATCATAGTCTTCCAGCCAAGATGGCATACAAGGCAGAAGTACTATACTACCTCTACAACAAAGGTACAAGGGACCAAATGAAACAGACCAAATAAAAGATCCTGTAACCCTGAATTTCAGAGGAAAGGTTAGAGAAGCATATTGAGTGTTTGTTGTGAAGAGAAGCTGATCAAAGATGGTGAGAAAGGGAGACTGGTTGGTGAATGGCTGGCTAGGAGCAACACAAACATCTTGTGAGCAGAAAGGTAATAAAACTCACTGAAAAATAATTTAAAATAATGTTATTTAGGTACCTTCAAAGGACTGACAGAAAGACTAAGGAAAGCAAGGAGAACAAAGATAAATTTGAGAAGAATTCCAAAAAACACTATAAGAGCAAACAGACAAAATAAATAAAATTTTGAAACAATACAAAACCTGCAATTAGAAATCCTGAAGATTAATACTAAGATTTCAGAAATAGACTATACATTGAAAGGGCAAAGGAGTAGAAGCAAAGTAATGGAAGGCTGCATTAATGAGCTTGAAAATAAATCTCTCAACATAAGTAAGCTAGAAGAAAAGTCAGAAAAAAGAATTTAAAAATTTGGAAGCAGCCTAAAAGTTATGTGGGACACCATGAAGAGGAATAATTTACTGGTGACTGGAATTACAGAATAGGAAGAGACAATAAATAGCACAAAAGAGTTGTTGAAGAACACTTCCTTAACACCATGAAAAACAAGAAAATAAACATAAAAGGAGCTGAGCAAATTCCAAACAGGATAGATCCCAAAAGAAAATCACTAAGACATATCATAGTCAAACTTTTCAAAACCAAAGAACAGGAAAGAATCCTGAGAGCAGCTCGAGAAACACACGTTACCTACAAAGGAAAACCAGTAAAACTAAGCTCTGATTTCTCATGCAGGCAAGAAGTCAATGAAATGACATACATAAGACTCTGAAAGAAAAAAAAATTGCCAATCAAAAATCATATACCCAGCAAAGCTGTTCCTCATACAATGGCAAAATTAGGACATTCCCTGATAAACAGAAATGAAAGGAATTTGTAACAACTAGACCAACTTTACAAAAAATGCTAAAAGGTGTTCTTTGAACTGAGAACCAACAACAGCAGACAACAACCCCAGAGTACCATACATGGCACCACCACCCAGAACTCAATCCAGATATAGAAATAGCTAAAGTAAAACACACCTAACAAGATTGCAAACAGGGAACCAGAGATATCAATGTATAACGAATCAACTACAAGGCACAAATTGGGAAAAGTGTAGATAAATTTCTTCCTACACCCATAGCACAAAAAGTTTTTTTTAAAGTACCCTAACAATATTGGTGTGGCATATAGGATATGCACTGGACTGCTAACTGCAAGGTCAATGGCTCAAACTCATCAGCCACTCCTAGGAAACCCTAGACAGGATCACTGAATCATAACTGCCTCAATGGCACTGAACAACAAGAAGACTGAGACAAGTATATTACTAAGAAAACATGTCTGCAGCCACCCATTGAAGAGACATGTTTAAATACATTTTGTTTGGAATAAACCTGTGCATATATGAATCATAACCCTAGTAGCAATACCTTTTGACTTATCCCTGTACATATCTTCTTGTCTTATCTTGAAGATTTACTAACTATGCTTAGCTTCCCTAGTATGGTTTTGATTTTAAGATTTTACTTACTTTTGTTGTTGTTAAGCACCATGGAGTTGGTTCTGACTCATAGCAACCCTGTATAGATTTCCAAGGAGCAGCTTGTGGATTTAAACCACTGACCTTGAGGCTAAATGCTTATCTTACAGTGTCACTACTTATATTCTTATTATTAGAATTTCATTTTTCTTCTTCTTCAATATCTAAAGAAAAGAAAGGATCTTAATTACTTAGCTACTGCTAGGACTTTCTTTCTACTGCTCATTCTCAATATTACAGATGATAAAATTACCATTTTCTGAGGATAAGCAAAATACAACCACTGCTAAAGAACAGAAATTCCATTAATTACCCATACATTTTTTAGGACAAACAGGTAAAAGGATGCAAATGTGCTCAAAGGAAACATACCCTCATAGAATCTAATAATTGATACATTTTTTAAGATCTTGTCTTTCACTAATTTTAAATGTTTGGTTTGAAATATCAATAATAAAGCCATCCCAATGTTATCATTTCAATCCAACAGCTTTCAACCAGTTCACTCTGTCTGAACCCCTTCCTGATAAACTAGTTACAAAGAATAATCAGGGAATTTCAACAGGGACTCAATGGCGCTTACTTCTCTACTGTCATATAAGAATTTTGACTTCTTAAGATGCTTCAATTTTAACTAAAAGAATGTAATGACTCCAAGAAGAATAAGGGGAAAATAAATGCCATGAAACAATTCCTTTAAACATATTTTTGTTTGAAGAAGTGAGCATTCCTACCAGGACAACCACTTTGAAGAATAAAATATACTTATTTTATGACCCATACATATATCAACAGAAGAATGGTTAAACTTTGGTACACACATACAACAGAATACTATGTAACAATAAAGAATAGCAATGAATCTGCAAAACATCTCATAACATGGATGAACCTGGAGGATGTTATGCTGAGTGAAATTAGTCAATCACAAAAAGATAAATATTGTATGAGACCACTGTTATAAAAGGTTAAGAAAAGGTTTTCTTGATAAAAGAAACATTCTATGATGGTTAGAGGCAGGGGAGAGAAAATAATTCATGGGCTACAGGGTAGACACATGTTAACATGGGTGATATGGCAGGCAAGATACAACAAGACAGTGGTTGGCAGAGGAAAAATGAAGGTAGTGTGAGACACAGGGAGGAATGCAAGAGTTAAAGTGAATAGAGGTAAATACTGTTAACTGATGGGGCACAGAGAAGATTGCAACCATTGTAATGAAGCTAAGTATATGATTTGCTGAATGTAAAATTAAAAATTTGCTTTGCAAACCTTCCCTCAATTCACAAATACAAAATAAGAACTCAAATTAAAAAAAAATGTATTAATCATCACATTAATTTGATATCTCAGGAAATTAGAAAGCATGTGCCATTTATTATGCATTTATTTTTCTCCCCATTCCCTCCCACCTTTGGGAGTATTTAAAAAAAAATCTTGTTATTATAATATACATAACATATTTGCCATATTAATAATCTTAAGTGTATATTTCAGCAGCATTAATTAAATTCACAGTCAACATCACTATTTTCAAAACTTTTTCATCATTCCTCCCCCTTTTTAAAACAGCTACAACTGTTATGGAAATAGCTACTCTTTATGGATACAAAAAAACAAAACAAAAAACTCTCTCACTGATGTCAAAGTAAATATGTAAATATTTAGTATCAAAAAATGAGAATTTTTTACATTTTCTATTTTGTCTGTATTGTTAATGGTGGTTGTTGTTAAACGCAGTCAAATCATTTCTGACTCATAGCTACCCTGTATAGGGTTTCCAAGGAGCAGCTGGTGACTTTGAACCACCGACCTTATAGTTCAAATCGATCTTGCGGTCCAGTGCTTTATCCCACAGCGCCACACTAGGACTCCATTGTTAATGGAAGTGTTGTGAATTATTTAATATGTCTCTTCTAGCCTTGTCTTTGTTACTTCCACCAAACAACTCTTTCACATAGGTCTGGGTAAAAAGTAGGTGACCGAAGTTACTGATAGGCTAACATGATTCAGCTGTAGATGTTTCACAGTTCGTTGTAATTGTGAAATTTTGGAACGCTATAAGGAGCTCTGGTAGCATAGTGGTTACGAATCAGGCTGTGAGCCACAAGGTCAGCAGTTTGAAACTACCAGCTGTTGCGTGGGAGAAAGATGAGACTTTCTGCTTCCATAAAGGTTTACAGCCTCGGAAACCCTGTATAGGGTAGCTATGAGTCGGAACCGACTCCACGGCATATAACAACAACAATAAAACAGTGTAGTGCTGTAGAAAAAGCTCAGGACTGCAAAGTTGGTTTGAACCACAAGGTCAGCGGTTTAAACTCACCAGTTGCTGCTTGGAAACCCTCTACTGGGTACCTATGAGTTGCTTAACAATAACACTTAACAATTTAACAGCACTTAACAAAAATAACAAACAAAGGTAGGTTTAAAATGAAGTCATCTAAGAAGCAGAAAGGGGTATCTCACTACATCGAAGAAGAACCAGGAGTAGAGATTGTACTTTGGACGATTCCTGAGCACTGAACCTTCCTGACCCAGTGACAGAAAAGCTGTGACACCAGAGAAGTGGCAGAGGAGTAGCAGCAGCAAGAACCAGAGCATGAGAAAGAGAAGTGGACTTCCCAGCCCACGGAACAAGTATAGCTGAGTAACTCTGGGCGAGTGTATTTAACTGGGGGGCTAGGTTTGCTGGCTCGTGGAGCCAAGTGCCTTTTCAGGCTGAGGCTTATGGTGGAGTGGGAGTCCTGGTGTGGCACTGTGGGTTAATGCGCCAGACTGCAAAGCTGTTTGAATTGCAAGGTTGCCGGTTAAAGCTCACTAGCTGCTCCTTGGAAACCCTATACAGGGTCACTATGGGTCAGAACCGGCTTGACAGCCATTTAACAACAACAATCAGCACGACTGAGGTGAAACTGTCCTGACTAGAACAACTGAGGCCATAGTATATATGACCCTGATTTATAACCTGCTGTTAACTTCCCTAATAAGCCCCTTAACTGTGTGTAGGTGCGGTGGGGGTGGGGGATGGGTGTACCTGTATATAGTACCTTTTCCTAATAGGCAAAAACTGGAAATAATCCAAATGTCTATCAACAGGCAAATGAATAAACAAATAGTAGCATATTAACAAGGAACTCTGGTAGCTCAGTGTTTATGAATTGGGCTGCTAACCTCAAGGTCAGTAGTTCAAAACTACCAACTGTTTCGCAAGAGAAAGATGAGGCTTTCTGCTCCTGTAAAGATTTACAGCCTCAGAAACCCTGTATAGGGTCTCTATGAGTCGGAACCGATTCCATGGCCCACCACCACCAAAACCAGTGTATTAACACATGGCATTCAACTATAACACATAAAGTACTAATACACGCAATATGGATAAATCTCAAAAATATGTTGAACAAAAGAAAACAGATACAAAAGAATGTAACATATACTATATGATTTCATTTATATGAAGTTCAAGACTAGGAAAAATGAATTTTTGCTGACAGAATCAGAACAGTAATTACAAATGGGAAATTGGGATTGATTGGAAGAGGACATAGGGAACAGTTCGAAGATTATGGAAATGTTCTGTATCTTTAAAGTGGTTTTTGTTACATGAATGTATACATTTAGTCAAGACTCATCTAATAGTACACTTAATATCTATATATTTCACTATGTTTTTACATTAATAATCCAAACTTGGTGGATTTTAACAGCTAACCTTTTTGTTAGCAGTACAGTGCTTATCTTACAACACCACACCAAGATTCCAAATAAGTAAATAAAATCAAACTCAAACCAGAGAGATGCAAATGTACTAAAATTGAGATCATTCCAATAGTGGAACAGGGAGGGACTAGATGCAAGGCCTCTCTGCCAATTAGTCAAAACGCCATATTGAGAAAGCACTTGTTTGTACTGAATCTGACAGAGAACAAATTATTGCATTAATAGGGCAAAACAGCATAAAGGCCCATTTCTTCCAATTTTGCTACATAATAAAGATCTCTCTGAGATTAACAAAGAAAAGTAAATATTCATACTTAATGTTGTTGTTGTTATGTGCCATGGAGTCGGTTCTGACTAACAGCGACCCTGTACTGGTTTTCCGAGGCTGTAAATCTTTATGGGAGCAGAAAGCCTCATATTTCTTTGGTGAACAGCTGGTAATTTTGAACTGCCGACCTTGAGGTTAGCAGCCCGATTCGTAACCACTACGCTAGTAGTGCTGAAATTGCTGAAAGCAAAATTTTCTTATTACCTGAACCACGAATGGGCTTCCCCACAATTTTTACAGAATTGAGCTGCACAATAAAAAACAAATTTTTTATTTAATAATACACTATTTTGTACCAAAGCTTCCAAATCTTCTACATCTTTTAAAAATAATATTTAATACTTACTAATCAACCAGACACTGTAAGAACTTTATATAAATTAACTCACTTAATGCTTACAACCCTGTGAGATACATTTATCACCCCCATTTTACTGATAAGAAAACAGAGGTTAAACAGCTTGCCTAAGGTCACACCTAGAAAGTGAAAGAGCTGTCATTAACATTACAGACTCAAATCCAACCCAAATCAGACACCAGGGCCAATGCCCTTAATCATTACAATTTGCAATGACCTCCAGGCTTCTTTCTGATATCTTTCTGCCTGTGCAGCACAATTTCACTCCTGCAATATAGTTCAATATAGTTTCTGAAATTTTCAGCAAAATCTCTAAATCAGCATTATCCCCAAATTACTTTAGAGGTAGTGATTATGAAGGATTCAGTAAATATTCAGTATGATTCTCTTTACTACTTATGAACAGTTCAAATCAGTATTGAGTGCTAACAACTAGAAAACCCAGTATTTCTTAAATTAAGCTACGATGTGCGATCTGCCTAGGTTCTAATGAATACCTACCCCTAACATTGTAAGGTGGGAATGGGCACATCATGTATGCAATGCAGTAGTAGCTCACTATGCCTCCATTTCACTTATGGCTAAAGATATTAAGCATCCTTTCATGTGTTTATTTGCATTTACAAATCTTTGATGATTTTATATCTACTGCATTGGGTTCTTGTTATTGTTAGGTGCCATCCTGTTGAGTACAACTCATAACAATCCTATGTACAACATAATGAAACACTGCCCAGTTCTATGCCATCCTTAAAATCTTTGACGTTTGAACCCTTATTGAAGTTATTATGTTGATTCATCTCAATGAGAGGCTTAACTCATTTTCGCTGACTCTCTAACTAGCATAATGTTTTTCTCCAGAGACTGGTTCCTTCTGATAACATGTCCAAAGTACATGAGACACAGTCTTACCACCCTCACTTCTAAGAAGCATTCTAACTGCATTTCTTCCAAGACAGATTTGTTTGTTCTTCTGGCAGTCCATGGTATAGGTATATTCAATACTCTTTGCTAACACCATAATTCAAAGTCATCTTCATACTTCCTTACTCATTGTCCACTTTCACAAGCATATAATTCAAAAGAGATCTTTTGCAGATCTGCCCAATGGAATATGTCATTTGATTTCTTGACTGCTACTTCCATGGGCATTGATTGTTGATTCAAGTAAAAGTAAAATGCTTGACAACTTCAATATTTTCTCCATTTATCATGCTGTTGCTTACTGATCCAGTGTTTTTTTTTTTTTTTTTTTTTTATGTTAAAATGTAATCCATACTGATGGCTGTTGTCTTTGATCTCCCTCAGTAAGTGTTTCAAGTCCTCTTAACTTTTAGCAGGCAAGGTTGTGTTATCTACACATCAAACAATTGTTAAGAGTCTTCCTTCAATCCTGATGCCACATTCTTCTCTGATTATTTGTTCAACATGCAGACTAAGTATAGTGAAAGGATATAACCCTGACACACATCTTTCCTAATTTTAAACAATGAAGTATCCAGAACATATGTAGATCTCTTCCAAGAGTGAAATGGCTCCATAAGGTAAGCAATGGACTACAAACCACAAGGTCATAGGCTTGAACCCATGAGCTGCTCCATGGGAGAAAAATGAGGCTATCTGTTCCTACAAAGATTTAATTCTCAGAAATCCTGCAGGGCCACTATGAATCGGAACTGATTCAACTGCACTTAACAACAATAAATAGATCTCTTACAGTTAGCAGGTGAGTGAGTGTTTTCACAGTTGCATCTCAGTTGGTATTTTGTCAATTCACCATTGCCTTCAGCATAGCTCAGATTTCTTCCTTTAATATTTTTGCCTATGGAATCCTTCAGTATTGTAATTTTTCAGTAGTTGAATTTTTCTTCAACTCTTTCAGCTACAGAAATGCCACTCTTCTTCAATATAAAGGCTAAACTTTCAATGGCTCATAAGTCCTGAGTGATCAAGCCTCTCCAGTTTTCTCTTACTCAGTTCTCCCTTTCTCCTCATTCTCTATAATGTAGTTACAATAATCTGGTTTAAAATGTCCCAGGTCCCACTAACCTCCAGGCACATTTCCTTCATAGTACTTTACACTTCTGGACATTATAGTCTTAGGAATATGTGATTTAATATCTCTCTCCTATTTCATAGTAGATATAAACATAATAATCATATGCATATAACTACTAAATAAACTCTATTTGTGCATTTTTTGAAGTTTCAGCATGCTCATCATATCCTCAAAGGAGTCCATGCCCTCACTCACAGACTTGACTCTTGAGTTCCTCTAGGAGTCCCTAGGCAGTGAAAATGATCACACATAGGACTACTAATAACCACCCCAAGGCATCTCAGAAGAAAAGTATAGTCATCTGCTTCTAAGAGTCACAGCCATGAAAATCATATGGAGCACAGTTCACTCTGAAATTTATTGGGTTGTCAGGAGTCTGAATTGACTTGACAGCAACAAGGTTTGGTTGTTTTTGTTTTTAAGGCAAAAATCTTATATCAGTATGATATTCTAAAAATATATGTTATTTCATTTTTGGAAATACATTGATAGTGTCTGGTTATCAATATTCTTTAACAATAACTGCAATACGTTTGATGATAAGGAAAGCAGTAACAATTTACTGAGTGCCCTTACAATAGTCTCCAATTACAGATTAGAAAAATGAGCATCAGAGAGATGAAATCATATGCTCATCACACCAGAGCAGGTATGCAAGCCCTAACAGAACTGATTCCAAAGCCTACACACTTTACAGCACTGTCTCCATTGTATAAGCATAGGAAAATTAATGTTGTTACATTTTGCAAAAAGGACAAATGGAAATCGCTACCATTATCGTCACTACAATAGTATCCACATTTTGTGAATATGGAATACTTAATACCAGTGACTGTCAAGCTATAGGTTTTCATGACTGCCTTTTTTTTTTTTTTGGCCAGGCCTTTGTTCTGAGCCAACTGAGTGGACTTGAATCTGCAACATTTCAGCTGACATCTGAGCGTATTAACTGCTCACACCACCCAGAGACTCCATGGCATACTTAAGTTCCCCTTGTTTAACTAAGACTTAATCATAAGCATTCTGATGATTGCTTACAGCTTGTCTTTGAAACGCTTCCAATTAGAAGATGAACTACATGAGTTATAAACAAACAAACAAAAACACTAATTTGTTATGTACTGCAATCAAATGCTAACCATAAGCCTCAAACACCTGAGGTGGACAGAAAATATTTCTGCTAAGAATATCACCATATGTGGTAGCATAAGCAATGGGCACCAAACTTTCTTACAATTTCTTCAACTAATTTTCCATTCTTATTCCTCTAGTTTATTCTCAAATCTTGGCACTGACCTAATAATTTCCAAGAAAGGCTGAAGGAAACTGGAATCTGTCAGTCTATACAAGACTAGCTGACTGTCTCCAGCTGAGTACTGGAATCACAGGTCTTAAAGGCTTTTCCAGCTGGAAACTAGACCCATTAAACAAGATTTAAAAAAAAAAATCTAGCTCTTATAAAACAAGGTATAGTAACCAAAAGGTATTCTGAAAAGAGCACTTTATATTTTTAGTAATTTTAAGAAAAGCATAAGATGTTCAAACAATTAATGAGTTAAGGTAAATGGTTTTATATAGCTCTGGAACAATCATTTCATATTGAATAGCATATACTGAGAATATTCTTAAATTCATTAGTATACTTCTGTTAGAGCTAAAAACCAATAGTCAAGTTGTACTACGTTAACAACCAATCATAACAACAATGTCTTAAGAGTGGATCAGTTTGGATTCCCATTAAAAATGAATCATTAAAGGAGTACTGAATTATGTGAAATACAGGCAATATGAAGAAAAGGTGAACATAAGTAAAGCATGAGGAAAAAGGAGGACACACTAATGAACACGGCACACACTAATGCCCACAAATAACCCACAGAGACAGAGAAAGTACCTGGAAAGCTGTGAGTGCGCCAGTCCCTGGGTTATACAGGCATCGCAGCGAAGGCATGCTGTCCGCCAGGCTGGAGCAGCCCAGCCACAGAGACCTGGGCATAGAGCACTGCAGAGAGAGGACAACTATGAGATGGGACAGTATGAGACGGGATGGCACAGATTACAGGAACTTTCAGGGTTTAGCTGCAATGCATCAGTGCAGTTGCAGCAGGCCTTTATGAGAGAAACATCTTCAAGAAACATACTACTTATTGGTTCTAACCCCAAGAGAAGCTCAAAAGAGGCACTAGTGGCCAAAAAGTAAGAAAAGAAAAAAAGATAACAAGTTCAAAAGACAAATATTTAATTAAAAATTGTGTTCCTGTTTTATATATGGGTTTAAAGGACATTTACTTTTTAATGCAATTAATCAATTATTTTCCTCTATACCTCAACTCACCTCCCACAGAATGAAATATAATGCATACTAAATAGAAAGGGAAATCTCATCTCTGCAGCATTTCAATATTGTGAATGATAATTTAGAAAACAAAATACTACAAGAAAATTAGTTTTAATAGAAGGTGGAGGGAAGGAAAAGAAAGTATTGTGGTCCCATGACTTTAAAAGCAATCAACACTGCATAGTTCTATGTTTTCTTTCTTTTTTAAAAATGTTTTATTGAGAATTATGTGATAGTTTACATGGGAGAACATTAGCTTTACATTCATCCTATCGTATTTTGTTTCATTGTCATGGTTACAATTCCCTCCATGCATCATCAACCAACCAAAGAGTATATACCCTGAAAGCCTGCCCTCTGGTCATCAGCACAAGTCCCTTTCCCTCTCTGGGTCTAGAGTCCCCAGCCACTCCATCTCTCCACGTCATCATCTCTGCCTCCATCTCTGGCATCACTTTCTCTGGATAGGGTCCCACACTCCGCTTTTCTCCCTTGATGATTCCAGGGACCGCTGCTCCTGGACTGCAAAGTCAATCACTCCCTTCCTTTTGCTACAAAACGTCTACCTTTACATTTCCAACCCTCACAGTCAGTCCTGATAACAATTATTCACTATTGTACCACAAGAGACCTATCCCCATCTACTTTCATAAGCCCCACCCAAACAGATTGGATACTATTCAGTGGAGATTCTACTTTCCTCTGCACCCTCTGGATCTAGGCTTCCTCTTGAAAACTTGTAAGCCAGTCACTTCTTGCCTTTGTAGCACCTACAATATGGGTAGCCAATGTCTAAGTTGCCCATCCCTGTCTACTCTGTGTAAGGAGTGGGTGGGAATGATCCTCACTGTAAAGATTTTTCCCCTCTTTTGAGCTACTGCATCCATAGGTTTAGGTCAAGTTCATCAAATTGTACCAGATTACTCTTTTTTTCCTCTTCTTTCTTCTTCTAGTTGAGCTCTGATCATCCAGTCACTGAAGCCAGGTCAAGTGGGTACTATCTGCAAGTGTGGATGCATATGCCCTCTCTTCTTATCAGTTGGACGCTTTACTCTCCACTCTAGTCCACTGTGGCTATGTCACTGACTCTGGGACCAATCGTCCCCAGGTCTTGCCACACTGTTGGCTAACCAGGTCTCCATCAGGGTTCACAGGAGTCTATTGAACACTGTAGGGCTTAGCTCACAGCTTCATTGCTGTTTTTCCCTCACTTCCCCTTATCTGTGACCAATGTGGTCACCAATCAGAGCACATGTCTGCTCGTGTATTCTCATTGAATCTCAGTCTTGGAAGGGGGGTTGCCCTGAGGGCACCCAACCAATTGCTTTGATGTCTCCTGGGCGAGCAACTTGCTTGTTCTTGTAGTAATCAGTTGGACTGCCATTATTGTTTTGCATTTTTCCAGTTGGTCTTTCTTTCAAGAAGTATGTTCTGTTCTTCTAGTCTCTCCAGGCTGGTCTTGCTTATTCTTTCAACTGGAAATTTCCCACCTCAGAAGATTCTGGACGGGGTCCAGGATTCCACCTATGATCTTATGTAATATAGAGGCGCTGCAGGAAGCCTCCTTCACTGGGCACGTTGTAGCCCCATTTTAGGTATTCCTATCAGTTATAGGCAGAAGACATATTTACAAGCTTTCTATGGTGATATTTCTGGCTATAACTTTTTCTCCCACTCAAGTGTCTATTTTATAATGGTATGCCAGGGAAACCAATATTCAAAAGATAAGCATTGTAACATTATTTCCCCCCTTTTGCCCATTCCAACCATGTCTCAATCCCTGCATCCCAGAGCCCTGTTGTTCCAAGGTTGTACATACATCATTATTTACCTCTGTCCCACTTAGCCCATGCAAACCTGCCTAATTGTTTTCCCATCCACTTTGTTCTTCCACTCCCCTCCCGCTTCTTGTGCACTGCCCCCCTCCCTAGCACCCAAACTATCCCCTGTCTATTCCCTACCTTGTGTTCAACCTTCCCCACCTCCCACATTCCGGTAACCAGCAAAGAATTCCCTCCCCCACTTTAGTACGGGTTCTTTTTCTTAGTCTTTTACAGAAGTGGTCCTATGCAGTATTTCTCCTTTTGTGACTGACCACAGTTTGTTTATCCATTCTTCAGCTAATGGGCACTTAAGACTGTCTCCATCTTTTTGCTAAAGTGCAGCCAGAGTGCTCTTTGGAGGCCAGGATGGCCAAACTTCGTCTCTCATACTTCGGACACATTGTCAGGAGGGACTAGTTGCTGGAGAAGGATATCATGTTTGGTAAGGAGGAGGGTCAGAGAAAAAGAGGAAGATCCCCAACGAGATGGACTGGCCAAGTAGCAGCATGGATAGACTCAAGTGTGGCAACAATAGTGAGGTTGGCCCGGGATTGGCCAGTGTTTCATTCTGCTGTGCATAGGATCACTATGAGTCGGTACTGACTCGACGGCACCTAACAACAACAAAAAAATGGCTAGTGATCTTGAACATTTCTTCATATGTTTGTTGGCTCCCCAGATCTCCTACTTGGTGAAGTATCTGTTCATGTCCTGTGCCCATTTTTAAATTGGGTTATTTGTCTTTTTCTTGTAAAGGTGTTGTAGGTTTCTATATATTTTAGAACTGAGTCCCTTGTCTGATGTGTCGTTGCAAAAGATTTTTTCCCATCCTGTGGGTTCCCTTTTGACTCTTCTGGTGGTCTTTTGATGCACATAAGTTTCTAATTTTTAGTATGTCCCAATCATCTATTTCGTCTACTTTTGTTTGTGTAGTTTTCAAAATGTTTGGTAGCCTGTGTGTTCCCTGAATTAGTGCCCTCACATTTGTCCCTATTTTTTCATTGATGGCCTTCATAATTTGGGGATTCACATTTAGGTCTTTAATCCATGCTAAATTGGTTTTTGTATAAGGTGTGTGGTAGACATCTTGTTTCTATCTTTTGCATATCGCTTTCCAGTTCTGCCTGCACCATCTGTTGAAGAGACTATCCCCTCCCCATGCGATATATTTAGGTATTTTGTCAAAAATCAGTTGGCTGTATGTGGATGGGTTAATTTCTGGATTCTTGATTCTGTTCCATTGAGCAATGTATCTTTCATTTTACCAGTACCAAGCTGTTTTGACCACTGTAGCTATGTAATAAATTTTGAAGTTGGGGAGTGAGAGGTTTCCAACCTTATTCTTCTTAGTTTTGCCTATGTTTTATATATATCTTGTTAGATTGCTATGCATGAACCAAAATGCATAGTTACCATAGCAGCTGCCTCTTCATCTTCCTAGGTGGGTTAAAAGGAATGGGAGGGCATGAAACAACCCAAACAGAAGGGAAAACAACAGAGAGAGAGAGTGAGAAACCCAGAAAACCACTGGTTTTAAAACTTCTTTACCAAATAAAAGTGAGTGTAACTATACATAATATTGTACAGGGTCAAAGTACATTGGAATCAAATCAATGGCAGTTGAGTTTTTTGTTTGTTTTGGCTTTAATAATGTATTCAGTAGGCAAAGGAGAAGAGGTAAAAATTATGAATTATAATAATATTAAGTAAATAATACCATCATTATTGTTCTTAACACTTTATAAAAGACTACTATGCCTTTTAGAATGATATTTTTACATGTTATATTTTTATAAGAAAAAGCAAAATACTTTTCCTCCATCAACTTGAGTATAATCACAGTCCAATTAAATCTAAAAAACTAAGTCACAACACATAAAAACAGGTAAATATTATTAAAATATAGCAGTAAATACATATAATACTAAACTTCAAATTATATGTTTTGAAATATGTACTATTCATTATGTGTTTTTTCTCTTCTTAAAACACTTTAGTTGTAGGCATTAATATTAGAAATCAAAATATGGTATTAATTGTTCACACTGTCTATAATTGATATATGGGTAGTATGTTGAAAAGGACTCCAAAGATGAGCTATGAAGGCTTCTACTTTCAAGATTATTCTCCTTGTTTTATAATAGAAGCAACTAATGGCCAGGAGAAAGGACCTCCTAGCACAAATCTGTACCCCATGTCCATGTAGTCAAAGTGGAGAAATTGGACTCTAAAGAAGAACACCTGCTGCAAGCATTTCTGATGAACATACCAAATCAAAGAGCTACACTTCTCTCAACTACTACAACAATCTCCTAACTTTGTTCATTGTTTGTTTATTCACCTCAAGCTATAATCCATTTTACCAACAGCAGCTAAATAGAATAAATACCTGTCTTCACTTTCTATTATCAGCTCACTCTCTAGAGTAATTCATAATGTTCCCTATACATATTGTATGAAACCCAAGCAGTCAATGTGACATTTCCCCACTGACTACAACAGCTCACTAATTTCAGAATCCTTCCAAATGGCCCTGGAATTCTAAGTAATTGTTGGCCCAGGATTGGGCAGTGTTTCGTTCTCCTGTGCATAAGGTCACTATGGGTCGTACCGACACGATAGCACCTAACAACAACAACAACTACCTTGATATTTTGTTGAAATATTTATTGTCTTACTCCTATGCCCTGGAACTTGTAATTCCCATCTTCCTCCCCTGCCAATCCACAGCCACCTTTTATTTCTGTAATCTCATTCTCTGTCAGTGATTGTAAATTGCAGAGTTCTCATACAGTGAGGAATAGGCACTGGAGAGAATAGGACAGTGTAGAACAAAAAAGCTTCTTCCTTCCCCATTCAGAACCACTATTTTACTCATATTATTGCTGTACATTGGAGGCATCATGAATGCTTTGCTAAAATAATTTTTATAAGTGAATCATAAAGTCTTCTGTTTTAATCTTTATTAAACAAGTATTTACTGAGCACCTTCCTTATACAGACCCTGTTATAAACATTGGGGTGGTGAAGTGTCGTCAAGTCAGTTCCAACTCATAACAACAGTGTATAGGGTTTCCAAAGAGTGATTGGAGAGTCTGAACTTCTGACCTCATGGTTAGCAGTCCAGTGCTTATCCTACAACTCCACACCAGGACGTCAGAAGTAGAAAAATTAATAAAAGAGACACTAATCCCTGTTTTAATGAAGCTTACATTCTAGTGGCATTCTCTTAACTTTCAATTTTCCTATATTAAAGATCCTTAAGGAGCTCTGGTAACGTAGTGGTTATGAATTGGGCTGCGAATCACAAGGTCAGCAGTTCGAAACTACCAGCTGCTCTGCAGGAGAAAGATGACGCTTTCTGCTCCTATAAAGATTTAAACCCTATACAGGGTCACTATGAGTCGGAACTGACTTCATGGCACATAACAACAACCGATGTAAAAGAAACTCAGTGAATTTTTCTACTTGTAATTGAGAGACACAGTAGTCAGAATTATATGAATGCTGAAGTCTCATACAGTTATTAGGAAGGAGGAAGTGAATCTGAGAAAAATGGGGGAGACTAAGAGGTCAGAGCAAACAAAAAGGAAGCATAAAAATATAAAGGAAGAAGAAAGAGAAAATGAAGTACACACTGGGAGATAGATTGGTATTTCTCTCCCTTCCCTTCAGAAGTGATTCTCATGCTTTTAGTCATGCTAAAGCCACCTGTATTTTGTACAGCACAGCTGGGTCTTCCATTAAATATAAAAAATCTACATATTTATTTGTATTTGTGAATATGTTCTTTGGTAAGTTTTTAAAGGCATTCCTCTTCTAAATGTTTTATTTCCACTGGATAAAAGAACCTGTTATTTTTAAAGTATGTACTTGATAAATTATGATGACTTCCCTGTTACTTATTCTAATTTTCTAATTCTATTTATCATCAATTCATCTCTATCTTCCATCAAGATTTCTACCAACTAGGAATTTAAAAGGAGTTACCCCACTGCCTTAAAACTAAAATTCCAAAATAAAAATATAATCAATAATGAGATGTATATACCCAAGAAAGCAACTAGATATACCAGGGTGATTTCCAAAATAGCTTTAACTTGCAAACACCACACAGAGGATACATTCTAGATTATTACAAGACAATTGGTGTGGGCATGAAAACTGCAATTGGATATAGTCAAATCTGCATATTTTATATATTATGGCTTAATTTAAAAACTAATTTTACAATTGGTTTGTATTGTAATAATTAATCTTACTCATACTGGTAAATGTCACTTAAACATTGGGAAACAAATAAAATAGGCTATAATTTTTATTCTACTCTTTGATTCTATAATTTTAAGAGCATTTCTAAGTGAAGGGAAAATCAAAGGTAACTTGGGCAATAAGTAACAGAGAGCAAAGGAGTGCCAATCTTGTTACTATTCGTATGACTTTTATATGTTTCAGGGCCACCTGATTGGTCAACTTCTGACAGAGACATAAGACATTTTTCAGTCCTTCAACATTTAATAGTGTCCTTTAAAATACCAGAAGAGCAGTTTTCTATTTAAAAGTTTAAACGAACCTTGTTATTTCTCCTTGCAAATTATATTTCAATTCCTAATATTTTCTTTCTACATTAAAAAATATTTAAATTTAAAAAGCAGTTTCTAAATTAAGCTGCAATTCAGCAACTATATGCTTGCATTTAAATATTTAACATTAACTATTAAAGGACTTGTGAATGGTCTATCCCTAGATATTTCTTATATGCAATATCAAAAGCTAAAACAAAGTATAGTTAATAGCTATGCCTCCATCCTACATAAATTCAGCCCGGCACAACACCTGTTTCTTCAGATCATTCCACCACACAAAAACTTTATTTTGCTACCAATTTCACCCCAACTGACTCTCCTATGAAAAATGAAAGAAAATCTGATGCTAATTTAGCACAACTGATGTTTGTTACCTAATTGAGAGAGAATTAATCAACTTTTGAAAAGTATACATGACATATTTTAAAAAAAGAAAGCCTGAACACGTTTTCTACAACTTGAGGAGAGAGAAAAACCTGAAACAACTGCAATAAAGATCCTCTGGTGCTTCCATTGCCCATTCGGTGCCACAGCACAGATTCTTTTACACAGAGAACACTAAAAACCTTGGCTCCTCCCAGCACTTGGCTGCCTGGAGTAATATCTAAGATCCTCCTCACCCAGAGATAGGGTCCTGCAGGCAAACAACTGGCCTCAGCATTTACTATACAAAAGCTGAATGACAAAGTCTCCTAAACTCAGATCCCTGTTGGTCAACATCTAGGAGTAATAAAAGCTATTAATAGTCAATAAAAAGAATGCTGCATGGAGAGTTTATGCATCCTCAAGTCATGTCTTAGTTATCTAGTGCTGCCATAACAGAAAAAAAACCCCACAAACGGGTGGCTTTAACAAACAAAATAATTTTCTCACAATTTGTTGTTGTTGTTATGTGCTGTCGAGTCTATTCTGACCCATAGTGACCCTGTATAAGGTTTCTAAGGAGCAGCTGGTGAGCTTACAGCATGAACCTTGCAGTTCAAACAACTTTGCAGTCTAACGCATTAGCCCACAGTGCCACACAGAGACCCAGCTATATGGGGAAGGTTTTCTATCTCTGTTAGCTTTGAAAAACATCCTTGTCTCTTCAGCTGTTTCCTGGTTCCGTGGAGATCTCCATATGTCTTGGCAGCTATCCTACCAAATCTCTTCTCTGTTGACTTGTTTCATCTCTCATATTCTACAAAGACTGATTCAAGATTCTACTTACAATAATCCTGAATCATTAATATAATAAAGACAACCATCCCAAAATGGGAGTAGGAAGAGGCTTCAAAAAGTTTTTGAAAAACAGAATTAAAAGATAATGGAATTTTCCCACTTTTTGAAACTCCCTCGTATATATCCACTGGCACAGAAATTTACAACACATTTAAAAAAAAAAAAAAAGATTTATTGTGAGTTATGTGATAGTTTACATGGGAGAACATTAGCTTTACATTCAGCCTATTGTATATCGTTTCATTGCCATGGTTACAATCCCCTCCATGCATCATCAACCAAACAAAGGGTTGCTGTTGTTGTTGTCAGGTGCCATCGAGTCAGAACCGACTCATAGCAACCCCATGCACAGCAGAACGAAACAATGTCCAATCCTGGGCCAACCTCACTACCGCTGCCACACTTGAGTCCATCAATGATGCCACCTGGCTGATCCATCTCATTAGGGGTCTTCGTCTTTTTCTCTGACCCTCCACCTTACCCAGCATGACATCCTTCTCCAGCAACTGTTTCCTCCGGACAATATGTCCAAAAAAACAAAGGGTATACACACTGAAAGCCTGCCCCCTGGTCTTCAGCACAGAACCCATCTCCCTCTCTGAGTCTAGAGTCCCCAGCCGCTCCATCACTCCATGTCATGGTCTCTGCCTCCATCTCTGGCATCACTGTTTCTCAGGGTAGGGTCCTGCACTCCGCTCTTCTCCCTTGATGGTCCCAGGGACCTCTGCTCCTGGACTGCAAAGTCAATCACTCCCCTCTGTTTGCTACAAAATGGTCTACATTTACATTTTCAACCCTCACAATCAGTCCTGATAACAATTATTCACTATTGTACCACAAGAGACCGATCCCCATCTACTTTCATAAGTCCCACCCAAACAGATTAGATACTACTCAGTGGAGATTCTACCTTCCTCCATGCCCTCTGGATCTAGGCTTCCTCTTGAAAGCTTATGAGCCAGTCACTTCTTGCTTTTGTTGCACCCCCATTTTGGGTAGCCAATGTCCAAGTTGCCCATCCTGTCTACTCTGTGTTTGGAGGGGGTGGGAATGATCCTTGCTGTAAAGATTTTTCCCCTCTTTTGAGCTACTGCATCCATAGGTTTAGGTCAAGTTCATCAAATTGTATCAGATTACTCTTTTTTTTTTCCTCTTCTTTCTTCTTCTAGTTGAGCTCTGATCATCCAGTCACTGAAGCCAGGTCAAGTGGGTATTATCTGCAAGTGTAAGTGTTCTTATGCATATGCCCTCTCTTCTTATCAGCTGGACACTTCACTCTCCACTCCAGTCCTCTGTGGCTATGTCACTGACTCTGAGACCAATTGTCCCCAAGTCTTGCCACACTGCTGACCAACCAAGTCTCCATCAGGATTCACAAGAGTCTACTGAATGCTCTAGGGTTTAGCTCATAGCTTCATTGCTGTTTTTCCCTCACTTCCTCTTATCTGTGACCAACGTGGTCACCAATCAGAGCACATGTCTGCTCGTGTATTCTCATTGAGTCTTAGTCTTGGAAGGGGGGTTGCCCTGAGGGCACCCAACCACTTGCCTTGATGTCTCCTGGGCAAGCAACTTGCTTGTTCTTGTAGTAATCAGTCGGACTGCCATTATTATTTTGCATTTTTCCTGTTGGTTTTTCTTTCAAGAAGTATCTTCTGTTCTTCTAGTCTCTCCAGAATGGTCTGTATGTCCTTTCAAGTAGAAATTTCCCACCTCAGAAGATTCTGGATGGGGTTCAGGATTCCACCTATGGTCTTATGTAATGGAGAGGCTCTGCAGGAAGCCTCCTTCACTGGGCACACTGCAGTCCCATTTTAGGTATTTCAATCAGTTATAGGCAGACGATGGACTTACAAGCTTTCTATGGTGATATTTCTGGCTATAACTTTTTCTCCCCCTCAAGTGTCTGTTTTATAATGGTATGCCAGGGAAACAAAGATTCAAAAGACAGCCAAGCTTCGTCACCGATAAGGGGAAGTCAGGGGAAAAAAAACAATGAAGCTGAGAGCTAAGCCCTACAACGTTCAATAGACTCCTGTGAACCCTGGTGGAGACCTGATAGGCCAGCAGTGTGGCAAGACCTGGGGATGATTGTGCCCAGAGTCAGTGACATAGCCACAGAGGACTAGAGTGGAGAGTGAAGTGTCCAGCTGATAAGAAGAGAGGGCATATGCACAAGAACACTTACACTTGCAGATAATACCCACTTGACCTGGCTTCAGTGACTGGATGATCAGAGCTCAACTAGAAAAAAAAGAACAGGGGAAAAAAGAGTAATCTGATACACTTTAATGAACTTGACCTATATCTATGGATGCAGTAGCTCAAAAGAGGGAACAATTCTTTACAGCGAGGATCATTCCCAACCCTTCCACACACAGGGTAGACAGGGATGGGCAACTTGGACATTGGCTACCCAAAATGGGGGGACTTCAAAGGCAAAAAGTAACTGGCTTACAAGCTTTCAAGAGGAAATCTAGAACCAGAGGGCCTGAAGGAAGGTAGAATCTCCACTGAGTAGTATCCAATCCGTCTAGGCCGGGATGATGAAAGGAAATGCAGATCCTTTTGCCCATTCATGTCTCAATCCCTGTATCCCAGAGCCCTGTTGTTCCAAGGTTGCGCACACATCATTATTTACCTCTGTCCCACTTAGTCCATGCAAACCTGCCTAATTGTTTTCCCATCCACCTTGTTTTTCTACTCCCCTCCCCCTGTGTACTCCCCCCCTTCCCTAGCATCCAAACTATCCTGTGACTATTCCCTACCCTGTGCTCCACCTTTCCCTCCCTCCCCTCCCCCAACCCCCAACATCCCGGTAACCAGCAAAGGAACTCCCTCCCCCACTTTAGTATGGGTTCTTTTTCTTAGTCTTTTACAGTAGTGGTCCTATGCAGTATTTCTCCTTTTGTGACTAATTCACTCAACATAATGTCCTCAAGGTTCATCCTTGTTATGTGATAACTTACAGCTTCAAGGTAGCATAATATTCCATTGTGTTTGTGTACCCCAGTTTGTTTATCCATTCTTCAGCTGATGGACACTTAGGCTGTCTCCATCTTTTTGTAAATAATGCTGCTATGAGCATTGGTGTGCTTACATCTACTCGTGTTATGACTCGTATGTCTTGTGGGTAAATACCAAGTAGAGGAATCGCTGGATCATAAGGTATTTCTTATTCATATTCTATTTCCTTATTCATATTCTATTTCCAACCTTCTGAGGAAGCCCCATATTGCTTTCCAGAGAGTTTGGACCATTTTGCAATCCCACCTGAAATGCAGTAGTGTCCCATTCTCTCCACATCCTCGCCAGCATTTACTGTCCTCTACTTTTTTGATCTTTGCTGTTATTGCCGGTGTGAGATGATATCTCATTGTTGTTTGGATTTGTATCTCTCTAATGGCTAGTGTACAGGGTCGCTATGGGTTGGAACCGATTCGACGGCACTAAACAACAACAACAACAATGGCTAGTGATCGTGAACATTTCTTCATATGCTTGTTGGCTGCCCAGATCTCCTCCTTGGTGAAGTGTCTGTCCATATCCTGTACTCATTTTTTAAATGGGTTATTTGTGTTTTTCTTGTAGAGGTATTATTGTAGTTTACTATATATTTTAGAAATGAGTCCCTTGTCTGATGTGTCATTGCAAAAATTTTCCCCATCCTGTGGGTTCCCTTTTGACTCTTCTGGTGTAGTCTTTTGATGCATATAAGTGTCTAATTTTTAGTATGTCCCAATCATCTATTTTATCTACTTTTGTTTGTGTGGTTTTCAAAATGTTTGGTAGCCTGTGTATTCCCTGAATTAGTGCCCTCACATTTGTCCCTATTTTTTCATTGATGGCCTTCATAATTTGGGGATTCACATTTAGGTCCTTAATCCATGCTGAGTTGGTTTTTGTATAAGGTGTGAGGTAAAGGTCTTGTTTCAATCATTTGCATATCGCTTTCCAGTTCTGCCTGCACCATCTGTTGATGAGACTATCTCCTCCCCATGCGATATATTTAGGTACTTTGTCAAAAATCAGTTGGCTGTGTGTGGATGGGTTAATTTCTGGATTCTCGATTCTGTTCCATTGAGCAATGTATTTTTCACTGTACCAGTACCAGGGTGTTTTGACCACTGTATCTGTGTATTGAAATTTGAAGTTGGGGAGTGAGAGGTTTCCAACCTTATTCTTCTTCTTAAGCAGTGCTTTGCTTTTCTGTGTCTCTTTCCTTTCCATATAAATTTTGTAATTGTTTTTCCCATCTCTTTGAAGAATGTCATTGGAATCTAGATTGGGATTGCATTATATGTGTTAATTGCTTTGGGCAGTATTGACACAAATATGGATAAGACTTTAAGTATATTCCATCCTGAGGCAAAGTTTCTCTTATCTATAAACCTATGAAATCCAGAATATGAGTTACCTGTTTCCAAAGTACAATGGTAGAACAGGTGCAAGGTAGACATTTCCATTATAAATGGAAGAAATTTGAAGGAAAGAAGTAATAACAGGCATCCAAGCAAATCCATAATTCAGCAAAACAAAAAAATGACATTAGCTCTCAAGGCTTTGGAGTCCTGGTGTGGTGCTGTAGTCTAGGCACTAGACAGGTAACCACAAGGTTGGTGGTTCCAAGCCATCAGTTCTTAGATAACCTATATTCGGTCGGCGTGAGTTGAAATTTACTCAATGGCACTTAGCAATAACAACTCAAGGCTTTAAAACAATTCTCTCTTTTCTGAGACTATCTGGGCAATGGTCTCCCCCTCAGACTCTAGGTGTTAGCCATACTCTCTGGATTCAAGGTGGAGGTCTCTAGGTGGAGGTCACTGGGCCCTGGGCTTCAGCTCCACCTTTCAGGCCCACTGGGATAGCAACTTGGCTCCCCTGGCTTTGGGTTGTACCATTCTCCTACTTCATCTGAGTAGTGACCTTACCCCTAGATCCTGGCAGGCCCCATCCTTCTGTTCTTTTGGCAGCCCTGCCCCCTCAATTTGGGGCAGAGGTCCATCACCTTAGCATGCTTTAAAGGTAGTCTCACAGTCCTGAACCAAGCTGGTGAAGGTCTTTAAAACCTGGAAGGCTATGTTCCCACTCTTTGAGGTCCAGAAGACTGAGGCTTCACCCTCTTTTTGACACCAAGAAAAGTGCTTCCTGGGGTCCTTTCAAATTCTCTTGCTATCTGAACAGCTCCTTTTCTTTTCTTGGAAGCAAACAGGTATAGCTCCTTTGGCCTCTTTCCTGCCTGTAAAATGCCAAGAGACCAGCAGCGTCCCTTTGTCCATTGTAGGTCCCCTTCGGTATAGACTCTTCACCAGAAGCCACTGCAGAAAAAGCAGCACCCTTGCATTGTCCAGTCACATATTCGTATTTTCTTTTAAAGCCTCACCATATATATTCTCTGAATGACAGAAACTTTCTCTGTAATTCTACTTCCCTTCTGAGCCCTCACCAGAATTGCCCTTGATGCCTATAATTTTACCAAAAGTCTCTTCAAGGCAATTTAGGCTTTTACTATTGTTGTTGTTGTTGTCACATGCTTGCTGTTGGGTCAATAGGGTTTCCAAGAGTGACTGGTGGATTTGAACTGCCGACCTTGCAGTTAGCAGTCCAATGCCTACCTTACAGCACCACGCAAAGGTTTCAAATCTCTTCTAAACTCCATCTATTACCCAATTCCAAAACCACTTTGACATTGTGGGTATTTTTTTAAAGTTGCACCCCACTCTGGTACCAAATTCAGTCTTAGTTATCTAGTGCTGTTATAACACAAACATCACAAATGGGTGACTTTAACAAATCCCAGAAGAACACAGTTCAAAACTACCAACTGTTTGTTCTGTGGGAGAATAGGCTTTCTATTCCTGTAAAGATTTATAGCTTCAGAAACCCTATGCAGGGTTGCTATGAGTTGGAACCGATGACACAGCACATCACCACCACCACCACCAAGCGCCAAAAGAACTACAGTATTCCATAGGCCATGTAATACATTGACTCTCCCTCTACATATTCAATAACAACCTCTTAAGAAACCCTAAAAAGGGAAGAAATTAACAAATCACAGGATATCCACAAAGAAAATACACCTTCACATAGAAAAAAAGAACATGATGAGAAAACATGTAAACAAAATAAACTCAGCACAGAAAAATATTGTGAAACAAAGAAACCAGCAGCACCACACACACAAAAAATCACAGCAAAGTGGCAACAATTAATTCATAGCTATCGATAATTACAATGAATGGATTAAATGTACGCATCAAGAGACTGAGAGCAGCATAATGGACAAGAAAACTGGATCCTCTCTACAAGAGATACATCTTATACAGAAAAACAAAAATGGACTAATTATCAAGTGATGATGAATCTGTGCAACATCACATAACCTGGGTGGATCTGGAAGACATTATGCTGAGTGAAATTAGTCAATCACAAAAAGACAAATACTATAATGAGAGGAATGTTATAAAAAGCTAAAAAAAAGTTTTTCTTGGTAAATGAAATATTCTATATGATTAAAGGTGAGGGGTGGGAAAAATAATAAAGCGGATAGAGGTAAATACCATAAAAAAAATGAAGTGAATATAGGTAAATACTGTTAACTGAGGTTTCATGGAGGGGATTGCAATCATTGTAACAAAATAAAGTTTATTCTTTGTTGAATGTAAAACTGATGATCTGCTTTGTAAACCTTCATTCAATTCACAATAAAAGTTTTTTTTAAAAAAGCAGCGTAAGAGACAGAGGACGTTAATTATGCCATGATTAAAGGTTCAACTGAAAAAGAGGTCATAACCATAATATCTAAGTTCCCAATGAAAGTGCCTCAAAATACATATATCAAATGTTAATAAAACGGATGAAAGAAATAGACAACTCTACAATAATATATTTTAATACACTACTTCCAATGAAGGACAGAACAACTAGAAGGAAACTCAACAGACACAGAAGAACGAAACAATACAATCAACCAACATGACCTCATAGACTTATCCAAACTATTCTTTTCAGTGCATGTGGAACACTCTCCAGAATAGACTATATGTTATGCCACAAAACATGTCTCAAAAATTTTATAAACATCAAAATACCATAAAGCATTTTCTCTGATCACAATGCTATAAATTAAAAATGAACAACAGGAAGATCAAGGGGGGAAAAAAAATCAATATATGGAAATTGAATACTACAGTGCATAAAAGATACTGGGTAATAGATCAAATTTTAAAAATGTAATTAGAAGTGAAACAGGTGACATCACAACAGAACCAACAAAAATAAAGAGGATAATAACAGAATACTATGAAGAATTGTGTGTCAGGGCTGTATCTTTCACCATATTTACTCAATTATATGCTGAGAACCTCAGTGGAAAAGAACACAAAAAAATCCTCACAACAGGATCAATAAACAACATCATGACAAATGGAGAAAAGATTGAAGTTGTCTAACTCTTCATTTTGCTTGGATCAACACTCATGGAAGCAGAAGTCCAGAAATGAAATGATGTATTGCATAGGCAAATCTGCTGCATAAGACCTCTTTTGAAGTGTTCAAGAGAGCAAAGAGGTCATTCTGAGGACTAAGGTGTGCCTGACCCAAGCCATGATAGTGTTAATAGCCTCAAATGCATGTGAAAGTTGGACAATGAATTCAGAAGACTATAAAAGAACTAATGCATTTGAGGTATGGTGTTGGAGAAGGATATTAGTTACCATGAACTGCCAGAATAACAAATCTGTGTTGAAGAAGTAAAATCAAATTTTTCCTTAGAAGCCAAATGGCCACACTTTGTCTCTCATACTTTGAGCCAGTCCCTGGAGAAGGACGTCATGCTTGGTAATGTGGAGGGTCTGAGAAAAAGAGGAACACCCCCAACGAACTGGATTGGTACAGTGGCAGCAGTTGCGGGCTCAAGTGTCTAACAGTAGTTGTGAGAATGAATGGTGCAGGACCAGAAAGCATTTTGTTTTATTGTGCATAGGAATGCTATAAGTCAGAACCACTCAACGATTATGGTAAAACTAAAATAAGGGTTCTAAAAAGTGGATGGAGGACTGGGGGGTAGGAGCAGTAGCAAAGTAAAGTAGCATCATTACCAAGAACAGGTTTCCATGAATGCAACCTGCATTTAAAAAAGTTCTTGAACACAATTATGAACTATAGACTATGGACTCAATTAAATTCATCCATCATTCAAATATTTATTGTGCATTAGCAGAGTAGAAATAGGCAGTGTACAAGGAAACGAAAATTTATTAGGCATAAATCATTTGTCAGACACTGCTAAATCCATTATTTTATTTAATCATTACAACCCTGTCAAACAGTTTATAATATTTTCACATTAATAGGAGAGTAGACTCAACTTCAGAGATGCTACAATGACTAAATGGCAATGCTAGAAATGGGACTCCTATGTATTTGATTCCAAAATCCAGAGATCTACTCTATTTGTTGTTGTTGTTGTTAAGTGCCGTCGAGTAGATTCTGACTCCTACTGAACCTATATAGGGTTTCCGAGAAGCAGCTGGTGAGCTTGAACTGCTGACCTCGCAATTCAAAGCGACTTTGCAGTCCAGTGCACTAAACCACAGCACCACACCAGGACTCCATATACTCTATTTAGGGATGTAAATTAACTAACATGTACAGTAACTGTAAGTAAAAATATAATAGTGCACTAAATTGTGTTAATTATGCAAGTACTATTGCTGCTGCATGAGGAAGCTTCAAAAACTTTATGGAAGAATTCCATCATCTTGTAATTAAATTTCTCCAAACTTTTGGAAAATCACTTGTATAAACTTAGTTAAAATTTCTAAGTTTTAGAAAACTTCAATGCAGACTTTAATTTGATTACAGCATTTGTTACTTGTAAATGAATTTGTTAGTCTCTTCTACCAGGCTGCATTCTTTAGTGATAAAATCCATTTCTTATTCCTTTTATGTCCAACATCTTAGCAGATGTTCAATAAATGTGTGCTTAATAGTGACAGAACAGTGAAAACTATATATCAAAGGGAAGGAAAGTAAACAGTTTGCCCATGTAACAGTGAGAATATTGCTAAAATAATACTCACTGGTTACTTTATTGACATTGAGGTATCTAGACTGGAAGGTCTATGTAGGATAGCACCAAAAAAAGCATGTAGCTATAAATGATATAATGTATTAACAGCTTACAAAAGCTCTTTCACAACTGATTATCTTCTTTACATGCACAATAAACTAGTAAGGAATACAGGACCCAGAAGGAACATTACCAAAAGTTATGATCAATACTTAAAACTAAAAACCAGTTGCCGTTGAGTCAATTCAAGCTCATGACAACTCCACAGTGTGTCAGAGTAGAACAATGCTTCATAGGGTCGTCAGTGGCTGGTTTTTCAAAAGCAGATTGCCAGGTCTTTCTTCCAAATCACTGGGTAGACTTCAGCCATCAATCTTTTGGTGAGCATATTAGTCATTTGCGTGGTCAAAGGTACCTAGTAAGTGGCTGAGATGAGGTTCAAAATCAAATATTAAAACTAGTTAGGGTAGTTCCACATAGAAATGGAACAAGTCTGGCATGAAGTTCACTCCATTATTAAAGGCGAGAATGGGGACAAAACCCAAAAATATAATCAAGGTTACTGAACTGCATACATATTGTTGGATCGGTGTGTGTTCTGTTGTGTACATTTCTCAACCACAACAAAAATATATGATATATATTTAAAAAAAGAAAGAAAGAACAACAACAAAAGAAATGAAGCTCCAAAGGTAGTTGGGGGCACTCGATTAACTACAGAAACTAAAAAAAGGGTAGCTAGATCAAGAGCTTGTAACCATTAACATAATAGACACTGAAAAACTAACTTTGGATGAGAGAAAACCAATGTGTTAGTAAAATTATGGCATGAAAACTTGGATATGAACCTGTAATGATCAGACAGATGTAGGAATCATTGGCTTCTATATAACTTGTGATGTATGAGGTTAAAAGGATTTGCTATAAAAATACCATTTTTTTTGGTTTTGTTTTATTTAATTGATTCCTTTCCTCCCCCACTCCCCGCACCCAACCACCTTCCCCATCTGAACAATTCAGCAGGGTGTTATTCAGTTTCCATGTATTTGCCTTTATTTTCTTGGTCTTCCTATTGTTGATTTTTAATTTGATAGCATTGTGGTCTGAGAAGATGCTTCGTAGTATTTTGATGTTTGTAAATTTATGAAGGCTTGTTTTGTGGCCTAACACATGTTCTATTCTGGAGAATGTTCCATGTGCACTGGAAAAGAACATTTATTGTGCTGTTGTTGGGTTGAATGCTCTGTACACATCTATGAGGTCCACTTGGCTGATTGTGTTGTATAGTTCCACCCTATCTGAACAATTCCACCCTACAACAGCTATTATACTCTAGAACTGATCATTCAGTAAACATCAAGTTGAGAACTTTTGGAGTCTGAGTGGGGTGAAAAGGGGTGTCCCTGACAGAAGGACCTGATGTTGGAGTCCAAGTAAGATTGGTGGTAGAGGTGGTTAATGTGCCATGGAGTTGGTTCTGACTCATAGTGAATCTATATTGGGTTTCTGAGGCTGTAAATCTTTACAGGAGCAAAAAGTCTCATTTTTCTCCTACAGATCAGCTGGTAGATTCGAACTGCTAACTTTGGGTTGCAGCTCAGCTCATAATCCACTATGCTACCAGAGCTCCTTTTAAGTAGGATTGGGATGGAGGGAGGGTAATTTGGACACTGTGTGATTCCAACTACATGACATTTAGGAAAAGGCAAAACTACTGAGACAGTAGAAAAATCAGTGGTTACCAGGAGCTCAGAGAGGATGGAGACGAAAAGGATGAACAGGAAGAGCATGGGGTGGGCTTAGGACAATTAAACTGTTTTATATGATACCATAAAGGTGGATAGAAGTTTAGTGTGATGCTGTAGGATAAGCACTGAATCACAAAGTCAGTTTGAACAACCTAATGGTGGATACTTGACATTATGCGTTTGTCAAAACCTACAGAGTCGTACAATACAAAGAATGAACCTTAATCTAGAGTATGCATTTTAGTTAATAATAATTAACAATGGTTCATCAGTTGTAATGAATGTACCAATGAAAGATGTTAATAACAAGGGCAACAGTTTGGGGGCTATATATGGGAATTCTCTGTATAGCCTGCTCAATTTGTGTAAACCTAAAACTGTTCTAAAATTTTAAGTCATTATTTTAAAAACAAAAACAAACGAAAAACTGCCCAATTGGGTAAGTCAATGTGGGGATGGAACGGATGAAAGCTGGAACCCTCGTGGAGTGAGGAAACTAGAGCAGCAGTTGGTAAGCTGAAGGAGGTATCTGTATGATGGCACAAGGCAGCAGAGAAGCCCCTAATAGGCTGAAGAAGGCATTCACTGAGGGTGGGGGGACAGAGGGTCAGCACTGATTGTGTGACCGAATGGATGAAGAGGGTGGAAGGGGCAGCCCAGTGCAGGTTGCCAAACCCCAAAGGGGGTGAGGAAGGCATCAATGCAGGGGGAGGGGGGTAGAAACTGGAAGAAACTTGTAGCAGCAAAGGGAGATGGATTATACAGAAAGATTGATCAGATAAGGAAGACAGATAAAAAGAGAAGATAGTAAGAGGCAGGTTTCTCAAAGAGTAGTTATAAATACAGAAATGAAGAAAATGAGAATATTAAGTTGCCACACTAAAACTCAAAGCTCACTACATACAGAGAAATCTCTAACAAGTTACTCTATCTACCGAGAGGGGCTAAAAGCAGGAACATCCCAATAGCAATGATTCTAAATCCCACTCTCCACTAAAAGGTACCAGTCTCATTGAAACAATGGCTGATTCCAGGGATCTAGAAGGGAAAGTTTAAGGGGAGCTTGGAAAATCTTAGATGCTCAAAGAATGGTGAAATGTCAAAATTACACAGAAGCCAGTATGAAAGATTCTGATAGAACCTATATCTTAGACAAATTGAACAACTCCTTAGAAGCCCTATACAGGGTCACACTATGAGTCAGAACAGATTTTAAGGCAAGAAATTCTGACAACAATCATATAAGCTTGGAAATGGATTCTTCCACAATTAAGCCTAGATGTTGTTGTTGTTGTTGTTGTTGTTAGATGCCATCAACTATATGTCCAAAGTATGAGAGACGAAGCTTAGCCATCTTGGCCTCTAAGGAGCACTCTGGCTACACTTTTTCCAAAACGGATCTATTGGTTCTTTTGGCAGCCCATGGCACTTTCAATATTCTCCTCCAACACCATAACTCAAAGACATCAATTCTTCTATGGTCTTATTCACTGTCCAGCTTTCACTGTATATGAGGTTATTGAAAACCTACATATGTGTGTGACCCCATATCTCGCCAACACCTTGACTACAGTCTTGTGAGAAATTTTAAGGCAGAGGACCTAGGTCAGCCATACCCAAACTCTTAACCCAAAGAAACCATGAGATAATAAATGTGTGTTGGATGCTATTATAAACCATTACGTTTGTGGTGATTTGTTATGCAGCAATAGATAATCCACTGAATAAAACAGAAATACTTAAGTCCATAATTTAAGACAGTATCACTTCTATGATACACATCTTGGATCTAGTCATGAGAAAACACCAGAAAAACACAAATCAAAACTGTTTTATAAAATAATTAGCCTATAATTTCAAGAATGTCAAAGTCACAAAAGCTAGGAAAAGACTGAAGAACTATTTCATGTTAAAGAAAGGTAAAGAGATATGACAACAAAATGCCACATATGATTCTTGACTAAATTCTCTTGTTATAAAGGACATCTATTGGGAGAAACTTGAATGAGGTCTCAGGATTATCTGGTAGTGATGTGTCAATACCAATTTCCTTATTTTAACAGTTGTTTGGGGGTTATATATGAGAATGCTCTTGTTTGTAGAAAATACACATTTGAGAATAAAACATAAAAATATTATAAAAATGCATACTGAACATTTGCTTTTGGTTATAATGGTGCCATGGCTTGAATTGTGTCCCCCAAAAAAGATATTGTGAAGTCCTAACCTCTATACCTGTGAACATGACCTTGTTTGGAAATAATTATTCTTCTGTTATGTTAATGTGGCCCTACCCCTAAATGGTGTCTTACAAAAGGGAAAGCAGATATAATCACCCATACAGAGAAAGAAAGATGAAAAAAGAGGGAAAATGCCATATGAGGCTCCATCTACAAGCTAATGAACACCCTAACAGAATGTCCTGAAATGCCAGGACTGCTAAAAGCTAAAAGCGACAAGGATTAATATCCTAGAGCACAATCCTACAGATGTCCTGAATTCAGGCTCCAGCCTCCAAAACTCTGAGACAATAAATTCTTGTTCTTTAAAGCAAATAATTTGCTATATTTTAGTTACCGCAGCACAGCTAATATCAGACGTTGGCATCAGGCTAAATTCCATACAGAAACACAATTATAAAAGATGAGCAAAACATTAAATAGTTTGAGGACATCAGAGAGCAACTAAGCCAACCAAGCCATTAAGGGCCAAAGTAAAAGGGAAATGTAATGAGGTAAACTTGTCATTTCATCCATAATTTCCCCTTCAGGCATTTGCTGATATCTGGGGTTTGCATGTGTAGTATGAGAAGCACATTCCAACAATCTCATGAATTTTTTTTTTTTTTACTGAAATTTTTACTAGGGCCTTTCTGGTGACACCATGTAAAAAATCCTGCCTTACTGGTGACACCATGAAAGACTACATGAACCAGAAAGGGAAGGACACCAGAAGTAGAACATCCTCAACTAAATCAAAAGGACATGCCTTTTTTTAAAAAGAAAGTAATAATAATAAGCATTAGTTATCAAATATAGACTTTAAAATAATCTTGTTTAAGATATTCAAGAAAACAGATGAAAAAGTGGGGAATTGCTCCAAAGAACTGGAATCTAAATAGACAGACATCTACTCCTCACTTATCAACTGTTTGTGAGAGGGAGATAGGCCACACAATCACTGGTAGTTCACACTACCTAGATCAGATAGAGGAGCCAGGCCTAGCCCACAGTGAGCATGAGGCATATGGGCTACAAGGTTGCAGCAGGAGCTGAGGACACAGCAGTTCAGTGGGGGGCTCAGAAGCTTCTTCTTCCAAATAGGCCTCTCTAGGAGTCCTGGTGTGGCACTGTGGGCTAATGCATCAGACTGCAAAGTCGTTTGAACTGCAAAGTTGGTGGTTCAAGCTCATCATCTGCTCCTTAGAAACCCTATACAGGGTTGCTATGGGCCAGAATCGACTCGACGGCACTTCACAACAATAACCAGCTCAACAGCCGGGCCTTACCTGCTCACATGCCTGGAAGCTACCCACTGCCAAGGCCTGTCTCTGGGGCCAGTGGAGCAGGAAAATGGAGAAGTAGGCATGGGAGTTTTCACATGGAGCACTAGAGCACAGTCAGGTGACAGTGGGCCCATGCTACTTCAAAGACAGCAGACAACCCCAATCAACCACTGTTACTACCCCCAACTCCATAGCGATGGCAGTGGGGAAAGAGGATCCCTGTGGCATGAGCATCCTGAAATGTGCCAGGGGTGCCTATGTGTTGTTGTTGTTAGGTGCCATTGAGTCGGTACCAACTCACAGCGACCTTATTTATGCACAGCAGATCGAAACAGTGCCCGATCCTGGGCCAACCTCACTATTGTTGCCACGTTTGAGTCCATTGATGCTGCCATTTGGCCAATCCATCCCCTTGGGGGTCTTCCTAATTTTCTCTGACCCTCCACCTTACCAAACATAATTTCTTTGTCCAGCAAGGGGCGCCTATTAGGAAGTGAGCAACCAGGAAGTAGGGGGGAAGGGACACCAGTGCTGTGTAATGCCAAATTTCAACTAATGACCTGATCTCTTTAAAAACTAACCATATGATAAGTGAAGGATAGGAATATAAATAATTTAGAAATTCTGTAGCTAAAAAAGTATAAGACCTGCAATTAAGAATTAAATCAAATGGTTTAAGAGACGGTTAGAAATAGAACATGTCAAAATATGTGAACAGAGATCAGCAGAAAAATCACTGGGCTGATGCAAAGGTAAATAAAATATTTATTTTAAAAGAAAAATATTTAAAAGTCTGAATACTTGTATAGTATTGTAAAGATTGATAAAATAGCATAAAAGCAACCCTTGAAGAGGACTAGAGTGGAGAGTGAAGTGTCCAGCTGATAAGAAGAGAGGGCATATGCATAAGAACACCCACACTTGCAGATAATACCCACTTATCTTAGCTTCAATGACTGGATGATCAGAGCTCAACCAGAAGTAAAAAGAAGAGGAAAAAAAAAAAAGTATTCTCATACAATTTGATGAACTTGACCTACACCTATGGAAGCAGTAGCTCAAAAGAGGGAACAAGTCCTTACAGCAAGAATCATTCCCACCCCCTCCACACACACAGAGTAGACAGGGATGGGCAACTTGGACATTGGCTACCCAAAATGGGGGCCGGGGGGCTACAAAGGCAAGAAGTGACTGGCTTACAAGCTTTCAAGAGGGAACCTAGATCCAGAGGGCCTGGAGGAAGGTAGATTCTCCAATGAATAGGATTCAATCTGACTAGGCGGAGCTAATGCAATGAAATGCAGATGGGTCTCTTGTGATACAACAGTGAATAAATGTTATCAGGACTGTTTGTGAGGGTGGGAAATGTAAAGGTAGACGTTTGATAGCAAGGAGGGGAGTGATTAACTTTTCAGTCTAGGAGCGGAGGTCCCTAGGACCATCAAGGGAGAAGAGCAGAGAGCGGGACCCTACCCAGAGAAGCAGTGATGCCTGAAATGGAGGCAGAGATGATGATGTGGAGTGATGGAGCAGCTGGAGACTTTAGATCCAGAGAGGGAGAGCAACTGTATGCTGAAGACCTGAGGGGTACGGGGGAAGGACTGCAGGGTATATACCCTTTGGCTGGTTGATGATGCATGGAGGGGACTGTAACCATGGCAATGAGACGATATACGATAGAATGAATGTAAAATTAATGTTCTCCCATGTAAACTATCACATAATTCACAATAAAACATTTAAGAAAAAAAAAAAGCAACCCTTGAAAACATACTGAAAAATTTCAAAAACTAATGAAAGCCATCAAGAAGCTCTACAAATACAGCATGACAGAGTTCAAAAAAATTACTTTAAAGTACTTTGTACACAACTACTGAAAATCTAAAACTTAAAAAAAAAATTTTTTTAATGTAGGCAATGGGGACACATTACTTTCAAAGAAGCAACAATTTAAAACATATAGTTGTCATTTCAATAGAAACAATAGAAAACAGAAGACAATGGAATGGCATTCTTTAAGTTCTGAAAGAACATAACTGCCAGACTAAAATACTATATACTACCAAAATATCTTTCAATAATGAAGGCAAAGAAAAACCCTTTCAGACAAACAAAGTGACACAATTCACAGTCCATAGATTAGTTTTTGAAAAGGGAGAAGAAATATCCCAAATCTAAGTGTTTGAATACATGAAAGAGCATAAGAAAAAGTATATAGATGACTAAATGTAAGTAATTGCTGATTGTTTATAACAAAAATAAGAATGTGTCTTCTTTTTTTTAAGTTGTAGTTTGGGTGCAAGTTTACAAAACAAATTAGTTTTCCATTCAACAATTCATACACATTTCATGACACTGGTGCAATCCCTTTAATGTAACAACATTCTTCCCACTTCCTCCCTAGGCTCTCTAGGTCCTTTTTGTCTTACTCTTCCTGCCTTCTGTGATTTATTTTTGTGCAAATGCTGCCCTTTTGGTCTCATATGGTTGATTTCAATGAGGAGTACTTTAACAATAATGTTTTGTCATAAAAATAAGTGACAATATTACAGTTAAAGGTGGAGGAGAAAAGCAAAGATACTTAAAGTACCATAAAGTCTTTGTACTGCCCAGGAATTAGTAACAGTGCTAATTTAAGGTATAGTTTATTCAGTCAAAATTGCATGGCAATCACTATAATAAAAATTTTAAAAAGTATAAATATCAAGTAATAGAGAAAATGAGAGAAAAATGAAATGATACAAATAGACGATTAATACAAAACTAGGTAGGCATGGGGGGATGAAAAAAAATTAACCTAATGATGGTAATTATATTTTGTGTGTGTCAGAACTAAGCAAAGTAAGCAAAACTCCTACTGTTGTTGTTGTTGTTAAGTACCATGGAGTTGGTTCCGACTCAAAGCGACCCTGCGCAGGGTTTCTGAGGCTGTAAATCTTTACAGGAGCAGAAAGCCTCATCTTTCTCCCACAGAATGGCTGGTAGTTTCAAACTGCTGACCTTGAGGTTAGCAGCCCAATTCGTAACCACAACGCTATCAGAGCTCCATAAACTTCTGCTAGTAAATTAAATTTAAATAAAACAGAAATTTAAATTAAAAAACAAATATCCTAAGTGTATAACTGCTATCAAACAGGACTCCTATCATAAAGAATAAAACTAGACCAAAAAAAAAAAAGAAAGGTATACTTTAAGACTTTGGACAACAGGTAGTCAGTCGCCTGACTGTAAGCCATGAGACAGTAAGTGAATGAAGTGGCCCTTAAAATTATCAGTTTTTTCCCTGGAGACACTTTCCAGTTGGCAGTGCAAGAGAGCAGTAATGAGTATTATCAATAAAAGTGGTCAATAATATGAAATTAACAAACAACATCAAAATAGCTCCTAAAATATGAAGCTAGAAAAATGGGTTATTTTTCCATTGAAATTAAACTTCTAGAAAAGAAAAACATGTCTAAAATTATAATTTAACTAGATATAATTAACAGCTTAGACATTGTAGAAGACCAGGGAGCATGAAGAAATAGCAATAGCAAAAATGAAGCACTAAGAGGAAAAATATTAAAGAAAAAATTGAACAGACATTCAGTGACCTTTGAGATGTAGTCTAACATATGCATAATTGGTGTCTTAAAAGAAAGAAGCTGAGAAGAGGTGTGTGGGGGAGAGGGCTGTATATATTGAGAAACAGGGCAAAATATATTTTGAAAATATATTTCTAAATATATTCTTAAAGTCTGGAGGAACCTGAGACAATGGTCCTTGACCTCCCTTTACACCCATGGTCCAATTTTCAGTTAAGCAGTAATAGGTATGTTGTTGTTGTTGAGTGCCGTCGAGTCGGTTCCGAACCATAGTGACCTTGTATAGGATTTCCAAGGAGTGGCTGGTGAGCTTGAACTGCCAACCTTGCAGTTCAAACAGACTTTGGAGCTTCTTGGATTATTTGCTCAGTATAAAGATTGAATAAACAGGATGAAAGAACACAACCCTGGTGCACACCTTTCCTAATTTTAAACGATTTGATATTTCCTTATTTGTTCTAATAACTGCCTCTTTCATCTATGCACAGGTTCCTCATGAGCACAATTAAGTGTTCTGGAATCCCCACTCTTCGCAATGTCATCCACAGTTTGTCATGGTCCATAGTCAAAAGCCTTTGCATAGACAATAAAGCACAAGTGCCACATCAGGACTCCAAATAGGTACAGAGGGGGTAAAAAACACTAGTAATGTTTGCTCACCAAGGAATGGTCAATCTTTCAAAATCAAAAAAGCAACATTTACCTAGGGACAAAGTTAAGAAAGGACCGGAAGATGGGTGGAATAGAAATATGAACTAAAGGAAGAAAGCAAGATAACTGTTGTTGCATGAAGGGATTGCAGTCATTGAGACAAAACTGTGTATGATTTGTGAATGTAAAACTGATTATCTTATCTCTAAACCTTCACTCTATTAAAAGTTTTTAAAAATATTAGCACAAAAAAATACATATATTCTTAAAATGGTAACATACAAAATAGAAAAATTGCCAAAAATGTAAATATGTTGATAAATACATAGATTTATTTTTAAATCTCTTTTAAAAGATAGAAACAATTTAAGAAAAACATAAATGAAATGTGCTGTTCATAATATATGTGGAGGCATGTATGACAATATTAGCACACAAGACAGAAGGAAGAAGCAAAAACATACCATATGTGAACTGAAATAGTTCAAGAGAGCTGTGATAAGTCAAAGATGAATATTGTAATCTGTAGAGCCAATTGTGAAAACAAATCAAAGTACTTACTAAACCAATATTGTTAGGTGTCATCAAGTCAGTTCTAATTTATAGTGACCATATGCACAATAACACGGTCCACTGTTGTGCCAGCCTCACAATTATTGTTATGCTTGAGCCCACTGCTATTGCCACTATGTCAATCCATCATCCCTTATTTTCTAGCCCTCCATTTTACCAAGCATGATGTCCTTCATCAGGACATGGTCCAAAGTATGAGAGATGAAGTCTCACCACTGTGGCTTCTAAGGAGCATTCTATTCTGGCTGTACATCTTCCAAGACAGATTTGTTCTTTGGTACTTTCAAAATTTTTCTGTGGTACTTTCAACATTTTTCTCCAACACCATAATTTAAATACATCCATTCTTCTATGGTCTTCCTTATTCACTATTCATTATATGTATATATATATAAACAGACTGAAATTACCATGGCTTGAGTTAAAAGCACCTTATTCCTCAAATTGATATCTTTGCTCTTGAACACTTTCCTTCTGCAGAAGATATGCCTAAAGCAATACACTGTTTACAAGACTTCATGACTGCTGCTTCCATGAGTGTTGGTTGTAGAGCAAAGCAAAATGAAGTCTTTGACAACTTCAATCCTTTCTCCATTTATCATGATGCTATTTACTGGCCCAATTGTGAGGGTTTTCATTTTCTTTACATAAAGGTACAATCCATACTAAAGGCTGAAGTCTTTGATCTTCAGTAAGTATTTTGAGTTCTCTTCACTTCCAGCAAGCAAGGCTGTATCATCTGCATATCAAAGATTGTTAATTAATCTTCTTCTAAGCCTGATGCCATGTTCTTCTTCATATAATCCAGCTTCTTGGATTATTTGCTCAGTATAAAAATTGAATAAACAGGGTGAAAGAACACAACCCTAGCGCACACCTTTCCTAATTTTATATGATTTGCTATCCCCTTATTTGTTCTAATAACTGCCTCTTTCATCTATGCACAGGTTCCTCATGAGAACAGTCTGGAATCCCCACTCTTTGCAATGTTATCTACAGTTTGCCATGGTCCATAGTCAAAAGCCTTTGCATAGTCAATAAAGCACAAGCAACCACTTTTCTTATATTCCCTAATTTCACCAAGATCCATCTAACATTAGCAATGATATCCCTAGTTCCACAATCTCTTCTGAATTGGGTTTAAATTTCTGGCAGTTTCCTGTAGATACACTGTTGCAATCATTTTTTAAATTATTTTTAGGAAAATTGTACTTGCATGTGATAGTAATGATATTGTTAGATGATTTCCACATTCCACTGCATCATCAATCTTTAGAATAGGCACAAATATGGATCTCTTCCAATTGGTTGGTCAGGTAGCTGTCTTCCAAATTTCTTGGCATAAAGAGCAAGGACCTCCAGTACTGCATCAGTGTGTTGAAAAACAGTTCCTCCCCAGTCATATTTTGACTGTATTCCTGTCTGAAATGCTCATCTTCCAGCACTATATCTGATAATGTTCCACTGCTATTCATAAAGTTTTCAGTGGCTAACCATCCATAAATAGTCCACCTCGCCTTCTTTCTCATATTTTAGTCTGGAAGCTCTGCTGAAATCTTTCCACCATGGATTACCCTGCTGGTATTTAAAATACTAGTGGCAAGCATCTAACATCACAGCAACACACAAGCCACCAAAATATAACAAACTGAAAGACAAGTGGTGTCAATTTGTTGTTGTTGTTTAGTGCCATGGAGTCGGTTTTAACTCATAGGAATGCTTTCTCCTGAGGAGTAGCTGGTGGGACTTAAACCTCTGACCTTGTGGTTTACAGCCCAGTGCTTATCCTGTAGAGCCACCATACCCCCAGTGGTGTCAATAGAGGAGATAAAATGGTATTGTTGTTTATGTTGTTAGTACTGTCAAGTTGGTTCCCACTCAGAAAGACAGGGTTTCTGAGGAGTGAGCGGTGGATTTGAACCACCACCTTACAGTTTAAACCGACTTTGTGGTCCAATGCTTATCCTACAGCACTATACCGACTCCATAAAACAGTAAACTTAAAAGTAATTATTCCAAAATAAGGCAGGAATAAAGAACAGATGAAACAAATGGTAGATTCAGACCTAACCATATTGATAATTACATTAAATGTGAATGGTCTAAATCTATAGTAATAGTCACATGTGAATATTGAACACTTCAATAGTAGCTAGTCCAAACTGAGATGTGCTTGTAACTGGAAATGCAAATCAAAATACAATGAGATAGTACTTCACACCCAATAGGACTGCTATTACTCAGTTATAAAGAGAAACATTTCATGCTGCAACAAGGATGAACCATGAAAATATAATGAATGCAATGTCAGCCACAAAAGAATGTATGTTATATGGGGCTACAACATGCCCAGTGAAGGAGGCTTCCTGCGGAGCCTCTGTAATACATAAGACTATAGGTGGAAGCCTGAACCACATCCAGATCTCCAGAGATGGGAAATTCCCACTTGAAAGGACAAGCAGACTGACTTGAAGTGGCTAGAAGGACAGAAGATACTTACTTCTTGAAAGAAAGACCTACAGGAAAAATATAAAACAACATAGACAGACCGACTGTTATTACAAGAACAAGCAACTTGCTTGCCCAGGAAACATCAAGGCAAGTGGTCGGGTCCCCTCAGTACAAACCCCCTTCCAAGACTAAGACTCAATGGGAATACACGCTGTAATTGGTGACCACGCTCGACACCAATAAGGGGAAGTGAGGGAAAAGCAGTAATGCAGTGGTGAGATAAGCCCTGCAATGTTCGACTTCTGTGAACCCGGGTGAAGACCTGGTTGGCCAGCAGTGTGGCAAGACCTGGGGACTCTTGGGCCCAGAGTCAGTGACATAGCCACAGAGGATTAGAGTGAAGCATCCAGCTGATAAGAAGAGAGGGCATATGCATAAGAACACCCACACTTGCAGATAATACTCACTTATCCTGGCTTCAGTGACTGGATGATCAGAGCTCAACCAGAAGTAAAAAGAAGAGGAAAAAAAAAAAAGTATTCTCATACAATTTGATGAACTTGACCTACACCTATGGAAGCAGTAGCTCAAAAGAGGGAACAAGTCCTTACAGCAAGAATCATTCCCACCCCCTCCACACACACAGAGTAGACAGGGATGGGCAACTTGGACATTGGCTACCCAAAATGGGGGGCGGGAGGCTACAAAGGCAAGAAGTGACTGGTTTACAAGCTTTCAAGAGGGAACCTAGATCCAGAGGGCCTGGAGGAAGGTAGAATCTCCAGTGAGTAGTATTCAATCTGACTAGGCAGGGCTGATGCAATGAAATGCAGACGGGTCTCTTGTGATACAATAGTGAATAATTGTTTTCAGGGCTGATTGTGAGGGTCAGAAATGTAAAGGTAGACATTTTATAGCAAGGAGGGGAGTGATTAACTTTTCAGTCTAGGAGCAGAGGTCCCTAGGACCATCAAGGGAGAAGAGCAGAGAGCGGGACCCTACCCAGAGAAGCAGTGATGCCTGAAATGGAGGCAGAGATGATGACGTGGAGAGATGGAGCAGCTGGAGACTTTAGATCCAGAGAGGGAGAGCGACCGTGTGCTGAAGACCTGGGGGGTACTGGGGAAGGATTGCACGGAGGGGATTGTAACCATGGCAATGAGACGATATAAGATAGAATGAATGTAAAACTAATGTTCTCCCATGTAAACTATCACATAATTCACAATAAAACATTTAAGAAAAAAAAAAAGAAAGTATGTTCTAACTTATGTGAAATACATAGAATATGCTAGTACATAGAAATCAAAGTCTATTAGTGTTATCAGAGTGGGGAGTAGAGAGCAGGGCACTGAGCTTCTATTTAAGTTAATGAAAATATTTAGAAATGGATACATATGGGTGATGGTTGTACAGCATGATGAACTAATGTCACTGAATTTTAAACTGAAAATAAGGTTCTAGAAAAGTATGCGTAAAATTGTTGAAATGGAAACTGTTTTGTAATATATACGAGGGGGCTTCAAAAGGTCATAAAAAAATTTCATTACATTGCAATTCCATTTTTCACCAACATTTTGAAGTTACTTACCACAATTTACAGAAAATATTACCATACAATTGTTTTATGTGCCATCAAGTTGGTTCCAACTCAGCAATCCTGTAAGGTTTTTTTTTTTTTTTAAGTTTTTATCATGAATTGAGTGATAGTACATGGGAGAACATCGGTTTTACACGCATCCTATCGTATTTCATTTCATTGCAGTAATTACACTCCCCTCCATGCATCATCATACAATAGTATTTGCTTCTCTTCTCTCTCTGTTTTTGTTTTTTTGTTTTTTTGTGTTTTTTTGATGTATATAAAAACACTCAGGAATATATAATCATTTAAATAACCAACCAAAGGGTACATTCTGCAAGCCTGCTTCCTGGCCACCAGCACACAGCCTTTCTCTTTCCATGAGTCTAGAGTCCTCAACTGCTCTATCTCTACATGTCCTCATCTCTGCCGTTGCTGCTTCTCTGGATAGGGTCCCACATTCCACTCATGCTCATCTCCCTTGATGGTACTAGAGTTCTTGGTTTCTGGACTGTAAGATTAATTACTCCCCTCTTTTTGTTACAAAACTTCTACCTTTACAGTTATGACAATCACAATTAGTCATGATAACAAGTACTCACTATCGAATCTTAAGAATCTTATCCCCATCTCCTTTCATCAGACCCATCCAGACAAGATGAAAACTATTCAGTGGGGATTCTACCTTCCCCTGCACTCTCTGAAACTAAACTCCCTCTTGAAAACTTTTAAGCTGGTCACTTCATACCTTTATAGCACCCTCATTTTAGGTAGCCAATGTCTAAGTTTCCATCCCTATAAACCCTGTGTACAGAGGGGATAAGAATGATCCTTGATGTGAAGATTCCTTCCCTCTCAGTTGGTATTTTGAGCTACCACATCCATAAGTATAGGTCAAGTTCATCGAATTATAGTAATTTACACGTGTTTCCTTCATCAAAATTTTTTTTTATCTTTCTCTAGTGGAGTTCTGACCATCAAGCCATCGAAGCTAGGTCAAATGGGTACTATCTGCAAGTTTGGGTGTTCTTGTGCATCTCCTCTCACTTCGTATCAGCTGGACGTTTCACTCTCAGCTATAGCCCTCCGTGGCTATGTTCTTGTCCAGGGGCCTCCAAGGTCTCACCACACTTCAGACCAACCAGCCCTTCCTCTTCCCTCTCTCATCTCCAGATCAATGGGAGTCTATGGAACGTGGTCAAACTCAGCCCATATCGTCATTGCTGCCTTTCTCCCACTTACACTCACCAGTAGATCAATGTGGTGGCCAGCAAGCTTACATGCCTGCTTATTAGTTCCCTTTGAGTTTCAGTCTTGGTGGTGGTGATGGTGGAGTGCTGTGGAGTTAGTCTTGGAGGGGGGTGTAATAAGGGTTTCAAGGAAAGGCTGGAAGGTTTGAACCACCAACCTTGTGGTTAGTAGTCCAGTGCTTTTCCTAAAGCAATACACTAGGACTCCACAATTACTAGAATGGCTTTATTTTTTAATATTGGTAATACCAAGTACTGATGATAATGTGCAACCACTGAAATACTCATATACTGCAGGTATATAAAATGGTACTGTCACTCTAGAAAACAGTTGGGCAGTTTCTTACAAATGTAAACACATATTTAAAACATGATTTAGCAATCCTAATTCTTGGTATTTACCCTAGAAAAATGTAAGTTTATGTTTACTCCAAAACTCATAAGTAAATGTTTACAGCTCTACAAGTAACCTAAATGTCCTGAAGTCAGTGGACAAACTGATACATCCATATAATGGAATACTAGTTAGCAATAAAAAGGAATACACCAGCTTATATAAATTGCAAAAACATTATTCTTAATTAAATAAGCCAGTCTCAAAAGGTTAAATACAGTAGAAGGGGGCTCCAAAATGTTGGTGGGGAAATTCCATTCTTTTCATTCTATTTTCCACAAAATTTTGAAGTCCCTTCATATAATTCTATTTACACAGCATTCTGGAAAAATCAAAACTTAAGTGACACATAAACATCAGTCTCCACAACTCTGAAAATAGAATGAGATGGTGCTCTAATACCACTACCAATTGCTCTGAAAGGGATCACATAAGAAGATCCTGAATAGAGTGGAAGATAATGTGGAACAAAACCCAAAATTATAAAGAAGATCGGGCTTACTGGTCAGGAAGGGATTGGAGGAACCCAAGACACAGCCCTCAGTCACCCTTCAGTTCTGGAATAAAATTCACCCTTATGGCCCAATTTCCAACCAACAGTGGATAGGGTATATAGTGGGGACAACAACACTAGTCAGGTATGCTCACCATGGAAATGGTCAACCATTCAAGATCAAAAGGACATTTACCTAGGGACAAGGTTCAGAGGGGTTGAGAAGGAGGGTAGGATGGAAACAGGAACCACAGGGAAGAAGTAGGAAAACTGATGATACATGGTGGGGATTGCAGTCATTACGATGAAACAAACTGTGTGATTTGTTGAATGTAAAACTGGTGATCTGCTCTGTAAACCTTCACTCTAGTCACAAAGTTTCAAAAAAAAATTATACATCAATTAAGTTGACTAAAACATAAAGCAATAACTAGAAAAGTCCCTGGATGTCTTAAAATTATACAGTAAACTTGCAAATAATCCTTGGGTAAAAGAGGAAATCACAATGGAAATTAGAAAATCTTTTAATTTAATTTAATAAAATCAACACACAAAAATTATGGGATGTAACTAAACCAATAGAGTAAAATGTATATACCCTTATTATCCTGCTAAAAAGGCTGGAAAGAAGCTAGAAAAAGTAGCGCAAATTAAACCCAAAGAATATAGAAGGACATAAGTGCAGAAAGCAATGAAATAAAATATGCAATGTATGTGAAAATCAACTGAGTTGGAACGCTTTTTAAAATAAAAACTCAAGCAAGATTAATCAAGAAAAAATAGCTTTTAGAAATGTAAAAAAGGAATATAACTGTAGCACCTCCCAACATTAAAAAGGTCATAAAAATATGTCACGAATGAAAACACTTATGCAATAAATTTGAAATTTAGATGAAATGGGTAAATGCCTCAAAAATAAAACTCACCAAAACTGATAAATGACAAAGGAAAATTATTAATCCTTTATCTATTTCAAGATTGGAGTTTTGGTATGGCACTGCAGGATCAGCACTCGACTGCAAGGTTGGTTTGAACTGCAGGGTTAGTGGTTCAAACTCAACAGCTGCTCCTAAGGAATGCTATATAGGGTCGCTATGGGTCAGAACTGACTTGACAGCACTTAACAACAACAACAAGCAAACCAAGCTCCAGGCTCACAACGCCTCCCCAGTGAATTCTTTAAAATATCTGAGGAAGAAGAAAACTGATGTTACATGAATTTTCCCAGGAAACAAGAAGAAAAGGGGTCACTTTCCAACTCAATTTATAATGCCAGAATAATTTGGATACCAAATCTGACAAGGATATGATAAGAAGGGAAAATTACATACCAACATTTTTCATAAACATATACCTAAATATCCAGATCAAAATGTAAACAAATTGATAATGAATGAGTACATTGTTCCTTGTTGTTAAGTGCCATAGAGTCAGTCTGATCCATAGCGACCCTTCATAGGGTTTCCAAGGAGCAGCTGGTAGGTTTGAGCTTCCAGTCTTGCGGTTACTAGTCCACTGCTTATCCTACAGCACCATATCAGGACTCCTTGTCAGGGTGGTAAAAATGTTCTAAAATTCAATGTTCGATGCGAACCATGGCAGTCGGAGCCCACCAGTTCTCCTGCAGGAGAAAGATGAGGCTTTCTGCTCCTGCAAAGACTGAAAGCCTTGGAAACCCTATACAGGTTGAATCAGAACAACTCGATGGCAGTTAACAATGTCTTCTGTGAATACACTAAAAACTATTTGTATACTTTTTAAAAGGATGAATTTCATGATACATATACATATATAAATTATTTCTCAATAAAGCTATTGTTTAAAAAAAAAAAATTCAAGCCAACTGAATTTTGCAACACATAAAAAATAATACAGACTTTCGCCAAGATGCTAGATTAGGCAGAGACTCCACACAAACCTTCTACAATAAAGATGTGAAAGACCAAATGAAAGAGATACAAATGATCATCCTGGAACCCTAAAATTCAAAGGAAAGGATAGAGAAGTGGACCGAATGTCTACTAGGTAAAGAAGCTGAACAAAAGTGGCCTGACAAGGCATGGCCAATTTGAACTTCTGCAAGCACTGTTTCATTAAGACAGTGGCCCGACAACACAAATGCAATGAGAAATGTGGAATCTTCCCTTGTTCCCTGCACCCTCCTGGTGACCAAAAGTGTGGCCAGTCCCCACCCTCACCCACCCATTGGGTGGTGATACCACCCTTCCTTTAGAACCTCTACTCTACCTGAGGTCAGAGTCACACTGGGTGAACCTCCCCATGTCCAGATGAGTCTGAATTCTGCCTCATCAGACCACCCCTGGGAGGCGAAGAACTCCTTCCATAACCAACAGCACTGTCCCCAGCTGCCTGCAAAGAGTTCCTTCTGGAAACAAGCACCTGGACTCAGTCATCTTCTGAGCCAGTATGAAGCATTTCCGGATCAGGTGTCCAATGCCAGACAATATCTAGGCCTGCAGGAACTTGATCTAGGACCAGGATTACTACCCTCACTTAGCCTTCTTCATCTTACAGTTATCTGAGTGGCAGCGGGTGCCAACCAGCACTGAGTATCCTGCCCCTGACAGATTTCACCTCTCTGGGTCCTACCCCTACCACACTTTTCTCCTTTATTTTTTCTTCTATTTTTGTTCCTGTCCCTTGTTTTTATCTTTTCTCTGTTTTTTTTTTCTTTTCTTCTGGTTCTTTTCTATCCAGCCTTCACCTCCCTCTTCTCTCTTTATCTTAGTTTTTTTCTTTACTATTTTTTTTCTTTTCCCCATTCCTAGTTTTGTTTATTTTACTTTTATTTCCTGTTTTTACTTTATTTTCCTTTTTAGTTATTAAATTATTTTATCTTGTTATTGTTTGCCTGATTTCTCCCCCATTTATTTATTTTTATTTTACTTTTTGTTGTTGTTTTTGTCTTTTCTTTCTCTTCTTGTCCTACCCAACATGAGACAGCAACTGTACCCAGGCCTTTCTTGAACCCAATTTACTGGGCAATGGCTACTGTACCTGATCATCCACAGACAACACCCAACAGCAGCCACAACTGTGCTACACAAACAGTGAGTAGAGAATTGCATATACGCTCTTATCATACCCACCAGGAGACAGGTGGTGGTAACCTAAGGACATCCCAACATATAACCATTAATTAAATACAAATACAACATCACCACAATATCTTAGAGAAGAAGACAATTTCAGTTTACACGAAGAAGTAAGAGAGCGTCTCAAACAAGTGACCAAAATATAGAGCTAAAAGAATGTTCTAAGGCACAGCATTGGAACTACCTGATAAGGAAGTCAAAAAACTAATATTTCGGTACCTTCAACGGACAAGAGAAAGAGTGAGAAAATTACAGACACAAAAATCAAGGAAAATACAGAAAAACAATTGACAAGAATTCAAGAAATTACTCTAAGAATAAACTGGCAAAATGAAAAATTAGAAACCATACGAAAAATGCAAACTGAAATCCAAAAGAAACTAAGATTTCAGAAATTGATAATAAACTGAAAGGACAAAGGAGTAGATCTAAATCAACTAAGGCCGAATAACTGAGCTTGAAGACAGTACTAATCTGCCAGAGGAACAATCAGGAAAAAGAACAAAATAATCCGCTGAAAGTCTAACAATTATGTGAGACACCATCAAGAACTTCTCTCTGAGGTTGGATACAGACCTGTAGAATACTCTGAACTCTGGCCCTCAGTTATCTGTCAGGCCTGAAAATTAACTCACCTCTGTGTTTCAATTTTCAGCCAAATACAGACAGGTTTACTGTTGTTAAGTGCCCTTGAGTCGGTTCCAACTCATAGCAACCCCGTAAAGGGTTTCCGAGTTGCAGTTGGTAAGTTTGAATACTGACAGGCTTATAAGGGGAACAATAACACTAGTGAGGTGTGCACACCTTAGAATAATCAAACAGCTGACATCAAAAGGGCCACATTTACCCAAGGACAAATTTCATAAGGGTTAGGGAATAAAGAGGAAATGAAACAGGAAACATAGGAAGGAAGTGGGATAGGTGATATTACATTAAGAGGATTGTAGAATTGTTGGATGTAAAATGGATGATGTGCTCTGTAAATCTTCACCCAACTCATAATAAAAAGGTAAAAACAATAATAATAATAAAGCATCACAACCCAGTTGAGTTTATTCCAGGAATGCAAGGTTAGTTTAATATTTGAAAACTAATCAGTGTATTTACAACATTAACACAATAAAGGAGAAATTTCATAAGCATCTCATAGTTGCAAAAATAAATAAATAAAATGTGATAAAATTTAATAGCATACTCACTCATAATAAAAACTCTTGGACTAGAAATAGACAGTTACTTCCTTACTCTGATACCAATAAAAACCAAACCCACTGCTGACATAGTGACCCTATGACAGAACAAAACTGGCCTACAGGGTCTTCAAGGCTAGAAACCTTTATGAAAGCAGACTGCCACATCTTTCTCCCATGAAGCAGCTGGTAAGTTCAAACTGCGAATCTTTCAATTCGCGCCTGAGTGCTTAATTGCAGTACCACCAATACTCCTTAATCTGATGCTCACTAACCCACTGTTGATTCCGACAGCAATGACTAAATACTACACTACCTCTTGATCTGATAGTCATTCATTTACCCCCTCCCAAAAAAAGAATAAAAAATGGAACCAGAATAGAAATAATGAAAATGTCCACACACTGTGAAGAATGTAACCAATGTCACTGAAAAATTTGTGCAGAAATTATTGAATGGGAATCTAAAATGCTGTGTAAACCTTCACTGAAAACACAATTTTAAAAAAGGTTTTTAAGCTATAGTAAATCTCAGACTTAATGGTGAAATGTTTTAAAATTTCCCTCCTTAGATAACTCTTATCACTTGTTAAGGTTTTGTGTCAACTTGACTGGGTCAAGATTCTCAGTGGGTTGGTAGTTAAATAATCCCCCATGATGAGATCTGCTATGAACAACCAATCAACTGAAAAGAAGTTTCCTTGGGGTGTGTGGCCTGCCACACCTTTTCTCTTAAAAGACATAAAAGGAAAAAAAAAGCATGCAGACAAGGAAAGACCTGATACCACTAAGAAAACAAATCCAGGAGTGATGTGCATTCTTCGGACCTGGGGTCCCTGCACTATGAAGTTCTTAGATCCAGGACACAAGGAGATCTCTAAGGAATGCTGGTCTACAGATACTGAAAGACAAGGACCTTTCTCCAGAGTCAGAGCTCTAGCCTCCTAAACTGTAAGAAATGGAGTCCTGGTGTGGCACTACAGGATAATGTGCTACCACAAAGTCAGTTTGAACCACAAGGTTGGCGGTTCAAACCCACCAGCCGTTCCTCAGAAACCACATACACAGGTGCTATGGATTGGAATCGACTAGACAGCATTTAACAAAAGGTACTTTGGTAGCATAGTGGTTACGAGTCAGGCTGCTAACCTCAAGGTTAACAGTTCAAAACTACCAGCCATTCCGGGGAATTAAGATTAGGCTTTCTTCTCCCATAAAGATTTACAGTCTCAGAAACCCTGTGCAGGATCACTGAGTCGGAACCAACTCCACAGCACACCACCACCACCACCACCATTAAACTGTAAGAGAATGAATTTCACCATCAGCAGTTTGAAACTACCAGCTGTTCCGCGGGAGAAAGATGAGGCTTTCTGCTCCCATAAAGATTTACAGCCTCAAAAACCCTGTATAGAGTCGCTATGAGTCAGAACCGACTCCATGGCACATAACCACCACCACCACCAAACTGTAAGAGAATGAATTTCTGTTTGCTATCTGCTTGTGGTATTTCTGTTTTGGCAGGACTGGTATGGAGCTGCAGGACAATGCACTGGACCACAAGGTCAGTTTGAGCCACAAGGTCAATGGTTCAAACCCACCAGGCACTCCTTGGAAACCCTATACAGAGCTGCTATGAGTCGAAACTGACTCAACAACACTTAACAACAACAAGATTAACTAAGGACAGCATTTATTCATTATTATGAGGATCCTATCCAGTGGGTTAAAGAAAGAAAAAGAAATAGAAGATATTACTAGTATTAAGAAAGGAATAAAAATTTTAAACCATTATTTATTACCATATTACGTGACTGTTCATATAGAACATCCCAAATAATCTATATATAAACTAGTAGAATTAATAAAAATTTGCAAGTTCACTGAATACAAGATCAAAATACTTTCTAGCACAATATGTGAGTTTCTATATGAAACAAAAAAGAAAGGTAAGAAAACAGTATCATTTACATTAGCATTAAAACAAGAATAAATCTAACGAAAGATGTGCAAGACCTCTACACAGAAAACACAGTGTACTTGCAAGAGAAAGTATACAAGACCTAAATAAATGAATACACAATGTTTGTGAATTATTGTTTATGTTAGGTACCATCGAGTCGGCACCGACTCATAGTGACCCTGTGCACAACAGAATGAAGTACTGCCCTGTCTCATGCCAACCTAACAATCGTTGCTAAGCCTGAGCCCACTGCTGCCTTCACTGTGCTAATCCATCTCACTGGGGGTGGGGTGGGGGGGGTGTCTTCCTCTTTTTCTCTGACCCTCTACTTTATCAAACATGCTATCTTTCTCCAGTGACTAGTCCCTCCTGACAATATGTCCGAAGTATGAGAGACAAAGTTTGGCCACCCTGGCTTCCAAGGAGCATTCTGACTGCACTACTTTCAACACAAATTGATTTAATCTTTTGGCAGTCTAATACTCTCCTCCAACACCATAACACAAATGCATCAATTCTTTTATGATTTTTCTTATCCACTGTCCAACTTTCACATGCATATGAAAATACCATGACTTGGGTAAGGCACACCCTTGTTCTCAAACTACATTTTTGCTCTTTAACACTTTAAAGAGGTCTTGTGCAGCAGATTTGCCTCATGTAATTAAGTCATTTGATTTCTTGACTGTTGCTTCCATGAGTGTTGATAGTTGATCCCAACAAAATGAAGTCTTTAACAGCATCAATCTTTTCTCCATTTATATGGATGTTATTTATTGGTCCAGTGGTGAAGATTTTTGTTTTCTTTACATTGCAGTGCAACCCATACCAAAGACTGTGGTTTTTGATCTTCATCAGTAAGCATTTTTAGTCCTCTTTGCATTCAGCAAGCAAGGTTATATCAGCTGCATATCGCAGGTTTTTAATGAGTCTTCCTCCAATCCTGATGCTACATTATTCCTTATATAATCCAGTTCTTGGATTATTTGCTCAGCATACAGAATGAATTGTATCTAGACAAAGTTGACTACAAAATAAAATTTAAATTGCTTACCAAATACATAAGGAGCTCTGGTAGTGTAGTGGTTACAAGTTGGGCTGCTAATCTCATGGTCAGCAATTCAAAACTACCAGTTTCCACAGGAGAAAGACGAGGCTTTCTGCTCCCAAAGCGATTTACAGCCTCGGAAACCCTGTAAAGTTGGTCGGTTCGAACCAACTCCGCAGCATACTACCACCAAATGCATGGTACTGTAATTGTTGTTGTTAAGTGCTGTCGAATCCATTCCAACTCATAGCAACCCTGAATAGTGTTTCTGAGGAGTGCCTGGTGAATTTGAACAGCTGACCTTGAGGTTCAAACCAATCTTTTGGTCCAGTGCATTATCCCACAGCATTACACCAGGACTCCTGGTAATATAATAAGGGAACTAAAACTAGAATGGTGAAAATTTGCATTTTCTTAAAGCACAGTGTATAATGAGTGGAAATCAATACTTCAAACTAATTGTTTGACTTACGCTATGAGCCTCACTTTCTCCATTGGTAAAATGGAGCACAGTATCACGCAGCAATAAAAATCCACAATTCTGGGATTTAGTTCCACTTACAACACTTCTAAATATAGATTTTTCTATAGGAATTGTTAATTTCACCACAAAATCTGGACTAAAGGGATAAAAATTCCTTTAAATAAGGAGAGAGAATGGTATAGTGCTTGTTTAAATTCAAACTTGGATATCCTCTAAAATAAGTTTAATTATTATTTATTGAGTAAGCAATTAGTCAAATATAACAGTAATAAACTAGAATTTTGAACAAACAAATGCTTTAAAATTCTAATAACTATGCATAAGCAGTAAATTATTCTTACTTGAATTTCTACTGCGATGTAGAGCAGGGTTACTAAGTACGTAATTACATAAGAGAGTCACCCAACTTCCAGAGGAGCCATTCCAGTGAATTGTGTAAATAATATGCTTTAAAAAAACATAACCTCCTCACATATGAATTTAGATTTACCAGATATGGAGTCGCTGTGTACCTGTGAGACTGCAACACAGTCTTAAAAAGGCCTTCCTAATTATGAAGTTACCAGAGAGACTAAAATGACCCAAAGCAAATTAATACAGACTTTTTTTTCCCATAACTTTTTATAAAAACATTTTCACTATTCTGCTTCAGTACAGAAAACAAAAGATCTTAGAAGTCAGTCAATGGCTTCAGATAAGAACTCCAGGGTACAAGATAACAACCAAGTTATTTCTAACATCAACAGTCTGATTTTAATTATCAAATACATGTGTTCCATTTTTCTTTCATTTGTATCCACATAAAAATTTATATATATATATTTGGTCTACAGCTGATTATTGAATTTGAAAGAGCAAAATAAGAACAATTTTCTTTTTTCAATCACATGAAATATTCAACATTAGCAGGCAACAAGGCATCATAATAATGCCTAGATGCACATGTTTTCTGTACAAAAAAATCATTTTTAATATCCATCCACAGGAAACCAACTTAGTAAACATATTCATGCATATGGTTATATAGCAGCTATCTTCTCCCCATAACAGTACAAGAAGGATATTCACTTACATTTTTCTGGTCACATCATTTAAAGTCATCATAAGCTAAGTAAAGGCACTTCCTATCATTTTGAAGTGCTCATTTACTTGGAAAGAGTAAAACTGTAATTAACTTAAGATTAGGTTTTACAAACTCAGTCTCACAGCCTGTACTTTAAAAGACTTTTAAAATCATGCCTCAAAAAATTATTTGGTTATACTGACTGGAATTTCACGTATTAAATTCAAGTTGAATCCCACTGCAATGAGCTCCAAGAGACTGTCCAAATTCTTTTATTGCCCTGGAATTTATTGTATTAAATATTATTTGGAATAACTAGGCTACCAGCTGAGATCTGGGAATCATTGGGTTACACAACAATTTCTATGCACAAATTTCAAATGATCACAGTGCTGTTTGGGAGGATTATGCTTTATGTATTTCTAAGAGAGAAGTTGAAAGGAAGGAGGGTGATGAGGAGGGAAGCAGAATATGTAGGGAGAAGCAAAAAAGAGGCAGCGGGGAAGGCAAAAAGAGAGGGGAATTTTTTAAAGAAAGAAAAAGCCTGGCTGTAACCAGAAGAGCAAACAGAAGTTGAGGCAGTCTTCCATTTTGATGAAAGACATTTGCAACACTTTTTCCCCCTGGAAGGATTTACACGTTTGTTCATAACAGTTGCTATGACTCAACAGAGGCTGGTGTCATGTTAATAATCCACATATTAAGACTAGGCTGGCTGCCATATGCGAGATCAGAGCTCTTGTCCCTCACTTTCCAGGCAAAACAGAGCAAAATAAGCCATAGAGCAAAATCATCTGAGGGGGCAGGGAGGAGAGACAAACCTTCACACTAGATTTCTGGATCATCCTCCACTACAGATGTGTTTTATTTAACAATGAGTTTCAAGAAGAGGGAAGCTAGGCTCATGAAAGGATCCCTGATTTCAAACTATTTCAACAGTTGCAAACCAAGAATCCTAGCCATTTTAGGTACTTTTTAATCTAACTTTTGTGTAAAAGTAGAGAAAAGAAAATTACTTTCTCATTAGAAAGAGAATAAATGGCTACATAAATAAATGGAACCATATTACATCTGACTTTCTGGGCACTACAACCATATGAGAAAGGAAACTTCAGTAGTATGTTTACTTCACAACTTGTAAATCATTGACTGATTGGCATCTACAATACATGAAATAAATAACCATTTCAAAAGACTAAATGTCATGTTCATTGGAAAATAACAAAAATGAACGGTATCTACCCTCCTCTTCCAGTTTATGGCATTTAGCAGGAGAACAGGTTTATTGGCTATTTGATTGCTTGATGTGTTATGAGGACATTTTCTGTGATGATGTGATTATTATTTAGGCTAAATAAGAATTTCTCCTTCCTCTCAGGACATCAGTATTAAGAGTAACAAGAAGCATACAAAATGAATGTTTCTGAAGCAAGTGTAATGTGACAAGAAATTCTGAAACCGGAAGTGAAGAGTATACCTAATATTTTTTTTCTTGCAGGAAAATGAAGTACCTGATCCTCCAATCTAATTTATCACAAGCCAAGGTACAAACTAGTAAATCTCAAATACACAACCTGATGATGTTGTCCACTCTTAGATACTAAAAGTTGGTGCATCAAATTTGCTAATAGGCTTTACAATTTCTATTCCAAGATAAAATTAAGAGAAAGGTAGATTCAGATCCAAGCATTGCCCCATTCCAATGGTGCCACAGAATCTAGGCACAATGGGACATATGCACTTACAGCTTAAGTTGTCTGACTTAAGTCACTTAAGTCTTCTATACCTACCAACATTAATTAACTAAACAGCAGAGACAGTATTTTACAAATCCTTAAAAAGAAAAAAACAAAACAAAGCCAAAAAACCACTCCCTATCTTTCCCTGCTTTTTAAAAAGAAGTTTCTTTCTTATGCCTAAATAAAGGGCAGAATATGAATAGCTAGACAAAATGAAGAAGCTATTCGTGAAAATTAATTCATGTTTGAAAATCAGTATTAATATTTGGATTTTGACTAAAAATATTCTTCAATGGATTACTTTATAACACTGTGTGTACCAACATTATAGCTTTCAATTAAAACATAGGCATATTAAATACAAAAGCCTCTTAAAGGGAAAAGGTAATGGCATTAGTAGTGTAGGCAACTGATGTTTAAGAAGTGTTCCACTATTTACAATTAAATGGGGAAGAAAATATGTGAGTTTTACCACCACAGTTTTTAGGGGAAATGCTCAGTTTTATGGATATGTATATATAGCATGTGTGCAGTCTTGCCGAATTCCATCTCCTTCTACCTCATTTTAACAGAAACGGCTTTTAAACCACTTTAATACATTGTTACTGGGATACTGCTTTTACACAGCAGCTACCAAGCAACAGATCAATACTCTAATACAGAGATGCCATTCCATTACCACAAAAACCTGTGCAAGCAGCCAGATGCTGAACAAAGAGTCAGGCTTTCATCAGGTTTATTCCTAACACGTCTCCCTTCCAATGGAATGAAACATTTTGCTCTGATGCGCAAGTAGAATTGGGTGAAATAACGGCATTTAAAATAACAATTAAGAAGCTTTGATTACAGACAAAGTCTGAGTCAAAATAAATTTCTTCACACCTACAAGATGTTTATATCATTTATCATCAGAGCCATTTATTCCCATGCAATCATAATGCTTCTCTTGAAGCTTTACAAATTGCTATTATAATTACGTATGTATATATTTTTAAAAATTATGTAACATTGGATTTTTATGTTACAGTTCAACACATAAGACTAAAATGATACATAAAGGGTTGGGGGGAAAAATGGGTAAGGAACAAGAAAAAAGGTGAGGAAAAGAAAATAACTACTATTTTTTAAAACTATTTTCAGTAACAAAATTTTGTTACTTTCATTCCTAAGTTTGCTACCAAAAATTATTTTTATTCACAAGCTTTCAGATAGTTGCTGCATTTATCTTTCCTTCAGACCACCATTATGATCTGAGGCAATAAAATTGAGCTGAAATATAATTAGAAATATAATTAGAGAACTAGCTATACACAATGGTATTAGCAAATTGTGTGGCACCAGGAGAATTTAACTTCTGTCTAAAACCAATTCTCCTTTCCTTTCCTTATACTCTATTCACTTGCCAGTCTAAAGCTGCAATACAACATCCTTTCAAGACCAGCTTTAATCATTTTCACAACTATGGTTTCTATGACAACAGGATGCAGCTTATCTGTGGCTGTTTTCATTTTACCCATTTGAGTTGCCATAACAACACAATCATTTTGCCCTTCTACAATATGTAACAACTTTATTTTAGGATTATATTCTTAAGAACACTGGAATTCCCCATGAAAGAAACAAACAACAATTTGTATTAGAAATGTATGTAAATAATGATATACACCCACTCCTCTCACTCATCTACATGGTTAGTTTCCAAAGACCAGGTCATTATGCGGAAATCAGTATTATGCAAAAATGAAAGATGACCACACCAGATCACATAATGGAGGATGACTACATCTTACCTAAATGCCAAATGATATCATTACATTAGTGTCACATGACATCATTATAAAAGTTATCAAACCACTGAGAATCATGACCCAGCCAAGCTGACATATAACTTTAACCATCACAGTCAGTATTACTTTTGCCTCACACATTGTCATTCCTTACTGCCAGGCATACACTGTTAATGTGCAAAATAGTCAGCAATCTTTTCTACTATTGTCATAAATGCAAAATGTCAGATAATGCAATAACCAATGAGGAGGTGTAATGACCAATTGTAAAATCTTTTGGGGAAAGAGATATTTTGATAGAGACTTTCAAAATACCAAAAACAAAATAAAAACTGCTATCATCTTCTGAAATCTGAGGACTGCCTACCATTGGTAGTGACTGATTTACTTCCCCAAACAAAAGACAGCAATACCATCATGTTTGTGAGCTGTGGCAGTGTCCATTAACACCTGTCCCAAGTAAAACAATTAAGTATGGAGATTGTCTAGGCCACAGTCTTTGCTGTGGTAATCTAATATCACTTGTTAGGACTATCACAGTTCAGAGTAGTGGGCTTTAAATTGGCTAAGTGCCATTATAAGATCTACCTTTCACTCAGGTTTCTGCTAATAGTAGAGATATGAAGAAATACATAAAGACCAAATAAGTAAACTAAGTATTTATGGAAACTAATCCAATAATTTACTTTATTCTTACCATGTATAGAGCTCTCTTTAAAAAGTAGGCAAAATACAAACTGTTAATTTTAGAGAGAATCAAACAAAAGCATTTGTGGTTTTAAATAAGCAGTATAAAATTATAAAAACAAAAATAATACTGTGGCTACTGGATCATCATATCTACTACTAGGACCAACACGTATGTTGGGGTGTATGTCTGGAGGGGGCATGTGAGCATACAGAGTATTTTAATCAAAGAACCTTCATTTGTTACAATGCTTTGTGGTTATTATTTCTCATAACAGGATTTTATTTGTATGTGCAAAAGGTTAGTTTTATCTAATAGCTTAAATCACTAAATTCAAATTCTTTACACCTTTTATCAGTTGACAGATACATTAAAAACTTCTCTCAAATTATAATACCCATGAATATATATACATATTTATTGCTTACAAAAAAACATAGAAATATTACTACTATTTAAGAGGAAAATATGCAAATGTTACTGAATTTTCCCATTAGTTCCCCACAGGCACATAAAAGATTATTTATAATATTGCATTATTCTTGTAGAACTAATTTTCACATATTAATGCAACCAGACACATTTTAATTTTAATCACACCTGAGATAATTTAATAAATTTTAAAGTATACAAAGAACTGAAAAGTACAATTAATTTCACCAAACCTGAGGATCAAAAGAAAATGTAAGGTCTTTCATAGCATGATTATTTTTTATAATTCATTTTTTTTAATCCATTACCCTCTCAAATTTAAAAACATAAATGCAGTAATTTGTATTTTAGCCCTTTTTAAAAAAGAACTAAAGAGGAGAAGGAGCCCTGGTGACACAGTGGCTTGAGCCTATCAATTGCTCTGTGGTGGGTTCCAGTCTGCTTCCATCAAGATTTGCAGCCTTGGAAACTCTATAGGGCAGTTCTACTCTGTCCTACAGGGCTGCTATGAGTAGGAATCAATGATGGCAGCGGGTTAGGGTTTGGCTTGGTATAGGAGAAGGTATGTAAATGTTAAAAGCAAGAATAATTACCAGGTCAAGGTCTTTTATTTTAGAATCCTTTCCATGACAGAAAACTGAACAACTCCATAGAAGATGTTGAAAAGACTAAGAAGAAAGAAATAGATTTCAATCCTAGGATACCTGATTAAACTGTCCCCCACACTTGAAAATTAAACCAACAAACTAAGCTAAAATTGTATACAAACACTCATCTCTCTCCAACCCTGCTGTCTTCTTTCCTTGGCTTGTGTTACACTGGTAGAGATCCTGAGCAAAGTTCTCCTTTGTGACACCTAAACTCCTCAAGCAAATGTTGCTCTGCAAGAAGGCTTTTTAAATTTGGCTACCATAATGACTTCAAAATTAACAGAAGCCAATAGGTCCTAGGCTGTAAGCAAGATGATACAATTCTATTAAGAGTACAATAATGTAAATTTAGGTACCATTGCTGTTGAATCCCAAGACTGGGTTTTTCTGTGCCACCCTTTAGAAGGATGAATAGATTCATTGTACATGTGTGGTCTGCTATGATTCATCTGGAGTCCTGGTGTGGCGCTGCAGGTTAATGCGATGGACTGCAAAGTCGTTTGAATCACAAGGTGAGTGGTTCAAACTCACCAGTCACTCGTTGGAAACCCTATACAGGGTCACTATGGGTCAGGATCGACTCCACAGCACTCAACAACAACATGATTCATCCAGAAGACCCCATGGCAGTCAGCTGTACATGGATATGAACTCAGACCTGGGCTATTGCCATTACACCTGCTGGAATTCACTGATGGAACTGCTATTCCTGCACCAATGTGACAATATCTACCCATGTACTTCATAGGAATTTGCAGATTACTGGGAAAAGTCCCTACCACTCTCCCCAACAAGTGTGCTATGCTCTGTTCAGAGTGGTAAGAATTTTAACCCTTACTGTCTCTGGGCTTGAACCTTCCATCTATTCCTAGGGTAAGAGGTAGTTTGCTTTTACTTTATAACTAGTAAGTTGATTATGAAAAGTATGACGTCAGTTAATTTGAATGTTGTCAAAAATAAAATGGAATGCTTGGAAGATGAGATGTTCTAAGCATTGTCGTTGTTAAGTGTCACTGAGTTGGTTCTGACTCATAGTTACCCTGTACAGATTTCCAAAGAGCAGATGATAGGTCTGAACCACCAACCTTGTGGTTAGCAGTCCAGTGTTTATCCCACAGTGCCACATCAGGATTCCATTAATGAGCTGAAATGGACTAGCAATGGCCATTTGGAATCGGACAATTCTATGGGCTACTATGCCAATGTGGAGTCCTGGTATGGTGCTGTGGAATAATGTGCTGGACCTCAAGGTCGGTTTGAACCCCAAGGCTGTACATGGCCAGCTGCTCCTTGGAAACCCTATACAGGATTGCTATGAGTTGGAACTGACTCGATGGTGAACAACAACTATGCCAATGTAGATAATGATCAATTGAAGAAGACATTATATTCATTGTGAAAAAGATAATATCATACAGACAGCATACTATACGACTATTTATATTTATTCACCAACCACAAATGCCAAAGATAAAGAAATTGAATTTTTTACTGACTTCTACAATTTTGCAGTTCAGCGCATTAACCCACAGTGCCACACCGGGACTCCTGGTACTTGGTAGAGGATCAGCAAAAAAGAGGAACTCTAAAAGAGTTAGATTGACATCTTGGCTGCAACAATGGGCTCTAACATAGCAACAGTTGTGAGGATGGTGCAGGATCAGGCAATGCTTCATTGTGTAGGAACTGACTCAACAAGACCGAGCTTCAAGAAGTGAGTATGTGATCGCTATGTATTCGGGGGTGTGGTGGGTGGGAAGACCCTGCTTTTAATTTTACCACTTATAGTATATAATTTCATCTTCAAGAAAAAAATGTAGGAATAAACCAGTGTCCAAGCTAGTGTTCCTAATGAAAGCATAGTGAGATCCATAAGCCAGACCAGCTGTACACAGTGATTTGCAAAGTTTCATTATACTCATAATTGACAATTAGATCTGAAAAGATTCTATCTTCAAACTGTTTTTATTTTAAAAGAATTGTACTGCTATCTGAACCATTCTGAGTAACTTTTCCAATTGAAAATTATTACCATAAAATATTAATTTACCAAAGTCCTTTTCTTTAATAAAATATCATGTACCATTAGCTCTCCATCTCTTGTCCTACAAAAATGTCTCCTGAATAATACTGCAATAGAAATCTTTTTTTCAGCTAACATGTCCACATTCAATAAAGTCTTTAAGTATATTTAACAAACTATAGTACATTCTATTATGATATAGTATTTAAGTATCATTTTAAGGTTTTGTAATGAAGGAAGTCTTAGGTATGGACTCCTGGGCATTCCCTTACTTTTAGAGGAGCATTATAGAAAAAGTTTGCATTACCCTGGCTATTCTTAGTCTAAGGATTAAATAGCTTTCTCATTCAAAAGTGTATTTCAATGATATATGAAAACCTGAAGAGGGTCTGAGAAAAAGCGAACTTCTCAATTGTGCCCCCATATATTTCACTGCATGTGTTACACCAGTTAATTTTCAAAATGGGTATACATATACCAGGAAGTAGGCAAGACAACTCTTTAGAATGAAGGGAAACTATACTAGAACTTTTAATAAGATAATTTTTCAGTTCAAAAGAGAAATTAATATTTTTTAGTATTTAAAATACAGATTGATACTTTGGTTCCCTCATTTGATCTGACATAGATAGTCACATGTGCTGTGTTGAAGACTGGGCTTCTACAATATAAAAAGGTTGGCAGTGGTGCTGTCCCTCATTTGTTGTCTTTACGCATACTGCAAAGTATTAGTAGTATGCCCAGTTGTTGTTGTTGGTGGTGGTATGTCACGGCGTTAGTTCCGACTCATATGAGGTTTTTGGAGCTGTAAATCTTTACAGGGGTAAAAAGCCTCATCTTTCTCCCACGGAGCAGCTGGTAGTTTTGAACTACTAACCTTGAAGTTAGCAGCCCAACTCGTAACCACTACACTACCAGAGCTCCCTAATATGACCTGTTTAGGTGCACTTAAGAATATTATCTAGTTTTAAATAAACTAACCACCATAATGTTTAAGCTGTATTATCTAGTTTTAAATATACTAACCACCATAATGTTTAAGTGACCTAAAAAGATTCCTTCAAAGACACTGCAGATAATAATCATACAAACAAAATATAAGTCAAACCAAAGCAAACCCACTGCTGCCAAGTCAATCCCAACTCATAGTGAGTCACTACAGGAGAGTAGAAGTGCTCCACAGGGTTCCCAAAGCTGTAAATATTTCTGGAAACTGACTGCTATACCTTTTTCCCACAGAGTAGCTATGGTTTCAAACTGCTGACATTTTGGTTAGTAGCTGTGTGCTTTAACCACCGTACCACCATGGCTTCTAAAAAATAGGCACACACACGCCCAAAACACTGAACTTTCTCTAATTCTTTGCATAACTCCTTCATTAGTCACAAAGGTAAAAACAATACTAAACTATAAGCTTACATTTAAAAAGTGAGTCAAAAGCATTATGTGAGTTTATATACATTATTTTTATTTTATGCATATATTTATACACACACACACAGAGAGAGAGAGAGAGAGAGAAAGAGAGAGAGAGTGAGAGCGAGCGAGCGAGCTCCGGTAGCATAGTGGTTACGAATTGGGTTGCTAATCTCATGGTCAGCAGTTCGAAACTACCAGCTGTTCCATGGGAGAAAGATGAGGCTTTCTGCTCCCATAAAGATTTACAACCTTGGAAACCCTGCACAGGGTCTCTATGAGTCGGCATCAACTCCACGGCTCATATCAACAACATCTTGCTTAAGTACATACTGTGCCTTGATATATAGTCAATGATAACAACGTATGTGTGCAGTTTGTAAATTAACAAAAATAATTTTAAGAAAGATACTCATTGGTAAATCCTGTGAACTGATGGTACATGGAAGGGATTGCAATCATTGTAATGATACCAAGTGTGTGATTTGTTGAATGTGGGACTGATTGATGACCTGCTCTAGGAACCTTCACTCAATTCACAATAAAAAGTTAAAAAAAAAAAAGAAAGGTCCTTATTTTTCCTAATGAGTTATTTCATGAAGTTTGGAAGGCCATTCTTCTAGAAGGAAGTTACTTAGATTTATGTCAAAAAGATTTTGCAAATTTAGATATAAACCAACATTGCTATTTTGTAGAGACTGAATCAGCTCCAACTTATATCTGATGAATAAGGAAGACCACCAGCAGCTCCTCGGAAACCCAATACAGGGTCGCTATGGGTCAGAACCAAGTCGATGGCACTTAACAACAACAAACTAAGAAAGCTGAAACTGTGCAAAAAACAAAGGTAAATTTTCATTTGGTATTTATCTTAACAATTGACTTGGGGGCAATTTATTAACCTAAGGAACAAAATACAATGACTTTTATATGCAAACAGTACTGTTTCAATATTAAACTCCATTTGCTAGTAAATTAGGTCTCTAGTTCCAAAGATGACCAGATTTTATATATTCCAAAGGAATAAATTTCAAAAAAGTAGTTAGCCCTCCCATTTAAATGTATGTCTTTTGAGAATCGTTTTTCTAATCCAAAAATATGTTTCAAAAGCTTCAAATTACATTATTTTCCATCCTAATACAATTCCTCAAGGGTTGCAATATTTGAATCACAGCAGGAGCTGTAGTTACCAAACAGGATAAGTAGAGTAACCTCTTCACTTTACAAATTGTTTTAAAAGACAAATCAGATTCTATGATGTGTCAAGAAATCTCCATTATAAACAGACCAGTTTCAGGAAACATTCTTCAGGCAAAATTCTTATAAAAATTATAATTATCAAGAGTAAAATTTCTAAATAAAATGGTGAATCATTTTACCTCTTTACATACAAGCATCAAAATACATATTTCAATTTTTGACAAGACTTTAAAAGTAGAAAAGTAATCTTTTATTAATTGATAAGTGACCCCCATAAAAAGGCATTTGGAAACAGCTTAGAAAAAAAACAGATGGTAGACAGACAGCATATTAATCCTTAAAAGTTTGTTTGTTGCCTATCAGGTACCATGCAGTGGTATATACTGGAGGGCAAAATAAGCAAAACTTACCCTCACAAAGTTTATTTCTAGTAAGAAAAGTAGATAATAAGGAGGAGGAACATTTACTGAGATAGGGTGGTCAGGGAAAGCCTTCAGAGACAGGTGGTATTTGAAATGAGATACAAAGGATATCAGAAGGAATCAAGAAAAAGTCAGGGTCAGAGAAAATAACCAATGAAAGGCCTTATAGTGTGCAGGTGGCTGGCAAAATGCCTTGTAACAAGCCTGGATTTTGGAATGTGGGAGTACTGGCATGAGACAGAGTCAAAGAAGTAGGCAGAAAAAGGACCAGATCCTCCTGGATGAACAAAAGTCAGTCTTGCCATACATGGACTCAGTACAAAGGGAAGACACTGAAGAGTTTTAAATTTAGATTTTTGAAAGATCATTCAGACTGCCATATGGAGATTAGATTTAATGAGGAAAACAGAAAACTACAGTATTTGTTCATAAAAGAAATTTTAATAACCAATGTTATTAAATGTCTCCAATGCTACTTGGAGGCAGAGAGAAGTGGATGAATGTGAGATCTATTTTGGAGGTAGAACAGGATCTGATGTTGCCTTGACTAAGTTATTGCTGTCCGGTGCCATTGAGTTAATTCCAACTCATAATGATCCTGCATAGGGTTTCCGAGAAGCAGCCGGTAAATTTGAGCCAACGACCTTGCAATTTAAGCTGACCTTGCAATCCAGTGCTTATCCTACAGTGCTTATGCACACCATGATTCTAATATGGAGGTAAGGAAAAGTAGAATCTAGAAGAATCCCAGGTTTGGAGTTTCAGTAACTGGGTAGTGGTACCATGCATTGGGATGAAAAGACCAAGGGGAAATAAAATCTAGGTATTTTCTCTTTCTTTTAATTAGGATCTCTATTTTAGATCTATTAAGTTTGAAATGGTGATGCAACAGTCAAGTGGACAGTCAGCTGAATACATCAATCTAAAGGTCAAAGTAAGGTCTGAGCTGAAGATCAAGGTTACATTAGGAATCATCAGCACACTGATGGTATTTCAAAGGCAAGAGAATAAATCAAATCATCTAGAAGCAAAGTGAAGAGAGAAAATAGAAGAGGCCCCAGAATTAAAGACTAACAAACCCCAACATACAGCAGATTGTCTAAGGCTCAAATGGTTATTAAGTGATAGATTCTTTATCTCCTACTGCTTCTTTATGTTTTTAAAAAAACAAAACAAAAACGTTTTTAAGGTATTTTCCTGAGTTGTCAAAAGTTAGTATCCAATCTATGACAGGTGTCTTCTAAGTGAGTTCTAGAAAAATTCCTCATAGAAGCTAACTTACAAATAAACCAAGAAACAAGAATATCAACAGGTATTATGTTTGCCTTTAGGTAATTTTTTAACTTGGCAATCTGTAAAAAATTTTAAGAATGTATAAAATGCCATGAATACTCAAGACACTCTTGAATAAAAACATCATCTGAGGATTTAAATAACATATATCAGGGTTTATTATGAAGCTATATGATAAAACAATATGGTGTTGATACAAGTACAAAAGAACAGAAAATCTAGAAACAAACGAATGCAAGAAAGAACATGATTAATGATGGAGGTAACAGTGAACATCAGTGGAAAAATATGCTTCCAATAAGTGATGCTGGGACCATTGGAAATCCATAAGGAAAAAAATGAAATGGGATCCCTTCCTGACACCAAACACAAAATCAATTCTAGACTAAAGTTCTAAATATAAAATGTTAAACTATAAAGATTTTATTAGGTATTATACTCAGATGATTTTCATCACCCTAGAGACCTGGTGTGGCACTGTAGGATAAAGTACTGGACTACAAGGCTGGTTTGACCCACAAAGTCAGAAGGTTCGAACTCACCAGCTGCTCCTTGGAAACCTTATACAGGGTGTCTCTATGAGTGAGAACCAACTTGAAGGCACTTAACAACAACAGGGTGGAGGCATGTCTGACTTCCTTCCACATCATAAAAATTACCCTTGGATTAACTTTGAGTTTGATTCTCCTTCCCCCTTGTGAAGGCAGAGAAAGTCACTGGTTTTGCAAACATATGGCAACTTTCCAATGTGGTCCACAAACTTAACCAACCAACCAACTTCCACTACCATTGAGTCACTTACAACTCATACCAACCCAGAGTAGAACTGCTCCGTAGGGTTTCTGGGATAGTAAATCTTAGAAGTCTTGAATTAGATGATCCCTACACCAACTCTTGTGTGGTGCCGTGGGTTAAAGTGCCAGACTGCAAAGCTGTTTGAACGGCAAGGTCGGCAGTTCAAGCTCACCAGCTGCTCTTTGGAAACCCTCTACAGGGTCGCTATGGGTTGGAATCGACTCGATGGCACTTAACAACAACAACCAACTCTTAAACAGTGGAACCAACTTGATAGCACTTAACAATAACCAATTCTTAACGCCTATGTTCCCATTTAAATTTGGTGACATTTTAGATAAGAAGGTATATAACTGACCCAGTTATTAAGAAAGTAGGATGTTATTCACTTCTGATTCATCACATTTACTCTCAATTTAAGTCTACAAACTTGTCTACTTAGAAATAAAAAGAATTTTAATATTTTCTGCTTCAATTATTGTTATGTGCTCTCAAGGCAGTTCTGATTCACAGTATAGGGTTTCCAAAAAGTGGCTGTTGGATTTGAACTGGTGACCTTGACACTAGTGCCCAAAGCATCAATTAAACAATTAAAGTTCTTATCAAAGATACTTTGATATTCAAAATTTCAAAGTCTTCTGTGTCTTACCTTCTGTTTATCTTCCTACTTTTTAAACTTCTCCAAACACTCCAATTTTAACAACATATTTCTCAATAAGAAAGAAAAACTCCTCTTAGGTCTTTTCTACTCAACACCACTTTTTAAAGAACTGACTACATTTTGATGTCAGTTCACTCTTTCTTTATGATTTATGTAATTCATTAGTTTGGGGCTGATAGTCCAAACTCAATCAGTCTTTGAACCTTTCAAAAAAGCTACTTATCAAATCCTAGTCTGGTCAAAATTTGGTAGGATAAGCACTAGACTACAAGGTCAGTTTGAACCACCAGTTTGGCAGTTCAAACCCACCAACTGCTCCTTAGAAACCTCTTACAGAACTCATTCAACAGCACTTAACAACAACATCATAAATGCATGCATTTAAATACACACATACACAAAGTTATTAATGAGAAGTATAATTTACCACCAACTACTCATAAGATATTATAGCTCTGCTGACTGGCAAGTAATTTGCAAAGGCAGATCAGCTTAGCTGTATAAAATAAATATCCACCTGCACGTACTAGCACTAATCAGGGCGTGAAATTAAACTTTTTATTCAGTAGGAAATAACTGCTTCAAGGCTGTGATTTAGTCTGAGAAGCAAATATTAAGGTCATCCTATTCTCTCTGATGTTTATAGTATTTCTAATGGGGACACAAAGGAGGAGGGCAGAGGAACCAAATTCTGCAGAAGTGAAAATATCTCTGTGACATAATCAATTTGCCATTTGCTTTATTAATTGCAGATTTAAGGTAGTCAAGGTGCTAAAATGTTTGCAGAGATCACTTCAGTACCTAAGGTCCAAATTGGCCACTGCCATCAAGTGGATTATGAGTTACAGTGACCCAGTAGAGGGTTCCCAAGACTGTAAATCCTTATGAGAGCAGAATGCCCCATCTTTCTCCCAAGGAGCAACTGATAAGTTTGAACTGCCAACATTGCAGTTAGCAGTCCAGTGCTTAGACTACAGTACCAGCAAAGCCCCTAAATTGGCTACTATACACACCTAATTCAGTAAAAACTAAAGAATTAGTATTTCATTGAAGTAGAGAAAATCAATAAATCAAGGAACCTTTGAAACATTCCTGGAAAACGGTCATTATCTTTTTTTCCCACCAACTTTTTGTAGCCCCTTTGTATAGATATCATAAGTTTAAAAATAGCCTATATCCATTTGCATTATAACACAGTCAACTCTGCTGCTCTGTGGGAGAACAATAGGCTGTCTGCTCTTGTACAGAGTCCCTATGAGTCAGAATCAACTCGGAAGGCAGTAAATATTTAGGAATTCAGCCAACTGTCACAATTTCTCCAAAACCCACTAACAAGAACTTCAATTTATTCCACTATAATGGTAAGTGTTGTCGAGTCGCTTCTGACCCACTGAGACCCTGCATAGGGTTTCTCAGGAGCAGCTCAGCTCGTGAGTTTGAACTGCTGACCTTGTGATTCAAACCACTTACCCTAATGTGCCACACCAGGACTCTTCCACTATATTACACACATTTATATTATTAGAGGAGTCCTGGTGTGGCACTGTGCAAAGCCATTTGAACTTCAAGGTCGGTGGTTCAAGCTCACCAGCTGCTCCTCGGAAATCCTATACAGGGTTGCTGTGGGTTGGAACCAACTCGATGGCACTTGACAACAACAACATATTATTAGAGAAAGCAAATAATTACAGAAATGGTCTAAATAGTAATGAGCAAAATATCAGTTTGGAAGGTCTAAAAAAGTTACAATCGTTCTCAGTGTGGTCCCCAAAGTGTAGTCTCAGAACTAACCAGCAGCATCGCCTAGAAATGAGTTAAAAATGCAATTCTCATTCCCCACCCACCCACTCACCCTCCCTCTGAGGTTCAGTTCATCAGAAACTCTAGGACAGGAGCCCTGAAATCTGTGTTTTGCCAAGCCCTGCAGGTAACTGTGATGCACTTTTTACAAGTCCTTAAAAAGTTAATTCAATTCTTTATGCAGCTTGAATAGTGTTTGCCATTAAAGATAAAAAAAAAAAAAAGATGTATCTTAAAAAAGTTAAATTTTAATTTGTCTAAATTCAAAAACAAAATTAAGATGATACTCTACACTTAATATCTTCCCAAATAGAAGTCACCAATTTAAAGACAAAGAGAACGAAGCAAATGGTTTAAAATGGCCCAAAACTAAATAAGTTGATTTTGCAATTAGCATAAGATATTGATTCAGTATGAATCATCAATGGATGCTAAAACTATTGAGTGAAATATCGGTGAAGAACAAAATATTTACACAATCTGCAAGTCCAATGAACACTTATTAACTTACAAAAATATCACTACAATGGAGAAATCTAATAATGAATAAAAACCAAAAAAAACAAACCCACTACCCTTCAGTAGGTTATATGAATCACAGTGACCCTAGAAGGCAGATTAGAACTGCCCACAGGTTTACATGGTTGTAAATAAATTGTTATGGAAGTTCTGTCACATCTTTATACCATGGAGTGGCTGGTAAGTTTGAACTGCTGATCTATTAATTTGTTTAAACACTGTGATACCAGGGCTCCTTTCTAGTGAATACAACCTTTAAAAAATTAAGGAACAAATTACAGAACAAATTGGTAGGTAACTTCTGATATAACACACAAAGATACTCCAATATATAGCATTAAGTTGTTGTTGTTAAGTGCCTTCGAGTCAATTCCGACCCATAGCAACCCTGTATAGGGTTTCCGAGACTGTAAATCTTTACGGGAGCAGAACGCCTCATCTCTCTCCCACGGAACCACTGGTAGTTTCGAGCTGCTGGCCTTAAGGTTCGCAGCCCGATTCATAACCACTACGCTACCAGAGCTCCTTAATATATAGCATATTCCTGTCAAAATTTTCTAGTTTGAATTAGATCATGGAGAAATAATCAGACAAATCCAAATGAGTTGCATTTTGTAAAACAACTAGTCTAGACACTTCAAAAATGTAAAATTTATGAATTAAAAAAAGGCTAAGGAACTGTTCTAAATCAAAAGTAACATTACAATAATATAAATCCTGAATTTTTTTTTTTTTTTAACTATAAAAGGCACTTGGAGAAATCTGAATATGTTGCTGTTGTTAAGTGCCGTCAAGTCTGTTCCAACCCATAGCAACCCTGTATAGGGTTTCCAAGGAGTGGCTGGTGAGCTTGAACCCCTGCCCTTGCAGTTCAAATGACTTTGCAGTCCAGGGCATTAACCCACAGTGCCACACCAAGACTCCAGACTATATTAAATAATAAATTGTTACTATAAATGTTAAACTGAGTGAGATCTTATAATGGTTATGAAATATATAGTTTTGAAAGAGGATTATTTCTACATATGTATTTTTGTTGTTATTATTAAGTGCTATGGAGTCAGTTCCAACTCATATTGACCCAAGGTGCAGCTGGTGAGTTTGAACCAATGATCTTGAGGCTAGCAGGCCAGTGCTACAACAGGACTACAGTACAGCCACAACAGGACTACAGTACAGCATACAAGGGACAAAGTTATGAAAACTTCTTAGCCACAACCAAATACCTAGAGGGAGTAAGTTGCTGGCCTGGGTACGAGTCTCAGAGGACTCTAAGGTAAACTGATGTAACATAGTCCACACAGACAATGCTTTACATTCTGCTTTGATGAGTAGCAACTGGGGTTTTCTAAGCTTGTGAGTGGTCATCTAGGTTGAAGCTATTGGCTTTTCCTATCTGGAGCAAAGAAGAGTTAAGAAATCAAAGGTGCAAGAAAACAATTAGTCCAAAGAACTAATGTTGTTGTGTGCTGTGGAGTTGGTTCCGACTCATAGCGACCCTGTGTAGGATTTCCAAGGCTGTAAATCTTTACGGCAGCAGAAAGCCTCATCTTTCTCCAGTGGAACAGCTGGTAGTTTCAAACTGCTGACCCTGAGGTTCACAGCCTGATTTGTAACCACTATGCTACCAGAACTCCTTAGACCACATGAATCCCAACCTTCCTGACCCTGAGACCAGAAGAACTAGATGGTGTCTGGTTCCCACTGATGACCAAACTGAAAGGGATCACAACAGGAGATCTTGGGTAGAGCAGGAAAAAACTGTGGAACAAAACTCAAAATCATAAAAAAAAATGAGGCTTACTGATCTGCTAGAGATTGGCAGGATCTCAAAGACTATAGTCCGTGAAACCCTTTGGACCTAGAACTGAACTCACCCACCACCCTCTACCCACCCTCAGTGACTCAACTTTCAACCAAGCAACAGATAGGTCTATAAGGTAAAAATTAATACAAGAGAGGTACTCACTCTTTAGAACAATCAACCATAGGAGACCAAAAAGGCAGTATTTGCCTAGGGATAGAGTTCAGAAGGCAGGAAGGGAGAAGAATGGAAAAGGTATAAACACAGAGAGGAAGTGGGGAGAGTGCTATTATATTGTGATGATTGCAATCAATATCACCAAACAAAATGTATATGAATTATTGAATGAAAAACCAATTTCCTATGCAAACTTATATCCATATAACAGTAAAAATTTACAAAAAGACAATTCAAGAAAGAAAGAAAAACAATGTCCTTGCCGTTAGGTAATACATGCTGAATGAAAGGTGCCATTAGGTAATACATGATGAATGAAAGGTTAAGTCTGTAACTCTCAAATGTCTAAGAAAGTATAGCTCAACTGCCACTGAGTTGGCACCAACTCATAGTGACCCTCTACAGGGTTTCTAAAGAGCAGCTGATGAATTTGAACCCCCAACCCTGTGGTTCAAACTGACAAAGAAAGAAAAGTAGCAAAAAGTTAACAATGGGCCAATCCAGGTGAGGGGTATACATATGCGTGATCTTGTTTTTCTCCAATTTTTCTGTATGTTTGAAAAAAAAATTTTAATAGTTGATACTATCTACACATCTCTTCAAAATATATTTCTCCCGAGCCACAACACGAGAAGATACATGCACACCAATGTTCATAGCAGCACTATTTACAATAGCAAAAAGATGGAGGCAGCCAAAGTGCCCATCCACTGAAGAATGGAAAAACAAACTGTGGTACATACACACAATGGAATACTATGCTACCCTGTCTGAAAAATAACAAGGAAGCTGCAAGCCACCGTTTAACATGGATGAACCTTGAGGACATTATGTTGAGTGAAATTAGTCAGTCACAAAAGGAGAAACACTGCATAGGACCACTACTGTAAAAGACTAAGAAAAA
>NW_006408521.1:28184186-28187690 GCF_000296735.1 Chrysochloris asiatica | reverse complement strand
ATCTGTCTAGGTGGGGTTGATGAAATGAAATGCGGATGGGTCTCTTGTGATACAATAATGAATAATTGTTATCAGGACTGCTTGTGAGGGTTGGAAATGTAAAGGTAGACGTTTTGTAGCAAGGAGGGGAGTGATTAACTTTTCAGCCTAGGAGCGGAGGTCCCTGGGACCATCAAGGGAGAAGAGCGGACAGGGGGACCCTACCCAGAGATCAGTGATGCCTAAGATAGAGGCAGAGATAATGACATGGAGAGATGGAGCAGTTGGGGACTTCAGACACAGAGAGGGAGAGGGGCAGTATGCTGACAACTGGGGGGGCAGGCTTGTAGTGTATACCCTTTGGTTGGATGATGATGCATAGAGGGGATTATAACCATAGCAATGAAATGATATACGATAGGATGAATGTAAAATTAATGTTCTCCCATGTAAACTATCACATAATTCACAATAAAACATTTTTTAAAAAACCACACACACAAAAAAAAAACATATTTCTCCAAAGTATGCCAAAAGATGTTAGTTTAGAATGGGATATTAATTAATAGCTAGCCCGCAATCACCTAAGATGCAACTTTCAGTTTTATCTAGAGGAAAAGAGTGTGAAGAAAATTAAAAGACTACGTAAACTATTATTCCAAAGGATTAATGAACTACACAAACCACAACCTCCCCTAACCAGAAACTAGAATTAAATGGCACCTGACACCTACTCTGATCAGGACCACAGAAGGTCCTGGATAAAAGGGAAGAAAATTGCAGAACAAAATTCAGAATCCTTAAAAAAGACCACAGTTATTGATTGGTCTGAGACTGTGGACCTTAAACATTCTTCAATCCTGGAAATGAACCTACCCACAAGGATCACCTTACAGCAAATCAAAAGACAAGACAAAGAAGTGAACAATAACATTCTTGAGGAAGGTACTCCTCTGAATAATCAACCACAGGAGATCAAAAGACAGCATCAGACCAAAAACAAGGCTCAAATGGCAAAAAGGGGCAGGGAAAAGGGACAAATGGAAAAGGGGAATCCAGAGAAGCAGGAAAAGTGTTGTTCCATTGAAGAGATTGTAACTAACGCTATGAGACAAAATGAATGAGCTATTTAATGGAAAATAAATTTGCTCTGTAAACTTTCACACAAATCAGAATAAAAAAGAAAGATGTGGTCTTCTGGCAAGATGGCAGACTAGACAGACACACTATACAGACCTTCTACAACCAAAACAAGACAGACACAGATGAAAATTCTGACACCCTCAACTTCAGAAGAAAGGTTAGATAGATGTTGATGAAGTACTTGCTAGGAGGACAGGCTGAGTACGGACGGCAAGAAAGGGAGAATGACTGGTGAACAACAGACCAGATGTAGCTTGAGCATCTTGTGAGCTGTGTTGGGCAGCAGAGGGAGGTCTGGTAAAGCAGATTTGTGAAGGTGACAGGAAAGATGCAATTTCTTCTTTTTCCCCTCCCTCGAGATGCTCTCACCCTCATCTATCCCCAGTGCAGACCCTGCTCTCCAGGAGTTTGGAGCCTTGCAAGTGTGAGGTGGGGGATTCTGTGCCACTCTGGTGTAATTGCTTTGGGGCCTGCATTTAGACAAGCTTGTCTGCAGACCTACAGGACCAGCATTTAATCAGTCACCTTGCCCCGGTGGCCCTGACACTGAAACCAACTCCCAAGAAGTATAGGCAGACTGCTCCTTAGAAGCCAGATGGCTAGACTTCATCTCTCATACTTCAGACGTATCAGGAGGGATCAGTCCCTGGAGGACATCATGCATGGTAAAGTGAAGGGTCAGCAAAAAAAAAAAAAAAAAAGACAACCCCCAACTAGATGGGTTGACACACTGGCAGCAACAAATGGGCTTAAGCATTGTGAAATTAGCACAACAGTGTTTCATTCTGTTGTGCACAGGTTGCTGAGTCACTACTAATTCTGTGGCACCTAACAACAACAACATATTTAATTTTTACTTTCTGATATTAAAATGCTTTTACAAATGCTCTCCTAGTAGACCTTCAAACCAACACAGAAGTACAATTACTGTTCTCCTCATGTTGGAGATGAGGAAACAGGAATGAGGTGGTTAAGTAAGACATTATAGCGTAGTGGTTAGGAGCACTCATTATGGAACTAGCTGAACTGGAATCCCAGCTCTGTCATTTTAAAAACTGCATGATTTGGGGAAAGTGACTTCTTTGTTCCTCAGTTTACACATTTGTAAATAAAGGAATCCATAGCTCAGAAGCTGAAATGATCAAATGAGTTAAGTGTATGTAGAGTGCCTACAATGCAACGTGGTATACACTAAGCTGTAATTTATTACCAGTGTTGTCACTACTACCACTACCCAATGTCAGAGAGACAGTAAATAGTTAAGACAAGATTTGAAACCAAGTCTTGAAACCACTAACTCAAGCTGCTTCAATCACTTAGCTATACAAGGAAATGGAGAATTAATGAAAACAGTAACAAATGTCACTGCAAAAGGATATGCATGAGAAAATATGCAAGAAGGAAATCTGCTAATTAAAAGAGGTAATTATACCTACCTCAACTTTATGAGAAAAATAACTTGGGCGCTTATGGTTCTTTATAATCTCTGAAGCATTTTCACTCCTTATAATTTCACTTAGTCCTTCACAACAGATCTGAAGGAGGAAGGGCAGTCATTGTAACTATTTTCCAGATGTAGAAAATGAGACTCAGAAAGGTAACAACTTGCCCAAGGTCTTACAACTTCTAGAAAAATAGTGCTAACTGGGAGAACCAGGTCTTGTTTACACTGTAACACAGTGCTCAATTTACATCCCAATCTAAATTATTTGCAAGGTGTTTCAAGGAAAACATACTCACAAGACAGGTAGAACTCCTGTGTTGTCAGTTATAAGCAAAAGAAGTTCTCACTAGTCTATTCAGCAAAACAGATGTCACTATGCAAAGCTTTGATATTTTTCTTAAATACCTTTGAAAACAAGGATCAAAAAATATGAACTCTTATAAAAAGGGCTTTATTGTATTTTTATAGCTTATTACATACCTTGTAACAATCATTTTGCTAAATGTGAATGTCAGTTTTATTTTCGGTCCCTTTTTTCCTGGCTATTTACAAGCTTTGTAAGAATCGTTCCTTAATTAAGTCTAAACATAGTTTTATATAAATGGATTCCTGGAAATAAAACGTTCAGACTTAAGAAATGATTGTTACAGAGACTGTAACAGGCAGTAAAAACCGAATGCCACTTTAAACAAAGATTTCTCATTTTAATTAAAAAGATAATCATCAGAACATTCCGACACTTAACACAACCATTTAAAGAAGCTTCTTTGTTAAAAAAAAAAAAAAAAATCATATATATATATATATATATATATGTGTGTGTGTGTGTGTGTGTGTGTATACACACATACATACAATACACACATATATATGTAAGTATAAATATATTTGTTGTTGTGAGGTGCCATTGAATCTGTTCCCACTCATAGCCACCCTCT
>NW_006408521.1:28180546-28183973 GCF_000296735.1 Chrysochloris asiatica | reverse complement strand
GAGAGAGAGAGAGAGAGAGAGAGAGAGAGAGAGAGAGAGTATCCTATGCAGGATTGCATAATATAATTTATATTTAAATCAAAGTCTATTGACACCATTTTTCCAATAGTATGTGCCCTGGCCTTCATGTCTTTAAGTAACAAGTTTGGTAATTCTCACAGTATTTTCAACTTTTTCATAATGCTACTGCACAATGAATAGACTACGTTGTTGTTTGTTGTTGAGTGCTATCTAGTTGGTTCCGACATATAGCAACCCTGTATAGGGTTTCTGAGAAGCAGCTGGTGGGTTTGAACTGTCAACCTTGTGGTTCAAAGTCCAGTGTTGATCTTACAGCACCACTCAAGGGCTCCCTAAAATGACAATGTTATTGGTATTATTGTTAAGTGTCATGGAGTCAGTTCCAACCCATAGCAACCCTGTGTAGGGTTTCCGAGGAGTGACTGGTGAGCTTGAACCGCTGACCTTGCAGTTCAAACCAACTTTGAAGTCCAGTGCATTAAGCCACAGTGCCACACCAGGCCAGCTGGGAAACCAGAAAATCCCTGTGACTCACTTGATTGACTTGAAGGAGCTAAGGTAGTGTAGTGGTTATGAATCAGGCTACGGACCTTAAGGTCAGCAGTTCAAAACTACCACCTGTTCCGTGGGAAAAGATGAGGCTTTCTGCTCCCGTAAAGATTTACAGCCTCAGAAACCCTGACTCACTTGATTGACTTGAAGGAGCTCTGGTAGTGTAGTTGTTATAAATTGGGCTACGAACCTTAAGGTCAGCAGTTCAAAACTACCACCTGTTCTGCGGGAAGAAGATGAGGCTTTCTGTTCCCATAAAGATTTACAGCCTCAGAAACCCTGTACAGAGTCGCTATAAGTTGGAACCGACTCCACAGCTCATAACCACCACTACCACCACCACTTGATTGTGATATCTGACTGTGTTCAAGGAGAGTTTGTCAATGCCATACATGTTGGGTAAAGGGACCATATTCAAAAGATGATCTGGTAACATAGTGGTTATGAGTTGGGCTGCTTATCTCAAGGTCAGCAGTTTGAAACCACCAGCGATTCTGTACAAGAAAGGTAAGGTTTTCTGCTCCCATAAAGATTACAGCCTCGGAAACCCTACACAGGGTCACTATGAGTCAGAACCAACTCCATGGCACACCACCACCACCATATAATCTAAAGTAGCACATACATGCATAAAAAGACTCTAGTTTCAAGCTCTCTGATAAAAGTTGAAGCAATTATTTTGATTTTCAAAATGCCATACCTGGAAATGGTTGGAGGGTATGAAAAATCTTTAGAGGCAGGATTTGTTGGCTCTGATTAATTTATCTAACTTTTAAATTATCAAATCATGTAAAATTTGTGAAGTTAGGCAATATTCCAAGATAGAATGAAGTAGATTTTATAAACTGTCATTATAGTTAACTGCAATTTGAAAAACAGATACATGACAGTTTTTCTACTTCTGTCACCTTTTCTAAATTAAACTGAATACTAAGATACTAAGTGAGAGTCATTACTTTACAGTCCCTACTTCTGCAGCAATGCATTACTAGAAACTGCTCCACAGTGGACTGTGTCTTCCTTTGGAAACAACTTATAACTGGGAGGCAATTTCGTAATGGAGACTTGATATCAAAGAAAGGATTGCTATGACCACCAACATCAAAGCAAAGATTCTTAACTACAAATCTTTACAGTACTCAAAATGAAAGAAATTATATCCTAGCTTCATACAATGGGACTTATATAGCAATGATTAACAAATAAGCATTCAAAATGTAAAAAACGTACTTCTTCCATATTTATTCATTAAACAAACTTGACCTCAAGCTAACCTAAAACACTACATATTTAATTAACAATCATCTGGCTTGCTTCTTATAATATAGATTATGTCTTGAGATGTTAAGAAGGGAAAAGAAGTTGTTGTTTTTAAGTGCCGTCGAGTCAATTCCGACCCATAGTGTCCCTATATAGGGTTTCTGAGGAGCAGCTGGTGAGCTTAAACCACCGACCTTGCAGTTCAAACAGCTTTGCAGTCTGGAGCATTAACCCATAGTGCCACACCAGGACTCCAGAGGTGTTGTTAAGTGCCGTCGAGTTGATTCCGACCCAAGCGACCCTGTATAGGGTTTCCAAGGAGCAGCTGGTGAGCTTGAACCACTGACCTTGCAGTTCAAACGACTTTGCAATCTGACGCATTAGCCCACAGCGCCACACCAGGACTCCAGAGGTAGAAGGGGCCAAATAAATTTTATTACTCAAAGGAAGACTTTCCTTTCCTCTCTATATATTATTTTCCTGAATAAACAAGTCATGCAAAATCATACCACTGAGCTGTGCTACTAAGAATAAGTGATCAGTTAAGTATTGATAATGATCATGAATAATGGTCCTTCTCACTTATTTTGCTTTATTAAAAAAAAAAAAAAAAAATTATAGGAAGACCAGAGACTTTTCTTTTTTACTTGCCTATTTCCTTGGTTTACTAAAAGCCACCAGAAAAACAGCTCTCCAGTCACACTGTCATCCTCACTGTCACAAGGCTTCCTTGAAATTTTACATCTATAACACATAATACATATGGTGTTGCAGGTTAATGTGCTGGACTGCAAGGTCAGTTTGAACCGCAAGGTCATGGTTCAAGCTCATTAACTGCTCCTCAGAAACCCTATACAGGTTCTCTATGAGTTGGAACTGACTCCAGAGCACTTAGCAACACATAACAAATACATTCTTCTGATAAATGTCTAATTTTATGTTTGACCTCCTCAAGGTTAAAGGCATCACAAAATGAGGCATGCATTAGAGAAATGCAAATTAAAATCACAAAAGATACCACTATACAGGTATCCCCAATGGAGTCCTGGTGTGGCGCTGCGGGTTTATGATATGGACTGTAAGGTCAGCTTGATCCACAAGGTCGGAAGTTCAAGCTTACCAGCTGTTCCTCGGAAACCCTATACAGCATCACTATGGGTCAGAATAGACTCAACAGCACTTAACAACAACATACAGATATCCCCAAAGGAGCCCTACTAGCATAGTGGATAACGAATTGGGCTGTTAACTGCCAACATCATTAGTTTGAATCTATCAGCTGATCCATAGGAGAAAGATGAAGCTTTCTACTCATGCAAAGCCTTGGAAACCCTATACAGACAGGGTCACTAAGAGGGAGAAGCAATAGCTAATTTTGTTCATTTCTTTTTGCTTTTTAACTTTTTATTGTGAATTGACTGAAGGTTTACAGAGCAGATCATTAGTTTTACATTTAGCAAATCACACACTTGCTACATTATATAGCTGTGGGCTAATGCGTCAGATTGCAAAGTCGTTTGAACTGCAAGGTCAGTGGTTCAAGCTCACCAGCTGCTCCTTGGAAACCCTATACAGGGTCGCTTGGGTCGGAATC
>NW_006408521.1:28175852-28179986 GCF_000296735.1 Chrysochloris asiatica | reverse complement strand
TTCTACTCCCGTAAAGATTTACACCCTCGGAAACCCTGTACAGGGTCGCTATGGGTCGGACCCGACTCGATGGCACTTAACAACAACAACAACAAGTTTACATTAATGGAGGAACAACTCAGAAAAGGAATGAGAACAACTGCACCATTTGAAAGATGTAAACAATGTTGCTGAGTTGCACTCTCAAAAATAACTCAGTTGGTGTCTGTTCCGCTCTGTATATTCTCAACAACAGCAAAAAAAAAAATTTTTAAATCTAGTTCCAGAGAGACCATAGATCTAAATGTGAAAGGTAAAACAATAAATATTTCATATATTTAAATACATTATAAGAGTCGGAACCGATTCCACAGTATATAACCACCACCACAACCATACAGGTATCCCCAGTTTTTCTCAAGTTCACTTTATGCCACTTCACTTTTACGAAAACACCTAAAGTCATACAGCCGAAAGAAATCCCAAATATTTTTGTTTTGTTCATTTGTGAAATATAAGATGCAAAAGGGAAGTTACAGAGAGAAAGTGAGATAACTGTTGTTACATGGAGGGGATTATAATTATTGTGATAAAACAAATGGTATAATTGGTTGAATGTAAAGTTGGTGATCTTGTCTGTTAACCTTCACTCAATTCACAATCAAGTTAAAAAACAAAACAAAAAACAGACTTACTGGTCAGAAACAAACTGGAGGAACCTAAGACCATGACCCTCAACCACCCTTCAGGTCTGGAAAGGAACCCACCCTTATGACCCAAATTTCAGCCAAGCAGTAGATAGGTTTATAGGTGGAGACAATAACTTGAGCAACAGATGCTCACCAAGGAATGGTCAGTCACTCAAAATCAAAAGGGCAATATATGCCTAAGGACAAATTTGAGAAGGTATAGAAAGGTAGGTGCAATGCAAATAGGCACCACAAGGAGGAAGCAAGATAACTATTGTTGCATGGAGGGGACTTTAATCACTGAGATGAAATAAAGTGTATGATTTGTTGAATATAAAGCTGATCTAGTCTGTACACCTTCACTCATTCACAATAAAAAACTACTCCAAAATCTATTTATTCTCCAAGATCCAACAGAAAGTTTTCTTCCTCTACAAGGCTTCCTAAGATCCCTCCAGGTAGAACTAATTTTCCCTCCTGTAACTTCGCATAGTGGTTATGAATCGGGCTGTGAGCCTCAAGGTCAGCAGTTCGAAATTATCAGCTGTTTCGCGGAAGAAAGATGAGGCTTTCTGTTCCCGTAAAGATTTACAGCCTCGGAAACCCTATACAGGGTCACTGTGAGTCGGAACCGACTCCACGGCACATAACAACAACTTCTATAGTACTTTGTGTCTCTGTTTTAGCACGTACACAGTGTGCCTTAAGTAAGAGATACTTATAAATATCTATTCTGCTCATCAAGGAGCCCTGGTGGTACTGAAGGTTAAGCACTGGACTGTGAACCTTGAAGTCTGCAGTTCAAACCCACCAGCCACTCCTAGGGAGAATAATGAAGCTATCTGCTCCCATAGATTTAGTTTCAGAAACTCAACATAGGGTCACTGTGGGTTGGAATTGCCAAAATGGCAGTAGGTTTGGGGTTTTTTAAGTTGTTGTTTGTTTTGGTTTAATCACATTAGGTTGTAAAGTTCTAGAAAAGAAAGAAGCTTTACTCAATTATCTCACTGTGTCCTCCCTCCACCCCAAGCCCTCCTCCAAATGTGAGCACAATGTTTTTGCAACTCAGATTAAGCTCAAATTTTATCAAATCAAGTTGTATGTCAATTATCCTGACACTACTTCCAGTCTGTCAGCTCGCTGTGTTTTCTACGTGGTATCACCAAGCACTATTAAAAAGAAAAATGGGGAGCTCTGGCACAATTCAGAAACATAGTCCTAAATTCTCAATGAAAACCTTTAATACATATGAATTTTATGGTATAAGTTAACAAATAATACCTTACTTACACATGTCCATTTACAATTTATAAAAAACTGACAGATAAACAAGAGACCCATCTAAATAGGTAAGGGTACAATAGGCCACTCTACAGTTAAGAAAACTGAAGATCACAGTGAGTGTCTGTTCAATAAGCCACTGTCAGTCCATGACCAGTGCACTTGGAACACTGTAGTCCAGGATCAAGTGCAGGTCTCCTTTTTGGAAACTTGCTTTATAAATATACACTCAATTACTAAGTTTAATTATTCTGTTTAAAATAATACATATTCACTGCTTACCATTTGGAAAACACCAAGGAATATTTTAAAAATAAAAGTAAAAATCAACTAGGTTATGCTTTCTTTTATGTGTTTATCAGCTTATTTTTAGGAGCCCTGCCAGCGAATGGTTAGGCATTCAGCTGCAAACCAAAAGGCTTACAGTTCAAATCCACCCAGTGGCTCCATGGGAGAACAACCTGCTGATGTGGTACTATAAAAATTACAGCCTGGAACACCCTACATGCAGTCTACTCTGTCATATAGGGTCACTAAGAGTTGAAAATCAACTCAACGGCACCCAACAACAACAGTACAATTTCAGAATGTCAATACAGGTACTGCCCGACTTACGACAGGGTTCCGTCGTCGACTCCGTCCTAAGTCGGTTCTGACGTAAGTCGAATACCTCTTTTTTTTTTTTAGTTTTCATTATCATTGCCTTTTATTATCAGTATTGTTATAAAGCTGATCTTTGAACATCTGCGAGTGAACCTGAGAATGATAATATCAGCAAATTATGCGCTGCAACACTATGTATAATAGCACACATTACTAACAATGAAATGTACAAAAAACAAAAAGTTATAAGTACAGCTTGTTATAACTCGAATTCATCATTAAGTCAGAAAGTACCTGTACTTCCTAAGAGTAAAGTATTTTAAAACAGTGCTGCAAAAGCATTTATCCACATGCTACAATTATGGGACGTCTGTCTCCATGATTTTTGATCTTAACAACAAGAACCCGAAAGTTTCCCAGATAAATATAAATATCACCACCAGATCTTCGCAAGCTTAAGCTTAGGTGAAGAGAAGGGACTGAAAAGTTGTAAGTCCAGAAGTTGCTGGGGCATTAAGTATAACCTAGTTACATGAAGATCATATTCTGTTGGTCGAAGGACTTCCGGCGCTTCCCTAACCAGGCAGTTCAGGTAGGGCAGTCTCAAGGAAAAGGGGCAGAATCACACATAGGAAACCTCTGTCGAGCAGAAAGACAGCCTTTGAGCAAACATAAGATCTTATATTTCAACATTATGAACTCGTTTATTGAAAAGATCAAATTACTGAGGAATTACAGGCATTTTGAGCTTTTGTCTGCCTGCACGCAGCTCCCACTTACACGCCCGCGCTGGCGAGTGCCTCGGTCTCCTGCAGACCTTGGAATGCAGGGCTAGAGCAACCCCACTTAGAAGGCTGCATATCCAGAGTAAAGGAAGCATACACTAACAAAGCCAAACAGAGAGGGATATCGGCACGGATATCAGGAAATTCGGGGTACCCACGGTACAGACACTGAGAGAGGCATCTTTTACGTCATCAAATACAGACACTACCTCCCTGTAGCCATTACCCCCAGCCCTCTACTGCCCCGGCCTAGACCAGACTTCTGCCAAGCCGCCAAGGTCCAGGGCCCCCAAGGCCCAATGTAGCCAGGTCAAGGAGGCCCAGGACCCCTAAGGCCCAACCCACCGCGTAGCCCGGTAGCCAAGGCCCAGTGCCCCTGAGACCCAACCCGCCGTGTAGCCCGGTCCCCGAGGCACAGGCCCCCCAAGGCCCAATCCACCAACCCACCCGCTGAGGCCCAAGCCACCCGATGCCCAGCTTCTGATACCCAGGCCCCCTGAGGCCCAAACCGCCCGCCCGAGGCCCAAACCACCCACCCGAGGACCAACCCTCCTGCAGCCCGGTCACTGACGCCCACGCCCCCAGAGGCCCAAACCGCCCGCCCGAGGCTCAACCTACCCGCCCGAGGCCCAAACAGCCCACCGCCGAAGCCCAGGCCCAACTGAGGCCCAAAAAAGTTACTCTGAGTTAAGCAATAAGGAGAGTGAAAAGGGAAGACCACATCCTGATCACATCTTCCTGGAGGTAATCAGAAAACATAAAAAATTACCAAAACACATACTTAATTAATTATTAGG
>NW_006408521.1:28151510-28168642 GCF_000296735.1 Chrysochloris asiatica | reverse complement strand
CCGAGAGCAGGACCCTACCCAGAGAAACAGAGATGCCTGAGATAGAGACAGAAATGATGACGTGGAGTGATGAAGCGACTAGGGACCTTGGACCCAGAGAGGGAAAGGGACTGTGGGCCGAAAACTGGGGGGAGTAGGGGGAAGTGTAGGGGATGGGTTTCTGGGATATACCCTTTGGGTGGTTGATGATACACAGAGGGGATTAGAACCATGGCAGTGAGAGGATATAAAATGGAATGAATGTAAAACTAAAGTTCTCCCATGTAAACTATCATATAATTCACAATAAAACATTTTTTAAAAAATCATATTCTGTTGCAAATACCATTGGAATGATACAAAGAATATCACTGTAATAATGATAAACATTTCAGGGTATCACTATGGAGCAGAGTAAAGATTCTGATTATTATTTCTTTATAGGTGTTTTTCCTATATGGTATGATGCAAAGAGTAGTTCTTCTATATTGCATTGTGATTTTGGGAGTATCCAACCAACAGGTGTCATTCAGTAATCCAATATGAAAAGTGCTCATCAGGATGGTGCCAGCGATGAGGGTAGGAAAAAAAGCACATTAGTTGTCAGTTTCAGCATCCTACCATTCTTTTATAAGTCAACTATAGTACCAGGCAGTCCCCAGGGTAACAAATGAAATCCATTCCTAACCCATCTTTAATAATTTGTAGGTTAAGTCTGACAGGGTGCATACGGTTCTCATTTAGCCTTATTTAGTTGAAGAAAAGGCTTAAAGCCTTTTCAATTATTTCAAAGCTGCACATACAGCAAGTGAAGGTGGTTGTGAAGAATTTGTTATGAGTAGTAGTTTGGGTCAATCATTTCAAAGAGAGGGCAAATTTACATATCCTGAAAGGGTAAGTATGAGTTGCCCATAAGTCAAAAGTTCATAACCTGGGACTGCCAATAATTAATATTCAGAAATATTCATTTCCTCTACAGCCTCCTCTATGGGCATAGTATACTTTCCTGTTTCTTGGCTTTGGGATTGGTCATGTGACTTGCCTTGAGCAATGAAACATTTATAGCTATGATACAACCACTGATTAAAAGGCACTTGCTCTCTTGTGCCTCTGTCATGGTCATAAGAAAAGCTCTGCCTGGAAAATCATGGCTTCTCCAGTCTAAAGATGTGATCCTGAGTGAGCAACAAATTCCAAAATCACTCAAATATGTTCAGTCTAGATCAACTGATAACCTGCAAATCCACAAATTCATAAGGAGATATCACTGTATGCACCACTGATATTTTATCGCTCTTTATAACAACACAGCTAACTGGCACAATGGAGTCTGTGACTTCTGTAAACTCTTACTATATTTTCTCAGTAAGTCATATGATCAAGGAATCTATACCCAAGTCTGGACAGCATTTCCCTGTACTGAACACCACCTGACTAGCAATGCAGATGTATTATTATAGTACAGTTTCCCTGCTCTTTAAAAATGAAATGTAGTGTAAGTAAGTAAGGTTCAAGGAGTCCTGGTATGGCTTATCCTTTAGGATAAACACTGAACTACTAACCACAAGGTTGGTGGTTCAAACCCACCAGCTACCTCTAGGAAACACTATGTAGGGTCGCTACAAGTTGGAACTGACTCGATGGCACTTAACAACAAGGCTCTGGAGTCAGACTGTCTGGGTTTGATCTCAAACTCTTGCTAGCTGAGTGACTTTGTGTAAATTCTCTCTGAAATGAGTTTCCTCATCTGAAAAATGGGTTAGTAACAGCAATCTAACTCATAGGATTACTGGGAGGATTAAATGAAATAATACATGTAAAGAATTTAGTACCAGTGTATGAAATCAATTCCAACTCATAGCTACCCTATAGAACAGAGTTGAACTGCCCCATACAATTGCCAAAGCTGCAAATCTTTACATAAGCAGAATGCCATATCTTTCTCCTGTGGAGCAGCTTGGTGGATACAAGCCGCCAACCTTTTGATCAGCAGCCAAACACTAGAACCATGGTTCCACCTCGGTTCCTATAAGAATATGTTATTGTTGCTGTTGTAAAGTGCCATAAAGTTGGTTCCAACTCACAGCAACCCTGTATAGGGTTTCCAAAGAGCAGCTGGTGAGTCTGAACCACCAACCTTGTCACTCAAACAGACTTTGCGGTCCAGTGCTTATCCTACAGTGCCACACCAGGACTCCTTGGGCCATATGTTGTTGTTATTGTTAAGTGCTGTCAAGTCAGTTCCGATTCATAACAACCCTGTATAGGGTTTCTAAGGAGCAGCTGGTGAGCTTGAACCGCTGACCTTGTAGTTCAAATTGACTTTGTGGTCCAGCACATTAACCCACAGTGCCACACCAGGATTTCTGCAAAATCATTTGGTCTGGCCCTGCCAAGGCAACTGCAGTTCCAGTCATCACATTAGAGGTGAGTTAATCAAATGGCTGACCAAATATAGCAGGCTAATTTTTAAGTTGATAATTTTGCATGACCCACAAATGATGTTATAAATTCTGGCAGAAAAAGGGTTCCCCATACCTGTTGTATTGGACTTCCAAGGAGTGACTGGTGAGTTTGAACACCAACCCTGCCATTCTTATCCTACAGCTCCACACCAGGACTCCATAAGAATATAGCAAACACTAAATGGTAACTATTCTTGATGGATTATATTGGCAAAAAAAATAATACAACTCTCCCACTTCTCCTAAAGTTATTTTGTAATTGACAGAGTGTCAGCACAGGTCCCAGCCCTGGCAGCAGGAAAGTACTAAGTACACCTAGAAAGGAGAGTCACATCTCAAGAAGTCATAACAACTCACAAGGAAATTCAAATTTAAAAAGTTCATCTTTGGCAAGCAGGAATTCTTTCCCAGCTCTGTGGACTTTGTGTACTTGCTCCCCACCTTCCACTGTGGCCACACAGGAGCTAGGATGGTAGGGACCCCAGAGACCCACCCATATTCTTAGTTTTATATTGTTCTCCATTATCGTCTGTAAATTCTAGCTCTGTTTCAACTAGGCTTTGGAAGATGAAAGGAACTAGTACTTCAGTCGGGTCATTACTCAGAGATTTCCCAAGTACAAGGTGAAAAATGAAGAACACTAGTTGAACTTGTAAGTTTCAGCTGTTTTTTCTCATATGGCACTCCCTCTATCCCTCCCCACACACACTGGCAATTTTGGGACGCTGGGGTTGATAAGGCAATTTTCTTTATAATGGCAAGATGTTAAAACTTTGTAAATATTTTTTGTTTCATCCTCAATTCTTGTTGTTTCTCATTATATACATTTTTTAATGTAATTTATTTAAATACTTATAAAGTATATGGAACGTAAAAATATTTAAACAATATTTACTTTCATTCTTTTTTAGTTGTTGTAATGCTATTTATCATAAAATAACTTTATATATAACCAAGATCTTATAATGTATTGTCTCTCGTTGTTGTTGTTGTTGCTGTTGTTAGGTGTCATGGAGTCAATTCTGACTCATACATAGTGCTTTTATGCACAATAGACAAAACACTGCCTGGTCCTCCACCATCCTCACAAGCGTTGTTAGTTGAACCTGAGCCTGCTGCTGCCACCACGGTGTCAATCCATTCTCATTGAGGATCTTCCTTCTTTTTGCTGACCCTCTACTTTACCTAAAATAATATAATTCTCCAGTGACAGGTCCCTTCTGATATATCTGAAGTCCTGCCTTCTAAGGAGCATTCTGACTATATGTCTTCCAATACAGATATGTTTGTTCTTCTAGCAGTCCGTGATACTTTCAATATTCTTCTCCCACACCACAACTCAAATGCATCAATTCTGCTACAGTCTTCCTTATTTACATGCATATATTGTTGTTGTTAAGTGCCACTGAGTCAGTTTTGACTCATAGCAAGCCTGTAAAGGGTTTCTGAGGAGAGGCTAGTAGGTTTGAACCACTGACCTTGGTTAGCAGTCCAGTGTTTATCCTACAGTGCCTCAATGTCCAACTTTCACAGGCATATGAAGCTATTGAAAATACCATGGCTTGGGTCAGTACACCTCAGTCCTCAAACTGCTCAAATCATTGCTCTTGAACACTTTTTAAAGATGTCTTGTACAGCAGATTAGGCAAATCTGTCTCTCTTAGCAAGAGTAAAAATCTCATCTGCTTACTTTCCTTAGAAAGTAAATCTACTAGTAGTATAGATTAAGCCTTCTCTTTCACAAGGTCATTTTCTAATTTAGCAATAGAAAATTTTTTTTTACAACTACTCAAAGTAGACTCCTGGTGTGACACTGTAAGATAAGCACTGACTGTAATCACAAGGTCAGCAGTTCAAACCCACCAGGTGACTGCTGTTGTTTAGTGCCTTCAGGGTCAGTTCTGACTCAAAGTGATGCTGTATAGGATTTCCAAGGCTATAAATCTTTCCGGAACAGAAAGCCTCATTTTTCTCCCACTGAGCCACTGATGGAATCAAATCCCCGACCTTGTGGTTCACAGACCAGTTTTTATGCTACAGAACTACCATGAACCCAAAGTAAGTGATTAGTAAGTGGTAAATATTCTGTTTTTGGAATTTTGAAATATAAATATTCAGCCACCAGGATGGCTACAATTTAAAAGATTGATTAATACTAAAGCAACTGGAATTCACATACATTGCTGAGAACATAAATTGGTGTTGCCAGTTTGGACAAAGTCCTAGTGTAGCTCTGTAGGATACTGTACTGCACCGTATCTCGTTTTGAACCACAAGCTCAGTGGTTCAAACTCACCTACTGCTCCTCTGAAACCCTATGCAGAGTTATTATGACTTGGAACTGACGATAAGACACATAACAACAACTCAAAGTAGGATTTTAATTCCACACAGTAATTCACTCCTATTAACATAAATCTATTATAAACACAAATCAAGGAAATGAGCATAAAGAATTGTCACTGTCATTTCATACTTCAATACCTACATAACAGCATCCAAAAGGAGCTTCGGTGGTTTAGTGGTTATGCACTGGGCCGCTAACCACAAGGTCAACTAACTGTTCAAATCTACCAGCTACTAGAGAGAAAGCCTTGGGAGAAATATGAGGCTTTCTGCTCTCGTAAAGATTTACAGGCTCGGAAACCCTACACAGGGTCACAATGAGTTGAAACAGACTAGACAGCACACCAGCACTACGACCACCCCACCAGGAGCAGCATCCAAAAACGTAACAGGTTGAAGGCTAACTTAAATGGAAAGGTGAGGTATACATACATATACACTTTGACCACTTAGACTAAAAACCAGTGTCACATGTCCATCCAATCAGCAGGTAATTAATCTCACCGATTTAAAGAAAAATCCATTACAGTGAAAAATCTGAATATTCATTTTTAAATGTACTTTATTTTTTAAACACAGACTTTTTGAACAAATAAGAAAGTTCACCCCAGTATTATATCTTTAGTATCAAAGCATGTCAGGTAGATCATGTTTGTTCTTTGAGAAGTTAACTCAAAAAGGAGATGCTTCCAAGCATTCCTAGTGTTACTACCACAAATTTGACTAATTACATTTGTATTTTTAGCCTGAGCATCCACCTAAACTAGTATCTATGGTGGTGGGATTCAGTGCCTTCAAATCAGTTACAAATCATAGCGTCCCTGTTTAGGGTTTCTGAGACTGGAGATCTTTGTGGGAACAGAAACCCTCATCTTTCTCCTGTAGAGCAGTTGGTGAGCTCAAACCGATGACCTTATGGCTGGCAATTATGCTGTTTGTCCTATAGAGTTGTTGTGCCTTCAAGTTGGTTTGACTTACAGTGACAGCAACAATATAGGGTTTGCAATGAGTGGCTGGTAGCTTTGAACTATTATTGACCTTATCCTACAGCCCCACACCAGGACTCCATCCCACAACAACAATGTCTCAAAAGATAGCCTCTAGCAATTCCTCCTTCCCTGTTCTGCAGATCACTCACCACATCAATGAAGAGAGATTACTTTCCTACCCTCTGACTCCAGGTTGGCCTTGACTAGTTTTAACCCACCCAGGATTTAGCAACTGGTAGCTTCTACTTCCCTTCTCCTGTGAATGGCTCCTCTTTTAGTACCCACCTGCCTTTAAGAAATCTAAGCAGCCACATGGAGAGAGGTCACATAAAAGTAAAACTGAAGGTCATTAGTCCCAAATGAACTCTTAAGTCAGTGGTCGGCCAAATGAAAGAGGCCATTTTAAATCTTCCAGCCATGCAGACAACAGTCAACACCAAGTGAAACAGAAAAATCAGTAATTAACAGAAGTGAGAGAAATAATATAGTTTTTAAAGATTCTAAATATGAGGTGGTTTGTTATGTAGCAACGTTGTTGTTAAGTACCATTGAGCCAGTTCCAATTCATAGCGATCCAGTCAGTATAGGGTTTCTGAGTCTGACAAGTTTGAATAGCCAACCTTGTGGTTCATACCAACCTGGTGGTCCCAGGCTTATAAGAGCCACACTGGGACTCTGCAACAGTTTTTATATTATCAGTTATTATCAATTCTATAAACTATTTTATTTTACAAGTTATTTCATCCAAGTTTCAAGTGTTTCCCTAGTTCTAAGATTCTGGAATGGAGTCCTAGTGTAGCACTGTAAAAAAAAAAGCACTGGACTGCTAATCACCAAGTCAGCAGTTCAAACCCACCAGCACTCTTTGGAAACCCTATACAGGGTCACTATGAGTTGGAACCCACTCGAGGGCACTTAAGATTCTGGGACTAGCAGGACAAGAATATATTTATCCTGCCCATTTTAAAATACAAACTTCAAATCCCTCAGCTTGTCTTTCCATTGTGTAGGATAAGCACTGGACCACAAGTTCAGTGGTTGGCACCATGAAGTCAGCAGTTCAAACTCCTTAGAAACCCTGTATAGGTCGCTATAAGTCAAAAATGATTCAACGGCACTTAACAACTACAACAATCTTTATGGGAGTAGATCCCCAGGTTTTTCCTCCTAAGGAGCCACTGGTGAGTTTGAACCCCTGACCTTACAGTTAGCAGCTGAGTTCTTAACCATCATACCACCAGGGCTTCTTATAAATATACATACTGCCTACATCCCCTCAGTCATTTTATTCTTCTCAAGTCCTCTTCCACTTATCTTTTCTGAGGTATATTTTTGTTGAGTATTAGTTAAAGGTCCTAAGGATATGCTAAAGCTGAAAAGAACTTAATATATAGGCAATATACTGTAAACCACTTCTTTAATGTAATTGTTTTTAGGAGTTACATGTTCTGTTTAAGCTCTTTTTCTCAAGTAACTAAGGGTAAGCTTTTAGCATACACCATGTATAAATTATGGTCAACTAAATCAGCAGCCTCAATAAGATTTTACTATAAAATCCTAATCAAAGCACTACCTCAGTGTAGTAATGAATACAACTAGTAAAGAGTATTAATTCATTTTGACATTTTAAACAAATTATAGCTTTAAAAAAAAAAAAAAAACTATGGGAAATCACAGCATCTATACAAAAGTTTCCATCAGCAATTCACAAGAGAAGGAAGGTGAGAACAAAGTCAAATACTATGCAAAAAGTTCAATTTGATTAGAGGTTAGGCACTCCACGTGCACTCTACACCAATTATTTGGTGCAAGAGCAAATAAAGTATCTTCCTAACTCAAAGTTCACTCAGAACAAACAGACATGTTATAGTGGGGTAAATGGGACCAAAGGGAAGTTGTAACTTACTCAAATTCATAGTTAAGACTGTTACTGAGCTGAAAGAGAATACCAAGTCTTTGGCACCCTGTTCTCTGCATTAGTAATTAAGGTATTGCTGTTACCAGTTAAGTATTGTTGGTGACCCTCTTCCAGTTGACCTTTCCTCAAACAGCAGTCACAATGGAAGGCAAGGTCAAAAATGAAAGCAACTAAAAAATTAAAGAAAAAAATTCTCTCAAAGGAGACTGACTCTATATTTAATAATACGTATTGCCCCTCTCCCCAAAGCTGCAATATTCTACATGGCCACCTCCATATCGGATTTAGCTCAATTGTTGTTGTTGTTAAGTACCGTCAAGTCGGTTCCGACCCACAGCGATCCCTGAGCAGGGTTTCCGAGGCTGTAAATCTTTACGGGAACAGAACACCTCATCTTTCTCCCGCGGAGCAGCTGGTAGTTTCGAACTGTTGACCTTGTGGTTCGCAGCCCGATTCGTAACCACTACGCTACCAGAGCTCCTTTTAACTCAATTAGGAGGCCATTAATAAAATAAACTTACTGGTACAAAGCAGAGATCAAGTAGTTGAGAATGTTCCTAGGCTGAGGTCTAATGGGGAGTAAAAATGATCTCAAAGTGTCTCTTTATGATCTGTAAATCATTTTTCCATAAATCTGACACAACTGTCAAGACTAGGATTTAAAAATCAACTCTCAAAGAAAGAAAACAACAAAAATTAGCAGCTGTCATCTTTCTGACTTACACTAAATCTACAAGCTGGCTATAATAGAGGTAAAACAATTTCCTCTAATTTCTTAAAAAAATCAAGATCTCATCCTAATATTTCAGAATTTTTCAATTAGGCAGAAATTCAAGAACTTTCTTCAGGCTTAATGGGGATACACTCAAACGTTACTTGTTGTTGGGAGTGATGGTTCCGACAAAGTGATCTTGTCTAAGGGTTCTGAAGAGCAGCTGGTGGGTTAGCAAACTTTATTTAGGAGTTTTTAAAAACACTAATTCAAAATAAAGTTTTAGTAAATCTGACTAGTCTCTTGAAAAATATTCTTGTATGTGGGGCAGTTTAAATACTACTGGTTTGGTGCTGCATGATTAGCACTGGACTGCTAATAGCAAGGTTGGTTGTTCAAACCCACCAGCTGCTCCTTGGAAACCCTATACGGGTTTCTAGGGGTCTGAACTGACTTGTAGATGTGGCAGTTTAAAGCTACATTCAATTAGGTTAATATCCATGTTTATTGATTTGCAAGTTAGAGTATTTCAGGCAAAGACACAATGTAACAACTATCTAACAAATAAATAAACTTTAGAGTGACAGGTTCAAATTAATTTTGGAAAAACAAGCAAGACTTGACTACAAATAATACCAATGTCCCTAAAATCCACCTGTTAAAAACTAGAAGTCTAAGCATCCCATCATTCTTTAATTGTAACCACAAACTCTGATTTTAGACCTACAACATACAAGATGCATCAGATTAAAAGTATCAAATATCAGACTACACAAATGCACCATAGCACAAAAAAGCATGATACAAAGTTAAAGAAATAGACTCCAAGAGGATTAACCATGCCCACAAAAAAGCATGTTCACACCTAAAACTGACTTTCCTTCCAATCTCCTTTTATCTCCTGAATTTCTCCTCTGATCTCATTGCTTCCTGCTGTTGTTGTTAAGTGCAGTCGAGTAAGTTCCGACCCCTAGCGACCCCTGTATAGGGTTTCCGAGGAGCAGCTGGTGAGCTTGAACCGCCGACCTTGCCGTTCTTTTAGGTCTTTGCAATTCTTAATCTCCATGGCACTTCTTTTCCCAGAAACTGATACAGCACTAGCCCCTACACTTCATTACCTCTACAAGTTAGCTCCAAGTTTTGTTTTTGTTTTACCCTGTTGTTGTTAAGTGCCATCAAGTCGGTTCAGAACCCATAGCAATCCTGTATAGGGTTTCCGAAGAGCGGCTGGTGAGCTTGAACCGCCGACCTTGCAGTTCAAATCGACTTTGTAGTCCAGCGCAGTAACCCACAGTGCCTCACCAGGACTCCTTGTTTTACCGTACTAGTTATTAATTTTGTTCCAATCTCCTGAGTTTTCCTGATCAATCAGCCTCCTGCTCTTTATCACCTAGTCCCTACTACAATATTTTGCCTCTTTTTTCAAAGTACATGTATCCCTTTTCCTGACATTTGTAATTCTGGCTCACAGTCAACACGGCCCTTTTCCCCCAGAGACTGTCACCATGGCCCTAAGTCCCCATTCTCAATTCTTATCTTCCTAAGTAAGGTCTCTTCCTTTCCAGAGTTTGTCAACATTAGTTTGCTCAGGCTGGTATTCCACCCTCAAGGCAAAGGCTATCTCCATCCTCATTCTACAACACTACAAGTCTCCCACCAACCTTAGCTTTCCCTCGTCGACCCTTAGATTCATCTGCATCCAGCCCTCCCTAGCCCTTTCCCTCCTAGTCCCAGTATCTCTTCTCCCACTATCCCGCATTCCCCTTCCCCACTGCTGAATGCACCTCGTTCCCAGGCCTTACCTGTAACCCTGACACCAAAAAGGCCCAGTCAGCGGCCTCGTAGCGTCTATCCTCCGAGCTTCCTCCGCTCTTCAGTAACTGTCCCCACGCCCCTTCCCTCTCCGGCTCCGCGCGCCACCCGGAGCCCCCTCCCGGATTAAGCTCCAGCTGTCACTTGGCCTCTCATCCACAAGATGGCGGAACTGCTGCCCCCACCCCTGGGTTCACTCCGCAACCCCCTCCGCCTCCCCAGAGCTCGGGTCCCGTCCCTTCAGCCGCCCCCGCCGCTGGTCTCAGCCCAGGGTCCCGCTGCCCCTTCCCCCAGCGGACGGGAGGCCCACACTCGCGCCTCAGCGACGCCGCCAACGCCACCGCCAACACCGCTCCCTGGCCTGCACCTTCTCCTCACCATAAACTTGAGCGCTTTCTCTTGCAGCACTGCCTCGGCAGGGTCCATAATCGCCTGGGGCCGCTGGGTCTGCTCTTAGCCGGGGCCGCCCCCTTGGTGCCAGGCCGCAGCCAACGCAGCGCCTGAATCCCGCCTCCTCTTCCTTTCCCCCCGCCCTCTCTTAACTCTCAGGCGCTGGCAAGAAGGCTTGCGAGGACCATGTGTTCCATGCGCATGCCTGAGCTCGCTAGTTCACGGGATTTGTAGTTCTGGAGATTTCCGCAGCAAATTGTGAGACCACGCCACGAACTGCGACTCCCGCAGTTCACTGCGGCAGGGTCGCGGTTGCCTACAAGTCAAATCTAGGCAATTCTCCGTCAAATAGGGAAAATAGACTGATGGGAATTGTAGTTTACTGTCTCCAAGGATTGAGGGGGAGGGGAAGAAACGGGTGGGACACGGATGTCTCCGTGGTTACCGTGAGACGCCAATGGCAGCTTGCCTGACATTTGATCTCAAGATGGCGACCAGTAGTTCACATGTAGCCAAAATGCTGGGAAAAACTGTGAGAGGTCTCAGGGCTCCTAGGGGTAGTGGTGGTTACGTACCATCGAGTTGCTTCCGATTCATAGCGACACTGTTCAGGATTTCCGAGAATGTAAATCTTGACGGCAGCAGAAAGCCTCATCTTTCTCCCATTGAGAGACTGACTGGTGGATTCATACTGGATTAGCAGCTCCAAGATACCCCACTGTCACCAGAGCTCCTTCCTCAGGGGTCATAAGGCCTCCCTAACTGTGGTTTTAAGGAAATCGAAAACATAATTTCATATATCTTCTGTGTAATAGTTTGATACCCCGAGGTGCTGGACCTGGTACCTGGTACCTCACAGACCAAGGCAGAGTTTCAAGGTCTTCCTAAAGTTGCTCCCCGCACTAATCTCTAGAGACCTATTCTCCCCCTAAGGAAAAACAGGGCCTAATAGATTTCAGCTCAGGAATTTTCCGAGTATTTAGGGCTCAGAAAGCATGGTTTGCTAATGCGAACCCTGGGATGTAGGTAGTGAATCAAAGGTCAAACAGGTGTTTATTTTAAAAAGGCCTTCTTCAGTGGAGGAATAAATGGCCATCCAGCAAAAAAAAAAAAAAACATGTGGGTATTTTCTTTGGGCTAAGAAACAATTTATTTTGGAAATAATTTTGGAATTAAAAAAAGCCATGGAGTCAATTCCAGGCTATAAATCTATACAGGAGCAGAAAGCCTCATCGTTCTCTCGTGGAGTGGCTTGTAGGTTTGTACTGCCGACCTTGAGTTTAGCAGTCCAGTGTTTATCTGTAGATCCACCAGTGCTCCTTACTCTAGGCTTAAGCTAAAAGTGACATTATGACAAACTAATCTAATAAAATTCCATAAAGAAAACAAAAATACTCACCATTAGACCAATAAGGAGTCCTGGTGTGGCACTATGGGTTAATGCGCCAGACTGCAAAGCCGTTTGAACTGCAAGGTCGGCGGTTCAAGCTCACCAGCTTCTCCTCGGAAACCCTATACAGGGTTGCTATGGGTCGGAATTGACTCGACAGCAGTTAACAACAACAGACCAATAAACAACAGTCTTATCAACGGAGAAAAGATTGAAGTTGTCAAGGACTTCATTCTTCTTGGATCAACTATCAACACTCATGGAAGCAGCAGTCAAGAAATCAAACGACGTATTGCATTAGGCAAATCTGAGGCACAAGACCTTTTTAAAGTGTTGAAGAGCAAAGATGTCAGCTTGAGGACTAAGGTGCACCTGACCCACACCATGGTAGTTTCAATAAGCTCATATGCATGCGAAAGCTGGACAATGAATAAGGAAGACCGTAAAATAATGGTTGCTTTTGAGTTATGGTGTGGGAGGAGAATATTGGAAGTACCATGGGCTGCCAACAGAACTAACAGCTATGTGTTGGAAGAAGTGCAGCCAGAGTGCTCTTGGAGGCTAGGATGGCCAAACTTCATTTCTCATACTTTGGACATATTGCCAGGAGGGACAGTTGCTGGAGAAGGATATCATGTTTGGTAAGGTGGAGGATCAGAGAAAAAGAGGAAGATCCCCAGCGAGATGGATTGGCAAAGTGGCAGCATCAATGGGCTCAAGCATGGCAACAATTGTGAGGTTGGCCCAGGAATGGGCAGTGTTTCATTCTGTTGTGCACAAGGTCGCTATGAGTTAGTACCAACTCAATGGCATCTAACAACAACAACAACGACAATTTAATAAAAATGTGCGAAGTAGAGAAATGCTTCCTCATTTATAACTTTGAAAAGTTTTATTCTGTTATTCATTCAACAAATAATTAGCCTATAACTATGTGCAGACATCTTGCCAAGAAACAGGGATTCAGTAGTGAACTTGATAGACCCAGTCCCTGTTTCTTGTGAAGCTTACATTTCTAGTGTGTTGATGCTTTGTCCTAATCACCAGAACTCAGCATGATATCTGATATACCACATAGGCTTTGAATTAATATAAAGTTTTACACTTGAGAAAAGTTCTATCTAATGTGAAATGGAGCAGATGTAAAATTCATGTGGAAAAAAAAACAAAAACAAAAAAACTTACTGCCAAGGGCAGTAATTAATGTGACATGGTTGACAAAAGGCTAAAGAAGTTCTAGGCGGCTGAAGTAGTACCTGGGCCAAAGATGCTTACGGTTTTTCTCTGTTTTGAAGTACCCAGACTATATATCTAAAGTACCTTTTTCAGTTATGAGCACCACATTCTATAAACATCATATCCAGGAGTATAGTCAAAAACAGAATGAAAATCTATTACACATCAGATATTCCAAGAGAAAATACTAATGGATGCTTAGTCTAAACAAAGAAGACATAGGAATAACATGACAATTAACTTCAATTATTTAAAACACTGTTTAAAGAATCCAATTTTCTTATCATCTGAAATCAAAGAATACCAGAAAGATGTTTACTTATGCTTTATTGACTACACAAAGACTTTCTATCATGACAAGCTATGGATAACATTGCGGAGATGGAGTATTCTGGAATACTTAATTGTGCTCATGAGGAACCTGTACATAGAGTAAGAGGCAGTTGTTAGAACATAATAAAGGAACACCGAATGGTTTAAAATGAGGAAAGGTATGTGCCAGGGTTTATTCTTTCACCATACTTATTCAATCTGTATGTTGAGCAAATAATCTGAGAACCTGCATTATATGAAATAAACGGGGCATCAGGATTGAAAAAAACTCATTAACAACTTGAGCTATATGGATTATACAACCTTGCTTGCTGAAAGTGAAGAGGACTTAAAGTATTTACTGATGAAGACCAAAGACCATATAGCCTTTGGTAATGTAAAGAAAACAAAAATTTGCACCGCCAATAAACAACATCTATATAAATGAAGAAAAGATTAAAGTTGTCAAAGACAACTTCAAAAAGATCTAAGCAAAGATGTTTACTCGGATCAACCATCAACATTCATGGAAGCAGCAATCAAGAAATCAAACGACATATTGCATTAAACAAATCTGCACATGACCTCTTTAAAGTGTTCAAGAGCAAAAGTGTCAGTTTCAGGACTAAGCTGCACCTGACGCAAGCCATGGTATTTTCATTAACTTCATAAGCATGTGAAAGCTAGACAGTGAATAAGGAAGACCGTAGAAGGATTGATGCTTTTGAGTTATGGTGTTGGAGGATACCATTAAAAGTACTATAGATTGCCAAAAGAACAAATCAATCTGTGTTGGAAGAAGTACAGCCAGAATGCTCCTTAGAAGGCAGGTGGCCAGACCGTCTCTCCTACTTCAGATGTGCTATCAGGAAAGACCAAACCCTGGAGAAGTATATTATGTTTAGTAAAGTGAAGGGTCAGAGAAAAGGAGGAAGAAAAGACATCCATGAGATGGATTGGCATAGTGGCAGCAGCAATAGACTCAAATGTAGTAACAATTGTGAAGTTGACAGAGTACCTGGCAGAGTTTTGTTCTGTTATGCATAGGGTCGCTATGAGTCAGTACTGACTTGATGGTACCCGACAGCAACAACAACAGTTTTCTTATCCAATATGCTGTTTACAAGGGATACATCTTAACACAAATAGACACATGCACATTCATGTTTATTGCAGCACTATTCACAATTGCAAAAAGATGGAGACTGCCTAAATGCCCATCAACAGAAGAATATTAAACAAACTTATACATACACACAATGGAATACTATGCAATGTTAAAGAATAAAAATGTATCTGAACAATACCTCACAACACGGATGAACCTAAAAGACATTATGTTGAGTAAAATTAATCGATCACAAAAGGACAAATATGACCACTGTTGTAAAAAGTTAAGAAAAGGTTTCCTTGATAAAAGAAACATTCTATGATGTTTATTGTCAGGGGAGAGAAAATAATTCATCTATAGGGGAGACATATGTTAACATGGGCAAAGGGGCAAGAAATATACAACAGGAATGAGGTTGGCAGAGAAAAGATGAAGGTAGCAGGAGACACAGGAAGTAATGCAAGAGTTAAAGTAAATAGAAGTAAATACTGCTAACTAATGGTACATGGAAAGGATTGCAACCATTGTAATGAAGCAAATTATATGATCTGCTGAATGTAAAACTAATGATCTGCTCTGTAAACCTTCACTATTTCACAATTCAAAAAAATTTTAAAGACTGAAGGTATATGTAGACAGCTCAATGGAACAAACTAGAATCAATGGGTGAGATAACAACAGCTGTCGCTTTATTTGTTTTTTATGTCAGATTCTATACTGTGTACTTTACTTTTATAATCCCTACAATTATCCCTGGAGTCCTGGTGTGGCACTGTGGATTAATGTGCTGAACTGCAAAGTCTGTTTGAACCTCAAGGTCAGCAGTTCAAGTTCACCAGCAGCTCCACGGAAACCCCATACAGGGTTGCTATGGGTTGGAACTGACTCAAAGGCACTTAACAACAACTATTATCCTAGTAAAGAGTTCTGGTAGCGTAGTGGTTACTAATCGGGCTACAAACCTCAGGGTCAGCAGTTGGAAACTACCCACTGTTCCTCGGGAGAAAGATGAGGCTTTCTGCTCCTGTAAAGATTTACAGCCTCGGAAACCCTGTACAGGGTCGCTGTGAGTAGGAACTGACTCCATGGCACATAACCACCACCACCACCACTATCCTAGTGGTTACACATTGGGTTAAAACTGAAAGGTAAGCAGTTTGAATCTATCAGTAGCTCCATGGGAGAAGATTAGGCTTTCTGCTCCTGTAAACTTTACTGCCTCAGAAGCCCTATACAGTATCACTATGCATCTGAACCCACTCGAAGGCATTTTAATACAACCACCACCATTATTCATAGTAACTCTAAACAGTAGGTATTATCCCTAATTTATAGTAGTAATTTTTTCTGATAATCAGAGTCATCATGACAAAGGAGTGAACTGCCCCATTCTTGAAAACATTTAGATGCAGGATGATCATATTTAGAGACAGTCTAGGTGGCATAATGATTAAGTCACTGATGGGAAATTTGGTGGCTCAAACCCACCAGTGACTCTGAGGGAGAAAAGCTCTGGCAATCTGCTTCCATAGAGATGGTTGTTAAGTGCTATCAAGTCAGTGCCAACTCTTAGCTGCCCTCTACAGGGTTTCTGAGAAGCAACTGATGGGTTTGAACCATCAACTTTGTGATCAACAGTCCAGTGCTTATTCTACAGCACCCCATCAGGACTAAAGCCCAGGAAATTCTATGGATAGTTAGTTCCACTCTGTCCTAAAGGATCACCATGCGTCAGAATCAACTTCAAGACACACAATCTCAGCACCTATAGGTTCAAGATACATTCTTATTGCCTCGTGTACCCATAACCTGTTGCTTCTAACTGCCACCTTCATCAGGCTAAAGTTGATCAAACATAAAATCGGGATAAACTGATAGTTACTGGTGATTGGGATATTGGTAAACGGAGAAAGAACATTTGTTGTAAAATATGGCCTTGGTGATCCAAACAGTGTTGGACATGCATGATAGAATTTTGCAAGACCAATACATAACTTATTCATTGCAAATACCTTTTTTCAGCAACATATGACGATTATACACGTGGACTTCACCAGGTGGAATCCACAGGAACCAGACTGACTACGCTTGTAGAGAAGAACTACATTCCATAGAGTTTTCAAGGCTGTGACTTTTCAAAAGCAGATCACCAGGCCTTTCTTTGGAGGTAGCTCTGGATGGGTTCAAATAAGTAAACTTTCAAAAACGTAACCTTTTATACCACCCAGTGCTTAAGATTTTAAGGAGCCTTTGCAGCATAAAGGTTTAATTCTCAGCTGCAATGGAAACGTTAGTGGTTCAAACCAAAGACTCCACAGAGGATAAGACCTCATGATCTGCTCCCATGAAGATTCTAAGCTAGAAAACATTGGGTAGTCCTACCAAATATTTAAGGAGCTCTGGTAGCGTAGTGGTTACGAATCGGGCTGCAAACCTTAAGGTCAGCGGTTCGAAACTACCAGCCACTCCGCG
>NW_006408521.1:28138477-28150245 GCF_000296735.1 Chrysochloris asiatica | reverse complement strand
ACATCATACATGAAGAAAGCAAAAAGTCATTAAGAAGACAAGAAAGAAGGAAAAGGTCAAAATTGATATCAGAAGAGACACTGAAACTTGCTCTCCAGAGTAGAGATGCTAAAGCAAGTGAAAGAAAGAGGATGTCCAAGAGCTGAACAGATAATTTCAAAGATCAGCTTGAGATGATAAAGCCAAATATTACAATAAAATGTGCAAATGTCTAGAAACAGAAAACCAAAAGGGAAGAACACGCTCAGCATTACTCAAGCTGGGGGAACTGAAGAAAAAATTCAAGCCTCAACTTTCGTTATTGAAAGATTCTCTGGGCAAATTATTAAATGATGCAGAAATCATCAAGAAAAGATGGAAGGAATACACAGAGTCACTGTATCAAAAGGAAATGGTTAATGTTCAACCGCTTCAAGAGGTAGCATATGATCAAGAAACAATGATACTGAAGGAGGAAGTCCAAGGTGCATTGAAGGAATTGGCAAAGACCAAGGCACCAGGAATTTATGGAATAAAATTGAAATCTTTCAGGAAGTGAGGTGGCACAGGAGGCACTCACTCATCTCTGCCAAGAAATTTGGAAGAAAACTATCTGGCCGACTGAAAGAGATCGGTACTTGTGCCCATTCCAAAGAGAGGTGAACCAATGGAATGTGGAAATCATCGGACAATCTCTTTGATATCTCATGTGAGTAAAGTTTTACTGAAGGTAATACAGAAACGGCTACAATCATACATTGACAGAACTTCCAGAGGTTCAAGCCAGATTCAGAAGAGGCTGTAGAATGAAGGATATCATTGCTGATGTCCGATTGATCTTGGCTGAAAGCAGAGAATATCAGAAAGATGTTTACCTGTACTTTATTGACTATGCAAAGGTTTTTGATTGTATGGATCATGACAAGCTATGGACAACATTGTGAAGTATGAGTATTCCACAACACTTAATTGTGCTCATGAGGAATCTGTACATGGACCAAGAGGCAGTTGTTCAAACAGAACATGGGAACGCTGAATGGTTTAAAATTAGGAAAGGTGTGCGACAAGGTTGTATTCATTCACTGTACTTATTTAACCTGTGTGCTGAGCAAATAATCTGAGAAGCTGGGTTCTATGAAGAAAAATGTGGCATCAGAATTGGAGGAAGACTCATTAACAACCTGCAATATGCAGATGATACAACCTTGCTTGCTGAAAGTGAAGAAGATTTAAAACATTTACTGATGAAGATCAAATAGCACAGCCTTCAGTATGGATTCCATTTCAATGTCAAGAAAACAAAAATCCTCACCACTGGACCAATAAACAACATTCTTATCAATGGAGAAAAGATTGAAGTTGTCAAGGACTTCATTCTTCTTGGATCAACTATTAACACTCATGGAAGCAGCAGTCAAGAAATCAAAAGACGTATTGCATTAGGCAAATCTGCTGCACAAGACCTTTTTAAAGTGTTGAAGAACAAAGATGTCAGCTTGAGGAGTAAGGTACGCCTGACCCAAGCCATGGCATTTTCAATAACCTCATATGCATGCGAAAGCTGGACAGTGAATAAGGAAGACTGTAGAAGAATTGATGCCTTTGAGTTATGGTGTTGGAGGAGACTATTGAAAGTGCCGTGGGCTGCCAAAACAACCAATAGATCCATTTTGGAAAAAATGCAGCCAGAGTGCTCCTTGGAGGCCAAGATGGCCAAACTTTGTCTCTCAAACTTCGGACATATTGTCAGGAGGGACCAGTTGCTGGAGATGGATATCATGTTTGGTAAGGTGGAGGGTCAGAGAAAAAGAGGAAGACCCCCAACAAGATGGATTGGCCAAGCGTGGCAACAGTAGTGAAGTTGGCCCAGGATCGGGCAGTGTTTCATTCTGCTGTGCATAAGGTTGCTATGAGTGGGTACCAACTCGATGGCACCTAACAACAACAACAACACTATGTCATTTGAACTGGAAGATTAGTGGTTCAAGCTCCCCAGCTGCTCCTTGGAAACACTGTGCAGGGTCTCTATGGGTTGAAACCAGTTTGACATTATTTAGCAACAACAACATGTCATATGGAGTCCTGGTATGGCTGTGGGTTAATGCACCAGACTGCAAAGCCATTTAAATTGCAAGGTTGGTGGTTTATGCTCACCAGCCGCTCCTTGGAAACCCTTTACAGGGTCGCTATGGGTCAGAAATGACTTGACAGTACTTAAAAACAACAACAACAACTGTATCATATAGAGTCAATATGAGTCAAAAACAGCTCGATGACACACAACAGAAGCAGATTACCAGGCCTTACTTTGGAGGCTAATTGCCCATTTTTCTGTTAGTAGTCTACCACCTAACCTTTTGCACCATCCCAAGATTCATAAGAGCAAAATGCCAGTTTGAAGACTAAGGTGTGCCTGAATCAAGCCATGGTATTTTCAACAGCTCCATATGCAAGGAGCTCTGGTAGCGTAGTGCTTACGAATTGGGCTGCGAACCTTAAGGTCAGCGGTTCGAAACTACCAGCCACTCCGTAGGAGAAAGATGAGGCTTGCTACTCCCGTAAAGATTTACACCCTCGGAAACCCTCTACAGGGTCGCTATGGGTCGGAACCGACTCAATGGCACTTCACAACAACAACAACAACAATATGCATGTGAAAGTTGGACAATGAATAAGGAAGACTGCAGGAGAATTGATGCATTTAAGTTATGGTGTTGGAGATGTATGTTAAAAGTACCATGGATTGTTAGAAGAACAAACAAATCTGTGTTGGAAAAAGTATAGTCAAAATGTTCCTTAGAAACCAGGATGACAAGACTTCATCTCTCATACTGTGGACATATTATCAGGAAGGACCAGTTCCTAGAGAAGAACATCAAGCTAGGTAAGGCGGAGGGTCAGCAATAAAAAAGGAAGACCCCACCACCACCACCACCACCACAATGAGATGAATTGGTAGTGGCAGCAGCAATGGGTTCAAGGGCAGGAACAATTGTGAGGATAGTGCAAGACCAGGCAGTGTTTCGTTCTGTTGTGCATAGGGACACTAGAAGTCAAAACAGACTTTATGGCACCTCACAATAACAAGGACTTCTCTAGACTATTAAACCAACCCAAACCCACTAATGTCTAGTCAACACTGACTCATAGCTACTCTATATGACAGAGCAGATCTGCTCAGTTTCCAAAACTGTAAATCTTTTGTGGAAGCAAACTGCCATGCCTTTCTCCCTCAAAGCAGCTGGTAGGTTTGAACCTCAGACCAACCTTTAATATTTGGGGGTGGGGGAAACTTTCCCCCAAAAAAACTGTGTTTTTTGTTTTGAATTTTGAATTGAATGAAGGTTAAGGGACAACAAATTTACATTTTGTTTCATCTCAATCCTCTCCTTATAACAACAGTTATCCCTCTTCCTCCCTGTGGCTTCCCTTTTTCATCTTATATTTCACAAATGAACAAAACAAAAATATTTGATGTACACATACAAAATTAAGAAATATATATTCATTTAAATGTCCTAAGGGTACAAGCCAACCTCCTGCCTGCAGGCACACAGCCTTATTCAGTGCATGGGCTCAGCCTGTTGCTGCTCTATCTCTCCATGCCACCGCCTCTGCCACCGTCTCTGCTGTTGCTGCTTTTCTAGGTAGGATCAGACCAACCTTTTGATAATGCAAAATGGTGGCTCTGCTGCCTGCTGTGAAAGCCAATTACTCAGACACAGGGGTATAGTAAATTTGGTAAGCAAGGTCAAATGTATATTGGATATGCAGGAGGCAGAGGGGCTACATGCCCTCCTAAGACTGCCTACCTGAGGAAAAAGGGAAAAGAGGATCTATAGAAGCTTGGTAGCATAGTGGTTATGAATCGGGCTGCTAACCTCAAGGTCAGCAGTTTGAAATCACCAGCCATTCCACAGGAGAAAGATGAGACTTTCTGTTCCTGTAAAGATTTACAGCCTCGGTAAACCCCATACAAATTTTTCTAAAGATATTTTAAAATGGCTGCAACAGTACATTGATAGGGAACTGCCAGAAATTCAAGCCAGATTCAGAAGAGAATATGAAACAAAGGATACCATTACTGATGTCAGATAGATTTGGCTAAAAGTAGAGAATACCAGAAATATGTTTACTTGTGCTTTATTGACTATGCAAAGGCCTTTGACTGTGTGGATCATGACAAACTATGGATAACATTGGGAAGAATGGATATCCCAGAACACTTAATTGTGCTCATGTGGACCCTGTACATAGACCAAAAGACAGTTGTTAGAACAGAACAAGAAGATGCCGCATGGTTTTAAATCAGGAAAAGGTGTACACCAAGGTTGTATTCTTTCCTATACTTACTCAATCTGTATACTGGACAAATCATCTGAGAACCTAGGTTAGATGAAGAAGAACATGACATTAAGATTGGAGGAAGATTTGTTAGCAACCTGCCATATGCAGATGATACAACCTTGCCTGCTAAAAGTGAAAAGAACTTAAAATACTGATGGATTGTACCTCAGTGTAAACAAAAATCCTCACAACTGGATGAATAAATGTTGTTGTTGTTTTTAAATGCAGTCTAGTCAGTTCTGGCATAGGGTTTCCAGGAGTCCTGGTGTGGTAAGGTTAGCGATTCAAAACCACCAGCTTCTCCTCATAAACCCTATACAGGGTCCCTATGAGTCAGAACCAATTGGAGGGCACAAACCAACAACAACATTGTGTTTCCAAGGAGTGACTGGTGGGTTTGAGGAATAAGATATGCCTAGCCCAATGGTGCTAGGCTCTGGGTTGGCTTCTGGGTTGACAGCTCTCTGGCTGGCTCTGGGTTGCCTTCTACCCATTTTCCCACATCCTCTTCTCTTCCTTTCCTCAAGATCTAAGGTGTGGTAGTCAGCAGAAGCTTGACCGGCGAATCCTAGATGTGAGATTAACTTTTTCCTTCTGAGACATCTCAGAGTTGTGAGCAAACCAAGTCCAATTGAGGAGGCTTGGCCGGGGTTACTCTCCCGTAGCCTCTAAAGTGACTTATAGTGTTCACATCTTTGTTCGTCTGTCTGTCTGGGCAATTCTCTCCCTTTTCTCCTTCCTAACCCCGTGGTTCTGGAGTCCTGGTGTGGTGCTGTGGGTTAATGCTTCAGACTGCAAAGCCATTTGAACTGCAAGGTCTGTGGTTCAAGCTCACCAACCACTCCTCAGAAACCCTATATAGGGTCATTATGAGTGCAAACTGACTGGATGGCATTTCACAACAATAACAACCCAAGCCAGGTGTTTGAATTGCTTCATATGCATGTGAAAGTTGGACATTGAGTAAGGAAAACCAAGAACAATTTAATCTGCATCTGAATTACGATGTTTGAGAAGAATATTGAAAGTACTATAGACTGCCAAAAGAACAAATAACTCTGCCTTGGAAGAAGTGCAGCTAGAATGCTCCTTAGAAGTCTGAATGGGGAGACTGTCTCTCATACTTTGGACGTGTTATCAGGAGGGGCCTAGAGAAGAACATCATGCTTGGTAAAGTGTAGAATCAGTTAAAAAAAAAAAAAAAAAAGAAGGAAGACCCTAAAGGAGTCCTGGTGTGGTGCTGTGGATTAATGCGCCAGACTGCAAAGCCATTTGAACTGCAAAGTCAGTGGTTCAAGCTCCCAGCTGCTCTACGGAAACCCTATACAGGGCTGCTATGGGTGGGAATCACTCAAGGGCACTTAACAACAACAAAAAGGAAATTAAATGACACAGTGGCAGCAGCAGGGGGCTCAAAAGCACTGACAATTGTGAGGACGGTGCAGGACTTGGTGGTGTTTTGTTGTTGTGCGTAGCGTCACTATGAGCATTGTTAGGCACCTAGCAACAACTCCACTACACTTGGCATTGTCAGCTTCCCACTTTTGCCAATTTTTCTAGGCAACTCCAACCCACAAATGATCATGCATTTCTTTAAGCTCTAATCCGTTCTCCCTCTAGCTCCTCCCTCTCCCACCTTACCTAGTGCATCCTGGGTACTTAACACATAGCTGACTAAGAGTCAGGGATATTCCACATATGCCTGCATTTTTTCTCATCCTCTGATATCCCCTTCTATTCCTAGTTGAGTTCTCAACCCTGATAGCACATTACAGTCACTTGAGGAGATTTGTAAAAAAATATTGATGCCCAAGCTCTACCTCCTGCTAAGTGCCATCGAGTTGGTACTGATTCATAGTGATCCTGTGGAGTTTCCGAGGAGCGACTGATGGGTTTGAACTGCTGACCTTGTGGTTCACTGTCCAGGATTTATCCTACAGTATCATACCAGGAGTCCTGTTGTTGTTGTTAAGTGCCATCGAGTCAATTCCAACCTATAACGACTCTCTATAGGGTTTCCAAGGAGCAGCCGGTGAGCTTGAACCACCAACCTTGCAGTTCAAACAGCTTTGCAGTCTGGCGCGTTAACCCACAGCACCATACCAGGAGTCCTAGGTATTCTGATTTAATAGAATTGTGGTAGGGACTATGCAATGGTCATTTAATAAAAATCCCTACTTGGTTCTAGTCTACAGCTAAGTTTGAGGTCACTGCCTTGGAGTTTAGCTGCACAGTGCTTTCTTGCTGATCTCTGACTATCTAGAGTCCCCCTCTAAGCCTAATCTGCTTTCCATATTTAAGAACTATGCCTTTTTCCTAAAAAACAAAACAAAAAAACCCTCCATTTTCCCAGGAAAGTCAATCACAGATCAAGGTTGGCTAGAAGCAAAGTGGTAATCTGATTGATAAAAACTGGTTCAACTATTTCAACTATTTGAATATCTGAGGAGGTAGAGCAGATACTGTTCTGGTGGTGGTGGTATGCTTTGGAGTTGACTCCAACTCATAGTCAACCCTTCATAGGATTTCCAAAGCTGTGAATCTTTATGGAAGCAGAAAGCCTTATCTTTCTTCCGCAGAACAGCTGGTAGTTTCAAACTACTGACCTTGAGGTTAGCAGTACAACTCATAACCACTATGCTACCAGAGATCCTATAACATATGGGTGGCTAGTGCAAACACAGTTTCTCACTGTGAACCAGGCTTGCCTTCACACCAACACCACTCATGGAACAGGCTCTTCCCTCTAGGAGCAGCCCAGCCCAGCTCAGCTCAGTCTAGCAACTTACAGGAGGCAAGACAGTGCAGAAGAGATACTGTCTAGCAGAGGATTAAAGAAAGTGCTTTCCTGCTTATTTCCCTGTCCCTGTAAAAGTTCAGGAGTCAGTGCTCAATGTTTGAAAGATTATTTGTGCCTAAGTGGAAGGAATTCTTGACAGTGTGCTGTGATCGAGATTAGTGTCCCTCAGCAGCTACTCCCACTGTCCTGGACCACACCATCTTTATATGAATAGAGCAGCCCACTTGTAGGGGACAGGCAGCTCTGTGGAGTAGGAATGGAAGCTTGGGAGATGGTGGTGCCACAGGAAAGAGTGTTCTAGGCAAAGATAACTGAATTTTGAATGGCATATGATAGGAACCAAAACAAAATCAATGTGGCTTTAAAGGAAAAATAACTCTAGGTCAGAGATTGTTGTTGTTAAGTGCCATCAAGTCAGTTCACGCCCATAGCAACCCTGTATAGGGTTTCCAAGGAGCAGCTGGTGAGCTTGAACTGCCAACCTTGCAGTTCAAACCAACTTTGCAGTCCAGTGCATTAACCCACAGAATCACACCAGGACTCCTAGGCCAGGGGTGGGGAACCTTTTTTCTGCCAAAATTTGTAACATTATCTGCGGGTCATACAAAATTACCACCTTAAAAATTAGCCTGTTATATTTGGTGAAGCATTTAATTACCTCACCCCTAACGTGATGGCTGGAACTGCAGGGCCAGACGTTCTCTATCCTGTTATAGGTGAAGAGTTCTGGTGGTGTAACATTAAACACTTGACTGCTGACTGAAATATTGGTAGTTTGAAACCACACAGTCGTTCTGTGGGTGAAAGACCTCGCAATCTGCTTCTTTGAAGATTACAGCCAGGAAAACCCTATGGAGCAATTCTACTCTGTCACACGGGGTTGCTCTGAGTCAGAATTGATTTAATGACACTCAACAGCTTTAGGTGAGACTACAGAAGACAATAACATGTAGCTCTGAACAAAGCTGACGTCCTTTCTAACTATGGTCAGTGTCTGGGCCTTGTTGTTATTGTTGTTAAATGTTGTCGAGTTGGTTCCAAGTCATAGGAACCCTATATAGGGTTTCCAAGGAGTGGCTGGTGAGTCTTTGCCTTAAAGGTTAGAAAATAGCTTGACTTTCACCCTGGCTTATATTCTAAGTTAAGGAATTTGGACTTTATCCTGAAGTCTGTGGGAAACATCGAAAGGTCTTAAGCAGGTCTGCAGCATGGTTAGATTTGTATTTTTAGAAAACCACTCAGTGTCCAGGATAGAGACTAGATTAGAATGAAGTGCAGCTAGAGGCTGGGAAAAGTATTATGAAGTTGCTATAATTTTCCTGGGAAAGAAGATGATGGTCTGAATGAGGGTAAGAACAGAAGGGAGTAAATGGATTCCAGTGATACTGAGGTAGTAGAATCAATGGGACTTAGAAATGGATTAGAAGTGTCATGGATGGTGTCAAAGGGATGCATCAAAGACGACTTCTAGGTGTCCAGCTCGGGAAAGAGAATGAATGAGAAATGCCATTTTATGAGACAGGGAACATGATAGAAAGAGCAGGTGGTGGGAGGATAATCAATTCTTTTTTGGGACGTAATTGCTTTTGAAGTATCTATGAGATTGCCACATGGATTGAGACACTGAAGAAACAATTGGACATTTGGAACAGAAGCTGGAAAAGAAGGTCTGGGGTGCAGCTAGGGAAATACGTGATCATTGAAGTCAAGGGAAAGGACGGAATCACCCAGGGAAACAGTATACAGTGGGAAGATAAACAGGTCTAAGGCAGAGTCCTGAAGAAGAATAAGATTTGCAGGATTAGCAGAGGAAAGGAAGCCTGCAAAGAAGTGGCCATAGAGGCAGGAGGAAAGTCCATCAAGTGTGGGAGTGAGTAGGAAACAGGCCACGTTGTAGTGAGTTGAAGAGGAAGTGGAAGGTGAGGAAGAGAGATTGTTGAGTCTCTTCTTAAAAGACATGTGGCTGTCAAGGAGACGAGAGTGATAACACAGAGGTTAGAAGTGGAAGTTGAAGGTCAGGCAAAGTGTATGTATTGTTTTGTCTGAAAGAAGGGTAGACTTAGTTATTTACGAAACTGAAGAAACTTGACAGTTAAGTGCAATGCATGATCCTTAATTGAACCGTGGAACAACTTACACATGAAGTTTGAAACCACTGCCTATGGTGGTTGTGTGTCACCAGGTTGGTTCCAACTCATAGGAACCGTATATAGGATTTCCAAGGCTGTGAATCTTTAAAGGAACAGAAAACCAAGTCTTTCTCCCATGGAGCAGCTGGTAGATGCAAACCTCTGACCTTGCAGTTAGCAACCCAACACATAACCCACTACTCTACCAGGGCTCCTTACACATACCATATGTTGTTGTTAAGTGCTGTCGAGTTGGTTCTGACTCATAGCAACCTGAACAGGGTTTCCAAGGAGCGGCTGTTGAGTTTGAACCGCCCACCTAGCAGTTCACACCAACCTTAAGGTCCAGTGCATTATCCTACAGCACCTCACCAGGACTCTACACATATACACATACACAAGAGAAGACAGTTCTGTTGTTATTAAAGCTGTATTAATGTTAGAAAGATTCCATCCAGTTAACTTTGACTCATAGCAACTCCATGTGACAGAGTAGAACTGCCCCATAGAGTTTTCTTGACTGTAATCTTACGGAAGGGATCACCAGGTATTTTCCCATAGAACCATCAACCTTTTGGTTAACAGTCATGTCCTTAATCATTTATGTCACCAAGGCTCACTCCTGAAGACAAATGTAAAAGACATTGGGACAATCAGAGAAGAACTGAATATAGAATGTATATTACATTTGTATTATATCAATCTTAAATTTCCTGATAAATGCTGAAGTAGTTCAGTTAAGATGTTATATAAGGCCTGTAACTAATCCTCAAATGGTTTAGGAAGGAATAAGTGTGTGTATGTGTGTGTGTGTCTGTATATATGTGTGTAGAGGTGGGGGAGAATGAAGGAACTCAAGCTACTAAGCAAAACAGGTAAAATGTTAACAATTGGTTATAAGTCCAGTCACCAATGGAGGACAGCATGGGTGCAAGTGTTAAGTCTGGAGTGGGGCTAGAGGAGGGAGATTGAGAAAACCACCTAATAGATGTTGGATTTAGAGCTTTTTGTACTTTTCTGTTCTTCTGGATAATGTTTGCTCTCTTTCCTTCATCAGAACAAATAAACAAAAAATCTAACTTTTGTTAGATTATCTTTGTTCTATAACAGTGGTTTTCAACAAGGGGCAATTTTATCCACCACGGGATGTTTGGCAAAGTCTAGAGACATTTTTTACTGTCATAACAGGATGGGAGTGTGTGTGATTACTGGTATCTAGTAGGTAAGGTCAAAGAAGCTGCTAGGCACCCTAAGATTCACAGGACAACCCATTTGGGTGGCATAGGGATTTATGCTACCCAAATGTCAATAGTACTGAGGTTGAGAAGCCCATATGTAGGCTGAGTATTTCTAAAAGATTATCATATTATTTATAAATCCAAATTCTGTTCATGCTCCACAAATAACATCTAGTAAAAAATTCAGTAAATATGATTCACCATTGATTTATTTATCCAACCGTTCATTACAAACTTATGCTGTACAGGATGTCAGAATGGCTAAGAGCATCTGGCTCTGGAGAATACCTGGATTCATATCTGGTTTCTACTGTTGTTGTTAGGTGCTGACTCACAGTGACCCTATGCACAATAGAACGAAACACTGCCTGGTCCTACATCACCCTCACAATTGTTGTTACTTTGAGCCCACTGCTGCTGCCACAGTTTCAATCCATCTCATTGGGGTCTTCCTCTTTTTCTCTGATCCTCCACTTTACCAAGCATAATCTCCTTCTCCAGGGTCTGGTCCCTCCTGATGATATGTTCAAAGCATGAGATGAAGTCTCACCATCCTGGCTTCTCAGAAGCATTCTGGCTGTACTTATTTCAACACAGATTTGTGTGTTCTTCTCGAAGTCCATGACATTTTTAATATTCTTTTCCCAAAACCATAATCAAATGTCTCTACTACTGTGCATTAATTTCCTTATCCGTAAAATAAGGATTATAATGTAATTTCTTTGTAGGGTTGCTCTAAAATTTAACTTAATTAATACATAGAAAGTACTTAAGAGAACTGGTACATAGTAAGAACTCAGTAAGTGCTAATCATTATTATTATTGAATTTCAGTCACAGAGGGTACACAGAAAAAGGAGAGATTTTCTTCTTCGTTGTCTATGGAGAAGACTGAAATGAAAAACTACAATACATTGTGATAAGTGTTATTAAGTGAGGTATGTAGCAAGTGCAATAGTGGCATCAAATAGGATGTTAACGAGCTCTGCTTGGGGAATAGGGAAAGGCTTACAAAGCAATAATATTTCAGCTAGACTGGAAAGTATAATGAATAGTTATTTTACACTTTATTTACTATATCTTTATTTATAACTTGGGAGCCTATATTAAGAAATGCAGGTATGTGAGGAAGCACTGAGTCATGGATTACCGGGAGGCCAGGCATACTTCATCATCTGCTCTTCTTTCATTTGAGAAGAGGAGGAAGGTCCAGAAGGCATAGGATTGAGAGAATTAGAGTAGTGAAGTTTCTTGATCTATTGTTGTTGTTAAGTGC
>NW_006408521.1:28135727-28136647 GCF_000296735.1 Chrysochloris asiatica | reverse complement strand
GCTTCTTGGAGGCCAAGATAGCCAAACTTCGTCTCTCATACTTTGGACATATTGTCATAAGGGATCAGTCGCTGGAGAAGGATATCATGTTTGATAAGGTGGAGGGTCAGAGAAAAAGAGGAAGACCCCCAATGAGATGGATTGACCAAGTGGTTGCATCGATGGCCTCAACCGTGGCAACAGTAGTGAGGTAGGCCCAGGATTGGGCAGTGTTTCGTTCTGCTGTGCATAAGGTCGCTATGAGTCGGTACTGATTTGGTGGCACCTAACAACAACAATCTAGGTCTGGTAGCATAGTGGTTATGAATTGGGCTGCTAACCTCAAGGTCGGTAGTTTGAAACTACCAGCCATTCTGCAGGAGAAAGATGAGGCTTTCTGCTCCCGTAAAGATTTATAGCCTTGGAAATCCTGTGCAGGATCACTATGAGTAGGAACTGACTCCACAGTACTTAATAACAACAATAACCTAGGTGGTCAGTAAACCAATGTCTTCAGTGGATAGAGAATTCATTTCTATACAGGGTCACTCGTAAAAGGAAGATTTATTTGACAAGTTTTACTTAGCGCAGTACACCCAAAAGCACAATCCAATGGAAGATTTAAATCAAGGCCTCAGAATTGCATACAAATACCAAGACCAAAATCCTAAAGTATTGGTATTGTGTCTCATTTTTCCCATTACTTAAAAAAAGCTTAAACTCACGTGTCTTACAGATTATTAAATGAAACTAAAATTAACAAACATGTCAAGTGTTTCCTTTCTAATTGTAGACACAGCTTCTATATTTGAGTTTTACAAAAAATGGCATGTCTTTCAACATGCATTCAGTGTTAAATATAATATGGCATAATAGCAACATTTTTGTCCATTCCAAAGAGAGGTTACCCAACAGAATGTAGAAATCATTGAACAATATTA
>NW_006408521.1:28122692-28124374 GCF_000296735.1 Chrysochloris asiatica | reverse complement strand
GTCACTGTTTCTCTGGGTAGGGTCCCGTACTCTGCTCTTCTCCCTTCATGGTACCAGGGGCCTCCACTCCTGGCCTGAAAGGCAACCACTCCTTCCTTTTGCTACAAAATGTCTACCTTTACATTTCCAACACTCACAGTCAGTCCTGATAGTAATTATTCACTATTGTACCACATGAGTGCTACTTTCATCAGCCCCGCCCAGACAGATTGGCCACTACTCAGTGGAGATTCTACCTTCCTCCACATCCTCTGGATCTAGGATCCCTCTTGAAAGCTTGTAAGCCAGTCAATTCTTGCTTTGTAGCGCACCCCCCCTCCCCATTTTGGGTAGCAAATGTCCAAGTTGCCTATCTCTGTCTACCTTGTGTATCAAGGGGGTGGGAATGATCCTTGCTGTAAAGCTTTTTTCCCTCTTTTGAGCTACTGCATCCATACATGTAGGTCAAGTTCATCAAATTGAATCAGATTACTCTTTTGTTCCCTCTTCTTTCTTCTTCTAGTTGAGCTCGGATTATCCAGTCATTAAAGCCAGGTCAAGTGGGTATTTTCTGCAAGTGTGGGTGTTTTTGTGCACATGCCCTCTCTTTTTATCAGCTGAAGGTTTCGTTCTCCTCTCTAGTCCTCTGTGGCTATGTCACTGACACTGGGCCCAGGAGTCCCCAGGTCTTGTTAAACTGCTGGCCAACCAGTTCTCCACCTGGGTTCACAGGAGTCTACTGAATATGGTTGGACTTAGCTTGCAGCTTCATTGCTGTTTTTCCCTTACTTCCCCTTATCGGTGACCAACATGGTCACCAGTCAGAGCACGTGTCTGCCCGTGTATTCCCATTGAGTCTTAGTCTTGGTAAGGGAACCCAACTGCTTGCCTTGATGTCTCCTGGGAGGGCAACTTGCTTGTTCTTGTAGTAGTCAGTCAGACTGCTGTTATCATTTTATAGTTTTCCTGTCAGTCTTTCTTTCAAGAAGTATCTTCTGTTCTTCTAGCCATTCCAGGTTGGTCTGCTTGTCCTTTCAAGTGGAAATTTCCCACCTCAGATGATTCTGGATGGAGTTCAGGATTCCACCTATGGTCTTATGCAATGCAAAGGCTCCACAAGAAGCCTCCTTCACTGGGCATGTTGTAGCCCCATTTTAGGTATTCCAACCAGTTATAGGCAGAAGTTGGACTTGCAAGCTTTCTATGGTGATATTTCTGGCTATTCCTTTCTCTCCCCCTCAAGTGTCTATTTTATAATGGTATGCAAGAGAAACCAAGATTCAAAAGACAGCCAAGCATAGGATATTGATCTTATACATTCTATTTCATTTTTGAAACTTACAATTTTCCTAGATTCATACTTTGTACAGTCCATGTTCTGATTATTGATACATGTTTACTGCTGTTTCTCATCATTTTCAGTTGTGCCCCATCAACAAATGAAAGCCTCCTTTCAAGTCATCATGGTCAACTCTACTTTGAATAGGCAGCTCTTCCCTAGTCATATTTTGAGTACCTTCCAAGCTAACGGGCTCATCTTCCTGTACTATATCTAGTAATATTTAGATGCTATTCACAATGTTTTTAACTTTTGGTACTATATCTGACAATGTTCTCCTGCTAGTCATAAGGTTTTCAGTGGCTAAACATTCAGAAGTAGTCTGCCTCTACTTCTTCCTAGTTTATCTTGGTCTGGAAGCTCA
>NW_006408521.1:28075946-28121802 GCF_000296735.1 Chrysochloris asiatica | reverse complement strand
GCCTCATCTTTCTCCCGCGGAGTGGCTGGTAGTTTCGAACCGCTGACCTTAAGGTTCGCAGCTCAATTCGTAACCACTACGCTACCAGAGCTCCTTTATCATTATTCTCTTTCTCCTCCACTCCTAGCCCTCCTGCTGTCTTCCTCCCTAACAATGACTAATAGAAATAACTGGGTAGGTAATTGGGCCTTAGCTTTTCAGAAAGGGTCCAAAACATCTTGCAGCCTCCAGATACCCTTTTTCTCATACAAAACATCCCTTCTGCCAGCCCTGCTTGACCTTCCTAGTGCTAGAGCAGCCTTGTCTCCCATTAACCAGGTTCACCCTCTGTCTCAATCCAGGAGAGCGTTCCATCGAGATGTCTGGTCTTATCTGCCCCTAGATTTTGTTAGTGTTTGAGCTAATATATTTGAAGCCCTAGATTTGGGATTCCAAATCAGTTAATGAGTTGATACAGTTATACTTCTTAACCACGGATTTTATTTTTCAGGCCGGAGGTTGAGAAATCAGTGGAAACCAGGAAAGTTCTTCAGAGGTGGCAGGAAGGCAGGAGTCATGGATTGTTACCTTTGTTCTTTTCTTCTTTAGGAGCAAGACCAGCATCCATTCTTCATTGCTCCTCTGTCTATGCAGCTTGAGGGTCAAATGCCCCAGCATGCTAGAATTCACAGGCTGGACCTTATGAGCAGGCAATGACCAGACTTGCAGAACAAACCTCTCTTCCCACAGCAGGGCTTCAACTAGCAGATCTGGCAGTTTATTTGTCAATATTATTTGTTGTTAGCTTAATTGTAGGAAAATTGAAAAGTGTAATTCATAGCCATGAAACCCTTAAAGCTGGTTAATCTTTTTGAATTGTAACCAATGTAATTTTTATTAGCTGATCCCTCTTGATTATAATATGCAGAGCCTGGAAAAGTTGCTGAAGGCTCCAAGTCATGGTGTGCACAGGGGACAGACAAGTCCCATTATCTGCATTTTCTGCCAGGAAAAGGGGCCTGATGGAAAGAACTGGGATTGAGAATGCCAGAGGGGAGAGGAAAACAGTGTCCAGGATGGACACAAAAATGATTCTGGCAACCCCTTGAGGACAGGGACTAAGCCAAGATGCGTTAGAGCCTATGCATTATATACTATGATGCTCAGCCCCAGCAATATGCTGAAATGGGATTTTAATAAGGTTCATATGCTCTGAATTAGGTTTCAGTATGGGATATGGAGACAAATCTAACAGGCCAAAACCATATTTTCTTTTCAGCATTGATTCATTTGTGATTATTTGGAGATACTCTATTCTTCTGTTTTACAGTTCAAGCATGGTAGAACTGGAACTGTAAGAGGAGGCTTCAAAAAGTTCATGGGAAATGTTAGTATGCTTTCCACCCCCCCACATTTTTATTGTGAATTGAGTGATAGTTTACATGTGAGAACAACAGTTTTACACTCATTGTTTCATGGCAAAGATTACAATCCTTTTCATGCATCATCGTTCAACAGTATTTGCTTCTATGCCCTCTGTTTTTTTTTTTTTTATTTTGTTTTGTTTTGCTTTGATGTACACAAAAATACTCAGGAATATATAATCATTTAAACAACTAAAGAGTACATTCTGCAAGCCTGCCTCCTGACTGCCAGCACACAGCCTTTCTCTTTCCATGAGTCTAGAGTCCTCAGCTGCTCTATCTCTCCATGTCCTCAACTCTGCTTCCATCTCTGGTGTCACTGCTTCTCTGAATAGAATTCCACATTCCATTTGTGCTCTTCTACCTTGATGGTCCTAGAGTCCTCTGTTTCTGGACTCTAAGATTAACGACTCCCCCCTTTTTGTTACAAAACTTCTACCTTTCCAGTTGTGACAGTCACAATTCATCATGATAACAGTTACTCACTATTGAATCATAAGAATCTTATCTTCATCTCCTTTCACCAGACCTGTCTAGACAAGATGAAAACTATTCAGTGGGGATTCTACCTTCCCCCACACACTCTGAAACTAAACTCCCTCTTGAAAACTTGTAAGCTAATCATTTAGTGCCTTTATAGTCCCCCTCCCCCATTTTAGATAGCCAATGTCTAAGTTGCCCATCCCTATCAAACCTTTGTACAGAGGGGATGGGAATGATCCTTGATATGAAGAGTCCTTCCCTCTCAGTTGGTATTTTGAGCTACTACATCCATAAATATAGGTCAAGTTAATCAAATTGTAGCAATTTACATTTGTTTCCTTTATCAAAAAATTTTTTTTATCTTCCTCTAGTTGAGTTCTGATCATCAACTCATTGAAGCTAGGTCACATGGATACTACCTGCAAGTTTGGGCATTCTTGTGTGTCTCCCCTCACTTCATATCGGCTGGATGCTTCACTCTCAGCTCTAGCCCTCCATGGCTATATCCTTGTCCCCAGGTCTCTCTATACTTTGGACCAACCAGCCCTTCCTCTTCTTTCTATTATTTCCAGGTCGACGGGAATCTATAGAACGTGGTCAAACTCAGCCCATATCTTCATTGCTGCATTTCCCCCACCTCCAATCACCAGTAGACCAATGTGATCACCAGCAAGCTTACATGTCTGCTTGTGCATTAACTTTGAGTTTGTCTTGGAAGGGGTTTTCCTTGAAGGGCCTTGATTGCTTGCCTTGATGGCTCCCTGGTGAATAACTTGTTGATTCTTGTAGTAGCCAATTAGACTGCCATTTTTGTTTTGGATTTTTCCTGCTGGTCTGTCTTTCAAGAAATATCTTCTGTTCCTCTAGCTGCTCCAGGCTGGTCTGCTTGTCCTTTCAAGTGGGAATGTCCCATCTCAGAAAGTTCTGGATGGGCATAGGATTCCACCTAAGGTCTTATACACTACAAAGGCCCTGCAAAAGCCTCTTTCACTGGGCAAGTTCTAGCACCCCTTTTAGGTATTCCAATCAGTTATAGGCTAAAGACGGGCTTACAAGCTTTCTATAATGTTTCTAGATATTCCTTTCTATCTCACTCAAGTATCTATTTTACAGTAGTAGGCAAGGGAAACCAATATTCATGACAGTCAAGCATCTTAATATTATTTCCTCTCTTTTACCCATTCAGACTATGCCTCCATCAAATTCTAGTATCTTTTAATGCCATTTTCCCAGGAACTTTCTAAAGTTCCCTTGTATTTACAATTGGGAATTTGAAATTTCCAAAAGGTCAGTCTCTGGTCCCTTTCTGGACTTTGATTATCTGAACTAAAGAATGAGGAATACAAGTTTGCATCTATTCTACTGCCCCTTTCTTGGTCTTTAAGGGACTTCCTTTTCTGTTTTGGAATCTCCAGAGGAACTTGGTTCCCCAAAGATTCCACAATGAGATGAAGTTGGGGGCCAGGAAATCGGGATTCTACTGACACTTGGCTGATGCCCTTTACCCCCACCAGAGACCCAGCAAATGAGCCAGCAGCGATCCTAGATAAATGTAGAAGCTAGAGGCAGTGTGTGGGCAATTTTTTTCTTAGCCCTTTTATGAATATAAATATTTAGTATGTGGTGTTTTGCAGAATTAAATCTCTGAGCCTAGATTAGCCTGGTAATATCATTATGTAGATGCCAGGGATGAGATACCTAGGACTGCTGTGTGTCTTCTCATTCAATGACGCCTGTGATGACTTGATGCACTTTAATTTGCCAGGGCAATCATTAATTGCATATGAAACAGTTGGTGTTTGGCTTTAAGGGAAGCTGATTGGGTCAGTCACTGAGTGTTTGGCTCAATGATCTACAGCTGGCTTTTCGAGCCTGCACTCCTGCCTTCTTTTCAAAACATTCTCACTCCGTGTTTTGGGAACCCCTGAGGAAGAGGCTGTGAAACATTGGGGGTTGTAATCTGTGTTTTCCTTTGGGCATTATAGCTTTAATTTTAATATTTTGGATAATAAAGAATGATTTTAAATTAAATTTGCAAGTCTGCCATCTGTGATTGTTTGGACTTTCCCCCCTCTCTGGCAGTTCTTTGACTTAATTTTTTCTGAGCTTTAACAAAAGTGGGTTGAGAGGAGGGAGAGCAAGGGGCAACATAATAGGTGAACCTGTGGAATTTAAGAGAAAAAGGGAAAGGCTTTGATCCCAAGCCTTTGGCCCTGGGAGCTGGGGAAAAGAGCCTGATGCTAACAAAGTTAGAGCAGATGTCATTTTAGCTTCCTGTCATCTCAGGATTTGACTTTGAGAAAGTAATTTGCCAAGGTTATGCCTCCATTTCCCCATCTGTTAAAAATACGGAAACAATTTTTCCCACCAAGATGACATTACAGTTTTTATGCAATTCTTCATCTGAAGACTGCTATTCCAACTCAAGGCTTTTTATTATCCACTGAAGGCCAAAGGGGTCTGAGGGTTTATGTGTGTTTCCAGATACAGAGCTACATTCAAGTAATCTCTACCTAGGATTCTGTTCTTCATCTTGTCAGTGAAATCCAGGAGGAGGATTTTTTTCTCCTCATCCAAAGGAAGTGATGAAACATCATCATCACCACTGCAGACCATGGCATTAATGAGTCAGACAGACAGCACCACTGAACACACAGACAAATGCTGAGGGATTGATATGATGAGTGGGTTACCTCTGGAAGGTGGGAGTGGAGACTTGCACAGCAAGGCAAGTAACTCCCTGTCTTCTATTTAGTGGAAGAGGACTTGGGGCAGGGGTGAGGAGAGAGTGGTCATCAGGGTCTGGGAGGCAAACTGGTAAATGGAAGGAGGTAGAGCTGGGGAATGAGATCAGATATCTGAGAAAAAGCAAAGAGTGAAGAAAGCCACCTTAAATACTCTCTGGAACAAGAAAGGGGTATGAATAAAATAGCAGGGAGTTGGAGGTTTTTAAGTATGGAAGAGGCTTTGTTAAAATCATAGTGGCTTCCTCTACATATGCTGGTTTCCCCACCTCTTCTCCCTTACCCCAAATCTTGCTTTGATTAAAACTTAGTGGGGTTCCCAGTACTCCCCTACACAGAAAAGACTTGCCCTCTGACTTGCTCCACAAGTCAGAGGGCAAAGGTTCATGAAATGACCTTGGAAGTAAGGGAGGCAATATCCATGGCTGTGAGGTAAAGAAGTATTTATCATATGTTAAAGACCACATATGAGCATCCTTTGTCCCATATGACTCTAAGAGGTAAGCTTGAATCTCAATCAATCTCTCCCTCTCTACATCTCCACCCCCCTCACACACACACACACACACACAAACACACTGATTCTCCAGCTTCCTCTCCTTCTCTCCTTCCGAAACCCCTGGTTCTCCTAAATACAACCTTGGTAGCCCCCAATAGTAGAAAACAACCCCAACAAGTGCCTATGAAAAAAGCCTTTAAGACTCATGAATATTTAGCTCATCCTCATGTAAAATATATGACTTTGTGTAAGGATCAGGCGAACGAGGTGCATGATTTTTTTCTGATTTATGGGTCTGGAGACGGATTATTCATAGCAGAGCAGCTGTGTGGAAAGATTCATCCGCTGCAAAATGTGATTGTACATCAGGCAGTGTGTGGGAACGGAGCTATGACTAATGGCTGCTTTACATATAAATGAGAAGGTTTGTGCTAGGAACTGTAAAAAAATACAATCACTCAGCTGACGGGCAGGCTCCTTATCGTGGGTGCAGGAAAGGGACCACAGAAAAGGCAGGCAAATGAATGCCTGGCCCGGAAAAGCTGATCCAGGTGGGGGGTGAGAATTAGAGATCTGTAGATGGGATGGAGGGAATTTGGAGAAGCAATCAGCTCTCCTGATCCGGTCATAGATAGCTGGGCTCGGTCTTCCGGTGGGTGGGTGGGGGGACTGACAGGGATGTGACCTTTGAGAACCTACGGGCAGAGATGCTGCCCAGCAGAAGTGGCTGCGTTAACCACACTCAAGGGACAGGATAGTGACCAGGCCCCAGCTTCTTCCGAACTTGGCATTGGGTTGCTGAAGAGTCAGGTCATTTACAGAAGTCAACACAGTATTCATTTGGGTAAACCCCTGAAAAGAAAAATTGTGTGAATCTGAGAGTTCCCTCTGCCACTCCTTACTCTCCCTTGCCTTTTCTGTTCATCTCTCTCCTCTCTTATAGCTGAGACAGGCTGTCTAGACATTGCAGATGTGGACAGATGTTGGGTCTGTAATTTATAACAACGGCCTCCAGAAGGCAATTCCAATTTGTTTCGGTAAGGCTTTGAGTTACAGGCAGAAAAAATATCCTGTAAATACCGCTGACTTACATGGTAAGTACACCAAGGGTTTACTTGGTGAACAATTATTAACTACAGCTTAATTACATATCCCTGAAGATTACCAGAGAATTTAATGACACTGAGCAGGTAATGACCACCAACCTGAGTTTCAGGCCTCAGGAAGACCTAAGTGCAAGGGAGTTGACCCATACCTAGCAGGGATTGATGTCTATTTCTCGATTAGTCTCCATTTTGAGGGATCTCTCAGTTTTATCTACATGTCAGACACCCAATCATACCATTATACTGAACTTCAAGCAGGTTGAATGTGGTTCTTGTCTTCCACTGATGATGTTTCAAACTGTCTGGTATCTGTGGGTACATATATAGCCCTAGACAAGATAGAAGACAGGACAATTACCTTTGTTGTTTTCATAATGGGTCATGCACAAGGCCTCAGCAGCAGGTGACCGATGATAAAACAGCTGTCTAGGCCACCCCAAATCAAGCTAATCCATGAGAGAACTATATTCTCAACTGGTCATTTTAATGGGAAATGAAAAGGTGAAGTTCAAGAATTGTTTTTCAATAAATTCAGGATGCTTCATGACATCATCTGGGGTGTTGTGAGGAGAGGTGGGGGTAGGGAGAGTAGGAGGCTTATGTTAAGGCCAATGCACATAGAAGTGATCTGACCATGGTCAGAGTCTCTTGGTAGCAGAAGCCAAAATTGCACTTGGGGTCTGGCATCCCTGAGAACTGTGACCAGCTGGTCCCTTTGGGATTAGAGGATCAGAGTTGGTTGGCAGCTGGGGAGCTCAGGCTTCCCTGGATATATAAGGTTGCAGCTGAAATAGCCATCCGGGTATCATTTATATCAGTCTGCGGGTGGGGGTAGGAAGGGTGGGAATAAAGGAGTAGGAAAACGTGGAAATCAAATAAACACATTCACAGGCTTGGATTCTGATTTTTAATCCATCACCAATCCCTTCCCGTTTATTTGTTCCACAGAATCTTCCCTTCCTCCTCATGCCTGTCCAAAGGCAATCAAACAAGACTTAATACACCACTAGGCACAGACCCCTGATTTTACACAGACCCTGAAAAAAGGGCTTATCCCAATTTAAGGATAGATACAGCCTGGAGAATCCAGATTCCTTACAATAGTTATTTGTGATCTCCCTCTTATTCTCCTTCCTTTGTCCCTGCCTACTGAATACTTTGTATCCAAGCAGCTTGAATGATATCTTCCTTCACCTCAAGAAGTGGGTCTGGTTTAGAATGTCAGCTGCTGGCAGAGCCACATACCAACTGTTAGCTGGAAGTGTAGGCCACCTGGGCCAAAGGAAAGAAGTGAGGATTATCAGGTGTCATGACTGAAAACTATAGTCTCTGGGAGGCCTTGGCTGGCAGGTCCACCTCCTCGTATGTCTGGCTTAAGAGAAAACGTGCCAGCTGCAGAAGGATGGATTTAAGAAACAATTTGTGTCTTATAAATTGAAGGTTTGGATTAGTATCTAAAGATAATCCTGAGACTTATTTTATGGAGACTTTAAAAAAATATGAGTAAGTCCTGCCTACCAGAGATGTGTGAGGTTTTGTCCTCCTGAGAGATATGGATGCTAATGCCCTGGAGCCCTCTAGCCCCAGGAGATCCTTTTAAGTGTACCAAGCTTCACACAGCTCCCTGGCAGGAATGAGAAGGACACTTGTCCTTCCAGGTCTAGGAGGGCTGTGGGTAGCAGGAGGATACTCTCTGGCCAGGGAGGACAAATGAGCTATAATAATATTAATAGCCAACATGACTGTGCCAGGCATATATTATCCCTTTGAGAATACATCTGTGCAGTAGCCCTTTGATTAAGTTACCCATTGCCAGGGAGCAGAACTTTCCTCAAAATAAGAGGTCAAGATGGAGGCAATTGGCACATGATTCCATTTTGTGGCCTGGGAACCTTAACTGGAAAGGCAGACACTTTGGGGAGGTAGAGGCTGAAAGCAAGTGGTTAAGGCAGCTACAGATGCTCCTTAGAAGTAAGGATGGTAGGAGTTCATCTTTTGTAGTTTGGACATGTTGTCAGGAGGGACTAGTTACTGGAGAAAGGATATCATGCTTGGTAATGTGGAGGGCCAGCAAAAAGAAGAACTCCAATGAGATGGCGTGACACAATGACAGTAATAATGAACTCAAACACAATTGTGAAGATGGCACAATGTTTCGTTCTGTTGTGCATAGGGTTGCTATGAGTCAGAACCAACTCGATGGCACCTAACAACAGGACACATATACTTATTCACAGATGTCTGTGGAGGGAGGTTTCAGGTATATATACATATGAAGAAGAGATGCCATTGGAGTTGAAGGTGGCTAATCAATAAATAAGGAAGACTGCAGAAGAATTGATGTCTTTGAGTTACGGTGTTGGAAGAGAATATTGAAAGTGCCATGGGCTGCCAAAAGAACCAATAGATCCGTTTTGGAAAAAGTGCAGCCAGAGTGCTCCTTAGAGGCCAAGATGACTAAACTTCATCTCTCATACTTTAGACATATTGTCAGGAGGGAGCTGTTGCTGGAGAATATCATGTTTGGTAAACTGGAGGGTCAGAGGAAAAGAGGAAGACCCCCAACAAGATGGATTGGCCAAGTGGCAGCATCGATGGACTCAAGCATGGTAACAATAATAGTTAGGTTGGCCCAGGATCGGGCAGTGTTTCGCTCTGCTGTGCATAAGGTCGTTATGGGTCGGTATCAACTCAATGGCACCTAACAACAACAACAAAAACAATCAATGCTCATCTACTGAAAGGTTGGCAAATCCAATTCACTCAGCAGCTCCATCAGAGAAAAATCTGGTGAACTTCTTTTATAAAGATTCCCATCCATTGTCACCGAGTTGATCCCAACACATAATGAACCCACATGACTGAACAGAACTACCCCACAGAGTTTCCAAGGCTGTAATCTTCATGGAAGCAGACTGTAACATCTTTCTCCCACAAAGCACCTGGTGGCTTTGAACTGCCAACCTTTTGTTAAGTCAATGTGCCACCAGGACCCCTTAGAAGATAACAGTCTAGAAAACCCTATGGGTTTATTAGGATATGTGCATACAACATGAACACACACTTGTCCACACGTAACATGCACACATATATACAATCATATAGTAAGCAAACACCTCTAGATTCATGACAGGACCATGCAGCTTAGGCACATAGGACAGAGACATGGTTGATTGAGTATTTCTTTAAAAACGTTTTATTGTGAATTAAGTAAAGTTTTACAGAGCAGATTATCAGTCTCATATTTAACATACACTTCGTTTCATTCAAATGACTGCAATCCCCTCCATGTACCATCAGTTACAATACCAATACTTACCTCTATGCAATTTAACTCTTGCACTCTTCCCTGTGTCTACCACTACCTTCGTCTTTCCTCTGCCAACCTCACTCTTGCTGTATAGAGACATGATTGATTCTATGCACACAAAGATAGATGTTCAATTTCCCCAAGGACCTCTTCCCAGACCTCTTAATAAGATAAGAGGTCTGGTGGAAGACAGGACAGGATGGACCACATTCCCAGAGCTCTAACATCTGTTTTTTTCTAGACTTAAATCTTCCTGTTCTGGCCATGCCTGAGATCTGTAGGGATGTGTCCAAGAGTCCAACTTCCAGGTTATTTTCTTCTATACCAAACAGACCTTGAAAGTCCAAAAACAATTGATTGAATTAAATAGTAGAAAGACCAAGGGATATGGAACCAGGAAACCTAGGTTTGAATCCTGTCCTTTGCATTTATTAGCTTTTCATTCCTTTATCACTTGATAAACATTTATTGAACCTCCACTGTGTGTCAGGTCTGTAAACTTTTTTGGGAAAGCTATTTAACCTCAGTTAGTTTCAATTTTTCAATTAAGAGTCCTGGTGTGGTGCTATAGGATAAGCACTGAACTGAAAATTCGACAGCTCAAGCTTACCAGGCGCTCCTCAGAAATCCTATGCAGGTTTGGTTCTGACTCATAGCAACCCTAAATGGAGTTTCCAAGGAGTGGCTGGTGGGTTTGAACCATCAGCCTTACAACTAGCAGTCCAGTACTTATCCTACAGCGCCACACCAAGACTTCTAATAAACACAAACAATAGTTCCTAGCTGTCACCATTGCTGTAAGGAATACATGAAATGATGTACTTGGCACGCTTTGTAGATCCTCAATAAATGACTGTTATTGCTTTTATTACTGGTGATAATCCAATGATGATTCTTTAATAAAGTTTCTTTCATCTCCCACCCCATCCCCAAAAGTGGCTAAGTTGTGTTTGGAGGAAGTTTGGAGAGAATTTTGAATGGCCCCAGATGCCTCAGAGCTCTAGGCTGCAGTTAAAGTGATGGGATGCAGCAATTCTTTATGAACATTTCATTTCTGTTCACTACACGATCTAAAGTAGATGGTGTGTTACACACAGGCCCAGAGTGTGACCTTTCTCTGGAGTGCTATAGCACAAGGCAGGCTGAGCACCAGGTTGTCCTCTTTACTTGTTTTTCTTCCTTCTCAGATTGTGAACTCCTCAGGAGAGGGGCTGCTGTATCTTGTTTAGTTGTGTGGCCACGATGGTTCTGACGATTCTTGGCACACGGGAGGCATTCAGAAGATGCTTTCTGAAGAAAGGAAGAAACAGAGTGTCTAGCCCTGTAGGGGTCATTATAGGCCCCTCATTCCTTCATATAACAAATATTTATTGAGCATTTACAATGTACCAGGCATTGTGCTGGATGGTGGGATGATAATGATGAGCAAAATAGACCCAGTCCCTGCCCTCATGGAGCTTAGAGTTCAGTGGGAGACTGCAAGCTGTAATTAAAATAGTCACAATAGGAAATGTATCCTTAAAAGGGGTCATATGTATTATAAAAGGCCAGTAAATGGTGCTAAGAAAGTATATGAAAGAGGAGAGATTTGGGTAGTCACAGAAGGCTTCCCCCAGGACACCATTTTATCTGCCTTCTGAAGTTGCATTGGAATTAAGTGCAAATCAGGGTGGTATAGTGCTGCTGCTGAGACAGACCAGCATGTGCATAGACCTAGTGGCTGGTTAGAACATGGCACATTTAGAAAACAGAAAAAAAAAAAAAGTCAATATGACTGAAGCCTGGAGTACGACAGGCTTTTATAAAGGGAGTATGGGGCAAAAAACTTGGAGAGGTAGATTCAGGACTTTTTAAAATCTGAAAACAAGGGGACAAAACTGCAGGGTTTTAGGCTGAGGGATGTAAGTGATAATCACTACCTGGCTGAGTTGAGAGAGCAAGAGGGCATGTGGGGAGACCAGCTAGGAGGGGGCTAGGTTCTCCAGGCAGAAATAGTAGTGACCTGGGTGCTGGTGGAGCTGGAGAGAAGACGATGAACATAGAGGATGCTTTAGAGTGAGGCTGAAAGGCTTGCTGCTGTCAGATTTGGGAGAGGGAGGAGTCACAGATCACTCCTTAGGTTTGTGAAACTTGCTCCTAGCATCTGTCTGCTCTCTGTTCATTTCTATAGACTAGGAGTGACAACCGTACAACTCTTGCTTCTCTCAACTTCCTTTGCCAGACCCTGAAGAATTTGGTTCCAATAACCTTCAAAGGTGTAGTGAGTTTTACTTCCTGAGAATTTGAAAGACTATCAGGGACCCTGAAGCGACTGGGAGGGTCATTTTCCCAACCAAAACTCTTGCCACTTAGGCACTCCCATTTATCCTCCAAAATGCATCCAAACCCAAACCCAAACCCACTTATGCTCAGACTCTCTGGCTCCCAAGACTTACATAGCCGTCCCTACAGACCACTTAGTCTATCCTTACTTACCCTTGTCTCCCCAAAGCCTTCCGTGCCCCTCCTTTCGCATTTGTCTTGCCTCCTGCCGCCCCAGCTCCTACCTCCCTTTGCCTCCACTTCACCCTATTAAGAAACAACAACCCCACAGAAACCCCTGGCCCTGGCTGCTGCTCCCTGAGCCCCGCCCGCCCTCCCTCCTCCTGCTCTTCTCCCTGACAGATGCCTCAGAGCCCCGGGCCGCAGTTAAGGTGACGAGATGCAGCAATTCTTTATGAACATTTCATTCCTGCTCGCTACACGACGTAAATTAGATGGTGTGTTACATTCGGGCAATAAGAGAGATATGTCACCACAACGCTGGCCCATTGGATGGAGAGGGTAATCCTGCCGTGAATTTCATTACTGCTTTTATATAGACAGAATTAGCTCGGTGACAGCGAGCCTGATTGTCTTTCACTAGGGGTTTGGCGAAGAGCTGAAAGGATTTCACCCTGATGTGCACACTACTGAGTGACCCCGCTCACCAGCGGCTCCACTGATTGCTTTGCACCTTGCAGACGCCGCAATTGGCTCAGCTGCTCTGCTCGCCTTGCCTCCCCCCTGGTCCCCAACCCTTCCTGCCTGGCTTTTTCTTGAAGCAAGAAGAAAGGAGACCTAATGGAGGAGTCACAAGGTCATGAAAGAAAATGTGCATGTAGAGAGGGGCAAGGTAGCTGAGTTGAAAAACAAAAACTACGCTTTCAGATCAGGCATTAGTATTGGGAGATCAAGCCACAGGACAAAGGCTGTGGGCACTCACTCTTGCCCCCCCACTGCCTAGGAAAAGGCAAGAAGGACTGTGGCTCAGTGGGAACATTCCCTAGTGCCCCAGGGCAAAGGAGAAACTGGGAAATATCTTCAGTGCCCCTTTCCCACCTCCTAGTGACATCGAGTTGAGAGAAGCAAGAGTAAGTATGGTTGTCACTCCCAGTCTGTTGCCCCTGCAATTCGACATGAGCGTGAGGTCAAAGAGTGAATTCCCCTTTATTCCTTTTTCCATAGGCATCTGTTCTGTCATTGTCTTTATTCAGCCTCCATGGTATCAGTGACTTCCCAAAGATGAGAAAGCCCCAGTCATCTGCAAACAAGCCCAGACCTGGGACTTCCTTCCCACGGTCTCTGTGGGGATGGTTGTTTTTGAGAGCCAGAATCCTCCTTGTTCACTTGACTTGACCTCCATCTTGATACCTCTCACCTTCTGTTACTATATCTACTTCCTCCCTTACCTCTGTCAATCCCTCAGCAAACATCTTCCTGAAACAGCCTCTGGGCCCCTATTGACTTCTCTGTCTTCTTCCAGAAGTCCCTAGGGAGACCTTCAGAGAAGTTCTGAAGGGAGCTCAATGGCCAGGCATCTCCTCAAAGCCTCTTACCTTTTGGTCAATCTGACACATCTATTACATAAACATCTCTCCTGGTTCTGATCAGCCATTGTTGCAGCTACGATACTATCTTAGAGGATTAAGGTCATGGCTGCCACTTTCCAAAGGTGGAGGAATCTCCCTGAGCCTCAGCAAAGCTGAGTGGACCCTAGGAACCCAGACACAGGGTCTTTGACTTCTGACTGCTCTTTGACTACTGACCGCACTTTGACTTCTGACCGCTCAAGGATAGTCAACTCTTCCTCCTCAGCTTCCCACTCAGGGACCTCTCAGTTCCAACTGTCTGCCCTCCGAGGAGATCAGGGAGAGGATTCCATCAATGATTTACTCATGTGCTTACACTAGAGGATTTTCACATTGAAAGCCTTCCTCTGTGAAGTCAAGACCAAGTGTAAGATACTGAAACTACACTGGAACCCTACCTGTGTGGCAGCTGTACCACCAGGTTAAGATATCATCTCTGTCCAATCTTTGCTTCATTCCAGTTCTACCTCCTGCTGAGTATTTCTACCCCAGATATACAGAATTTACATTTGAACAAGATCTATAAGAATCACCTGGGGATCTTGTTAAAGTGTAGGTTTGGATTCAGTGTATCTTGGATGCTATTGTTGTTGTTAGGTGCCATCAAATCGGTACCAACCCATAGCAACATTATGCACAGCAGAACGAAACACTGCCTGATCCTGGGCCAACCTCACTACTGTCGCCGCGTTTGAGTCGATCAATGCTGCCACTTGGCCAATCCATCTCATTGGGGGTCTTCCTCAAATTCTCAGCAGGAGGTCGAACTAGAATGAATTGAATTGCTATAGTGGATGCTGTGGTACAATGCTGAGACCACCCCCTTTTTGGATTTGCCACCACTGAGGAGAGTTGCCTCACTTAAGGTCCATACCTTCCCATGGCAACTCACATACAATGACTGGTTGTCCTAGATATATAGATGCTTGACTACTTCTACCCAACTCAGGATAATACTGAAGGACATTCCCGTTTCAGAGCTAAAGCCTTTCTTTGCTGAGACCACAGCAGAGCCCAACTCTAGCTCTGTCTAGTCCTGCTTCTTTCCAATTTCTTCTCTTGCACAGATGATCCATGAGCTCTCTCTAGTAAACCCCTTGAATAGTCATCTCCATCTCAGAGTCTGCTCAGGGAGCCCCTGCCCTACCAATCAGGCTACTAACAGGATGAAAGTGGTTTATATATTGCTGTTATTAAGTGCCACTGAGTCAGTTCCGAGCCAAAGTGACTGGTGAGCTTGAACTGCCGACCTTGCAGCTCAAACAGCTTTGCAGTCTGGCGCATTAGCCCACAGTGCCACACCAGTTTGATAATTTTGTTTAATCAAAGTTAGTTATGATTTTGTAGCAATACTTTTGGATTTACCTTCACACTCTGGAAATCAGCTAATGAAAATCCTCTGAATTACAAGGGTCCACTCTGCACCATTTTTTCCCACTGCACATAAATGTTGCCATGACTCAGAGGCTGAATCAGTGGCAGCTAACAAAAAAGGTACCCAGACAATCTCTCCACGGGGCCAACAACCTTGTCAAGCATCTTGAGGTGGGTCACAGATAGGGGGACCTTCCTGGTAAATCGGAGCTCCAACCTCGTCAGTCCCTAGTACCTGAGCACCTCAGAAATGCAATTTCCTGCAGTTTTCCCTTTGGGGCTGCTGATGATAATGTGTGTGTATGGGTAGGGAGGGAGAGTGGAGGTTTCTCACTGACCCCCCCACCATTCTCAACTGATATCACAGCCCTCCCTTTCTGACATTAATTGGTTGCCTTGGAAACAAGTTCCTTAAACTGTATGATGATGTCAGATGGTAGGAAGTAGAGTCAATGGAGCCAGTTTGGCCACAAAGAATCCACAGAGCCCTCAGAATCAAAGCAGTACTACCCAGAGTCCCTTGCCTCTGCCAGTGTACATTCTAGCATATAAAGAGGAAACTACATCCCAGGAAAATGTCTCCTCTGCTCTCCCCATCCCTGGCACAGACTTTCAGATTTCTTAGCTTCTGGTGTCCCTAGCTAGTATCCCATGTGTGGGAGATCATACTACAAGGAGATCTTGTTTAGTCCGAGGTAAAAAAAAAAAGTCAGCTACTGATCATGGATCAAGTGGTGGATATCGTATATGGTCTTCTTTCTTCTAGTACTAGATTATAAATATTTTCTAAGAAACTACTCTTAACTAGCCAGTCTCCCATCCTCCCTCTCTTTCTCTCTCTCTCTCATACACACACACATTCCCTTATCCATTCACTTACTCTAGAGTTTACATATCATTTCAGTCATTCATTCAACAAGTATTTATGAGCCTCTGCTATGTTAGATTAGATCCTAGGGATACATTAGGAAGATAACAAGACCTTGTCTGTATGGAGTTCATAGTGAACATCTTACACCATGTCCTTCTATACTCATATGTTTATCCCTTTAATAATGATTTAGTTTTTCTATTTTCATTCTGGCTCCCTAAACATGTGGGGAAACCTTTGATTGCTGATAGGGTGAAATCTGCCCATTATCTGTCCAGGGACTACTTAAGAGTAGAGACCTTGAGTCTGTTAATGCATATCCTCACCTTACACTAAACCACAAGATCTGGGGCCCCTCAGCCTCCTATAACTCATGTTATGGGAGATTGAGTTATGCATTTGAGTTATGGTATTGAAAAAGAATACTAGTAGTACCAAGGACTGCCAGAAGAACAAACAAATCTGTGTTGGAAGTACAGCCAGAATGCTCCTTAGAAGCCAGGATGCTAAGACCTCATCTCTCATACTTCAGACATGTTATCAGGAGGGATAAATCCCTGGAAAAAGACATCATGCTTGGTAAAGTGGAGGGTCAGGCAAAAAGAGGAAGAGCCACTAGATGGAATGACACAGTGGCAGTAAGAATAGGTTCAAATATAACAATTATGAGGATGATACAGGACCTGGAAGTGTTTCACCCTGTTGTGCATATGGTCACCATGACTCGGAACTGACTCAATGGTGTTTAACAACAACCACCACCTCCCATGTCACTCCATTGGTTTCTAAACCCAAACTATAGGAAATAGCTCCCAGTACCAACTTTCAAGGACAGTAGAGTTTTCCCTTGCCTTTCTAAGCTAAAGAACAGAGGACTGGGTGGGCTTTGATACTTACATACTTACCCAGAGTATAAAGATGCACTTGCTGTGTATATTTTGGAGAACATGCATGGACACTAGACAGCGTGCTTTCATACATTTGTGTTTTGTAGTCATACATGTGCACTCATGTTGGCCAGTGTTAGTGACTTCTCCTAGATTGACCAGTGCAGGGTGTGAATGTGTGTGTTGCCACTTGTGAGTGTGAGTGAGCATGTGTTCAAGGAAAGGGGACCTTAGGGGTATGTCTCCATATGTGTTTTTTCCAAATGCTTGCCTTTTTTCAAAATGGCTTAGAGCACTACTGTCATTTATGGGGTTTAAAATGTCAGAACAGGGCCCGCGGGGAGGCAGGGGAGATTAAACTGCAAACAGTGAAGGTTATAGATGACGTTTCTGATAGGCTGACAGGCAGACTCCAATGATGCTGCACTTCAGCAATCATTTAAACACACACACATACAGTTCATCTTTCCATATTTTAATGGCATATTTGGAAGGCTAAAAGGATAAAAACCCATGTCTAGAAAACCATAACTCTGTTTCCATAACCTAACCAGCTTTCTAGGATGTGTGCTGTGTGTGTTTATTCACTCAAGTGCACCTATTTGTGTAAAGTGAACACAGATGCTTATTTGTATTTTTGTATTTTGTGTAGGTTAATTCCACCTTACTTTATATGTTGTTGTTAAATGTCATCAAGTCGGTTCTGACTCATAGTGACTCTGTATAGGGTTTCTGAGGAGCAGCTGGTGAGCTTGAACTGCCAACCTTGCAGTTCAAACCAATCTTGCAGCCCAGCACATTAACCCACAGCACTATACTTTTCTATCATGCTCATATAATTAACAAAATACACCTCACTCAATAGTCTATCTGAGCCTTATAGTTTTATTAAGTAGATAGGGTAAAGATTACTATCCTCGCTTTATAGATATAAAAAAACTGAGACTCAGAGAGGTCCAATGGGTTACCAAAACCCACCCAGCTAGTAAGTGACAAAGCTAGGGTTTTTTGGTTTTTTGTTTTTCAAAGCTAGAGTTTAAAAAAAATACTTATTCAGAGCTCATTTCTTGAAGCTGTGATTTTCAAGTGTGGCTATATATTAGAATTACTTGGGGAGCTTTTAGAAACCACCAATGTCTTGGACTCGTTCACAGAGATTCTGACCCGATTGTTCTGGAGATGGCATTTGCAGTTATGTTTTAAAGCCCCACCTGGACATTCTAGCAAGTAGACTGGTTGCAAACCTCTGCTCCGGGACTTGGTGATCTCTGGTAGGAGCTGTTAGTAAAGTTGTTCCCCAGATGCCTGATTACTTCAAACCACCTCCAAATGAATGTGGATTCTGGTCCCTTTCCTACACTTTGAATTTATTTTCTGGGAAGACTTACTTCCCGGGAGGATCAGATCCTGTATTTGTTCCGGACTTTCCAATTCCTAACCCTCCTCCCTAATTCTGAAGAATTGATTCTAAATTCATAATGGTGAATGATGTACAATTGTAGCCACTCCAAGAAGGGACATCAGCCAGACTTTAGATGGAGGAGGAAGAAAACCGACTCCATCTAGCCCTGTCCATCAGGAGAAGGCAAGGAAGTGAGAGGCAACTAGCTTGCTGACCTAGGATGAGAGGAATGAGGGAAAGAGACAGAAAGAGTAGAAAGAAGAGGAACATCTGCCTTTTGAAGTCTGCATTGACTGCCTCACTGCTAAAGGCCTTGGATGGTGCTCCTCTCGCAGGGGCCTGCAACATAGGAGGCACAGGACAGTCATTAGGAGCACAGACTTGGTAGTGGTCTATCTGGACCTGAATCCAAGGTCTTTGCTTACTAGTTGTGGGACTTTGGGCAAGTATTTAATATCCCTGTGCCTCAGTTTCCTTATTTTTAAAATGGGTATGGTAATAATACAAATCTACCTTGGAAAGAAATGAATTCTGGTAACAGTTCAAAACTACTAGCTGTTTCATGGGAGAAAGATGAGGCTGTCTGCTCCCATAAAGATTTATAGCCTCAGAAACTCACTATGAGTCAGAACTAACTCCACAGCACATCACCACCACCTTGGAGAGACGTGCAGTGAGAATGCTTCTTAGAAGCAAGGAGATTGAGACTTCATCTCTTGTACTTTGGACATATTATCTGGAGGAACCAGTCCCTGGAAAAGGACATCATGCTTGGCAAAGTAGAGGGTCAGAGGAAAGAGGAAGACCCCCAACAAGATGGATTGACATAATGGCAGCACCAATGGGCTCAAACATAACATGGATGATGCAGGACCAGGCAGTGTTGTGCACAGGGTTGCTATGAGTTGAAACAGTCTCAATGGCACCTAACAACAACAACAACAATAATAGTACTTACCTCACATAAAGTCATAGGGAGAATTCAGGGAGTTCACCTAAAGCACCTGACACTTCAAAGGCAGCAGGTGTTAGCCATCATTATTCTGCAGCATTTGATACTTTTGAACTCTCCCTTCAGAAAATGTTCTCCTCCCTTTACTCCTCAACACTGCTCTTCTTGTTTCACTTCCTGTCTTCCAGAACATTCCTTTAAATCTTCTTTGCTAGCCCTCCTCCTGCCCTCTGAGTCCTTGGTTCTCAGCTTCAACTACACGTTAGAATCACTTATGGAACTTTACAGATAACTCTGAGATTCTGATTTATCTGAAGTGGATATAGCCATTAATTATTTCTCCAGTTCCTCAGCTGATTCAACTGTGCTGCCAAGGTTAAGAACCATACCTCTCAATGTTGATACTCTAAGATTCTAATCATGGTCCTCCTTCCCAAGTGATGGATAGTCTTCCTTTGGCTTTAATTACCATCCATATGCTGTTGTTGTTGTTTTTAAGTGCCAATGAGTCAGTTCCAGCTCATAGCAGCTCTGTATAAGGTTTCCATGGAGTGGCTGGTGAGTTTGATCTGCCAACCTTTTGGTTCAAACCAACCTTGTGGTTCAGAGCTTATACTTCAGCGCCACACCATGCTGGTGGCTCCCAAATCCATAAACCCTGACAAGACTTCTCTCTTGAACTTTACACAGATATTTCAACACCCTACCAGACATCTCAATTTTCAAACATATGGTAAGGAAGTTGTTCTGAATATATTCTCTTAACCTCCTAGGTATCTTTAGTTAGATATAACCTGGCCTATCAAGGACATGTCCCAATTAGAGCTCAATATATTACTCTTCCCCTAAATCTATCCCATTCTTCTATTCCTCATCCCTGTCACCATCCAAGCATCGACCCAAGGTAAGAACCTGGTGGTAATCTAGGAATCCTCCCCTTGCTTATCTCCCATGGACAGTCAGGTAGAAAACCATGTCAAGTCTCTCTCAAGACTCTCTTGAGTCTGTCACCTCCTTGGTTTCCCACCAGCACGGTCATAACTCAAGTCCGCATGATCTCTTGCCTGCACAGTTGTAAGAACTTCCTCACTGGTCTCCCAGTGTCCACTATTTTTGGCTGCACCCTTCCCCCATACTCTGTATCATCCTCATTGAAATTTTTCAGACATGCTAAATCTCTATATTACTAAATCCCTTGAGAGTCCTCCCCCAAGTCAGAATAAAAGGCTGAACTAGACATCCCTTTACATATGTTCTCTCCCTCTGGCCTTTCTTTTAAAGTTACTTCCACAACCCACCCTTTGAACTTCAACAGACTTCTCCAAATGTGCCAGGCTGATTGGCACCTCAAGACCTTTGTATATGCAATTCCCCCTGCCTCCAATGCGCTTCCTTTTCTTCCCACTCCCATTTTTCCCACATTTACAAATTAGCTTGACATACTACCTCTCCAGGAACCCTAACCTTGACTCTTCAGGTCAAACTGACCACACTCTCATTTTGCCCTCACAATACTATATTGTTGTTAAGTGCCGTTGAGTTGGTTCCAACTCATAGCAATCCTGTGTATGGTTTTTGAGGAGCAGCTGATGAGCTTGAACCACCAACCTTGCGATTCAAACTGATTTTGCAGTGCAGCGCATTAACCTGCAGCACCACACCAGGACTCCAGACACTGCATTGGGCATCAGGAATTCAAAGACAAGACTTAGTACTTGCCTTCCAGGTGGTCTTCATACAACAGGGGAGACAGGAATTAAAAAAGGAAGTCAAAGGGAAAGACAGCACGACAGAGATGAGGACAAGGATAAGTGTGGTGCTGTGGGTTAATGCACTGGACTGCAAAGTCGGTTTAAACCTCAAGGTCAGCGGTTCAAGCTTACCAGCCGCTCCTTGAAAACCCCATACAGAGTCCATATAGGTCGGAACTGACTCAATGACACTTAACAACAACAAAAATACAGTGCCTAGAAGTCCTGGTGTGGTACCTTAGGGTAAGCACTGGACCTTAAGGGTGGTTTGAACCATAAGGTCGGTGGTTCAAACTCACCAGTCACTCCTCAGAAACTCTATACAGAGTCACTGTGAGTCAGACCTGACTCGATGGCACTTAAGTTGTTGTTGTTAAGTGTTAATAATATAGTAAATATTTGCTGAATTACTGCGTGGAGGAAGGAGAAAGGAGGAAACCAAGCTCCAAATCCTGTTGTGCATTTACAGACTGTTTGGTTTCCTTAGCTCAAGTGCTTGGTAAAGAATGCATTGCTCATGGTTCTGGATTTTGAAGGGCAGCCTTAACCATTGCTTCCTCATGGAGCCAAGGCAGAGAAGCTGGGTGTGAGAGAAGAGACTTGCATCTGTCACTGGCCAAAGACTGTGTCCCCTGCACTCCCCAGGTCTACCTCTGTGATACTGGCTCACCAGGTGCCAGCACTGACAGCTCTGATAGCCAAAACACCTGATGCCCCTTCCCTGAACTGACTTAAGTGAGGAGTGTCTTCTTTCCCCCTTTGTACCTGAGGTCAGATTGGAATACCTCCAAAGGAACCTTCAAGAAAAATTAAAAGCAAGCAAACAGGCCCACAAACACTTAGAAACGAATATAGAAAACAGGCATAGCCCAGATGTCTGATTCTAATTTGTCACCCTGCCTGAGAAAACAATCATGAGTTTCCGTCTAGACCAGGGGTGGGGAACCTCTTTTCCTCCAAAAGCCATTTGGATATTTATAACATCATTCGCAAGCCATGCAAAATTATCAACTTAAATATTAGCCTGCACAACACCACCACCATATTTGATCAAACGCGTCCTGGTGTGGCACTGTGGGTTAATACGCTGGACCGCAAGGTTGGTTTGAATCACAAAGTTTGACAATTCAAACTCACCATTTGCTCCTCAGAAACCCTATCCAGGGTTGCTATGAGTTGGAACCAACTGGATGACACTTAACAACAACAACATATTTAGTCAAACACTAAAATGGCCTGGATATTCCCTACCCCTGATCTAGACTAGGCACTCAAGAGACATCTTCTCTCCCCTTCCTCAACTAGGAAAAGGGGTTGGGCAGAGTCCTCGTCCCAACTCCAGCAGGTGGGGCATCTGAAAAGGTGCGGTTCTCATAGCCAAGGAAGCTGAAGTAAGATCCTCATCTTCTACAGGAGTAAAAGGTCAAAGACCATCAATGGACTAGTGCTTTAGACAAAGTCAGGAATGCAGAGAATAACTCGCAGAGAGAGTATGGTCTCTGGGGAACTCTAAGCAACATTTGTTTTGTTTCTGACTGAATCTACAAGGCCTAACCCTCACTTACTAATATTCCTACAACCCTTGCCATGTCAGTATTGTGCTAAACACTAGATGACCTTGTGTAATCCTCACAACAACCTTATGAATCTATTATTACTCCTGTTATAACCAAGTTTCAGAGAGAGGCTGACTTTCCTAAGGTCATAAAACTGCTAAGTAGCTTAGCCAGCATTCAAAGTCAGGTAGTCTTAACTCCATGGTGTACATGTTACTGAATTCCATAGCAGGTGATTCAATATTTGCTAAAATAGTAATCATTGTTGTTGTTGTTAAGTGCCATCGAGTCGGTTCCAACCCATTGCGACCCTGAATAGGGTTTCTGAGGAGTGGCTGGTGAGCTTGAACCACCAACCTTGCAGTTCAAACGGCTTTGCAGTCTGGCACATTAACCCACAGTGCCATACCAGGACTCGAAGTAGTAATCATAGTTAACATTTATTGAACATATGCAAAGTGCCAAGTGCTGGGTTAAGCACTTTATAGACATTGTTTTATTCATTAAGTTGTTGTTGTTGTTAAGTACCATAGAGTCAGTTCTGACTCATAGCGACCCTGTATAGGGTTTCTGAGGGGCAGCTGGTGAGCTTGAACTGACAACCTTGCAGTCCAGCACATTAACCCACAGCGCCACACCAGGATTCCATTCATTAAGTAGGTACATAATTGCTCCCATTTTATAGATAAGGACACTGAGGCTTTAAGAGGCTTGTGTAGGGCCCCCAAAACTACTAGGTGAATGAATTGGGTGACAAACGCAGAGAGATGGATAAATGAATGACCAAAGGCACAGATAACTCCTCCCACCTCCACTACAGTTTCTCCCTGAAGGAAAGAAAAACCCTCTCTAGGCGCTCTGACGAAGAGCAGACACCCAGATGGAGGATGCCTGTGGGCTTTTATCATAAGCTCTGACAGAGGCAACTCCAGTTTAGACAGCTGAGTTGTACTCCAATGTGACCCTGGATAGCTGAACCTGTTCTCCCCTTTTTTTCCCTAGGCCTCTCCTTAGTACCCTCCTACCAACTGTATCCATTCCCAATGCTCTAGCACTTTAGAATTTCATTGGGTTTGGGTCATCTAATCTTCAGAAAATAAAAGCCTCCAGACCCTGCCCCTAAGCATATTTTTTTAGTCTCTCCTGTGGATTCAATGGTTCCTGAATCTCTGGTTTGGGCATCCCTGGTGGGAAGAATCCTTTCAGAGAGAGATCAAGAGCCATCCTGGTATCTAAAGAAAGTGGGACAGAAGACGGAAAGGGGCTATTTCCTAACCTCTTCCCTACCTCAACCTCCTCCTCCTCCCCAAAGCCTAACAGGCTGCTCCCCCCACGCCCACCCCCACCCCACTCCGTTGAGTTTCTCACCTTCAGGCAAAGGCAGATGATAGCAGAGCTGGGGCCAGCACTTAACTGAACCCTCGGGCACAGCAAATCCCCGTCATTAGTATTTAGGAAATGTGAGCCCGAGAGGATGAGGGAGGGAAAGAGGCTGAGATGCCCAGAGATGCAGAGAGAGAGATGGAGACTGTCACCTGGAGGGGTTGCAGAGAGAGCCAGAAGAGGAGGGAGTAAGGGAGGAGAAGAAAGGAGACTGAGAGGGGTGGGATACAGGCAGAACAAGGGGGAGGGAGGAGTGAGATAGAAAGAGCCAGTTGCTTTATTCATGGCTGGTGATATTATAGACTGAGTGAAAATCACATTATCGTAATGGGAAAGTTAGAGTTGCTGAGATGATGCCCCGAAGCCTCAGCGCTGATTGGGGTGTGATTGCTATCTGTATTTATATGTAGAAAGCAAAGTTCATAGCCAGTTCAAGATGGTGGCGGCGGCTTTATGCAACATAATTCTTCAGTAGGGAGACGCCCCGAGCAAGCAAGCAGCGCTGGGAGTGGGAACAGGAGCCGAACTAGAACGCCTGAGCAAGCGATGGAGTAGGCGATGGAGCCGCAAGGGGAGCGAACGGGAGCTCAGTCTGCAGAGTGGGAGAACTGGCACCACAGAAAGAATTGAGTGGGAACCCGGGCAGCACTTGGAACCTGAACCCAGGATGGAGAGTGTAAGCTTGGGAATCAAAGCATAGGAAAGAAAGTAGTCCAATCATCCCCAAACTGGATCCCCTACGCACTGTAAAATTCATTGAACGCCAAACTGTACATTAAATGTAAAAAACTTTAAAATTTTTCCCACGATGACCACTTTGACTTTTTTTTTTAATTGTGGTTTGAGTGAAAGTTTACAGAGCAAATTAGTTTTCTATTTAACATTTTATACACATTTTGTTTCATAACATTAGTTGCAATTCTCTCAAGGTAACAGAACTCTTGTGGCTTTCTCCTTGGCCTCTCCACCCTTCCTTCTTTCCTGCCTTCTGAGCTTTGTTTCAGGGCAAATGCTGCCTTTGGTCTCCTATGGTTAATTATTCTAAAGAGTGAGTTGCTCACATATGTTATTGTTCACTTTATAGGTTTAAATGTTATTTGAGCACAAGATGACAACTCCCCTACCCCCACCCCCAGCCCCCATTCCCTGACTGGGTTCAGTTCCAAGTTTTAAAGGGTATTTAAAGTGCCACAGTCTTGGAGGTTTCACCAATATCAGACCAATAAGTCTGATCTTTTAAAATAATTTTGAATTTTGTTCTACATTTTTCTCCCATTCTGTCCAGGACATTCTGTGGTCTCCATCAGAGTGGTTGATAGTGGTAGCTGGGCACCATCTAATTCTTCCTGTCTCAGGGTAGGACAGGCTGTGGTTCACATGTTCTTTTAATCCTTTGTACTACTTGTTTCCTTGAATCTTTGATTTTCTTCACTCTTCTTTTCTCCACACACACTTTGACTTGTTTTGAAATCTCAAATTTCTTGATTTTTTTTTTTTTTTTTAATTTTTACTTTCTTTTCCTCAGGTCCCTTCTGTTCTGCTACCACATTTGTGTTCCGCTCTGTCAACTGAGCAGCCCAGTGCTAAGCTGACAAAGGCCCCTTATTCTATGGACAGTGAACAGGTATGATAAATGACCTGGGGGGTAGGTACTTGGTAGGAGAATGGTGATCAGCTCCAGATCTTAGGACTGGAGCTCAGAGCCCAAGCCCCTCCTTGGAGCTACTGCGTGTCACCTCAAGAAGAGGGAAAAGGTGTGGATCAGTGTAGCCTTGAGCATATTGAGCTCAGATGACCTTTTTTATTTTCTTTCTGCAGACCATCTTTTACTTGAAAGCTGTTTTCCTCAGAGTTATCTTGAAGAATGAGGTGGGCCTGGGGCTGACTGTAACCCCACCCTAGGGTTGCCAGATAAAATACAGGACTCCTAGTTAAATTCAAATTTCAAATAAACAACAAATAAAATTTTCATACTAAGTATGTTGTCATTGTTGTTAAGTGCCATCCAGTCAATTCCGACCCATAGCCACCCTGTATAGGGTTTCCAAGGAGCAGCTGGTGAGCTTGAACCACCGACTTTGCTGTTCAAACAGCTTTGCAGTCCAGCGCATTAACCAACAGCGCCACCAGGACTCCGGATATGTCTTTCTAACCTGGCAATATGTATTTTATTTGCTAAATCTGGCAACCCTCCCCTATCCCTACTCTGCTCGTTACCCTCAGGTTTTGCACTGATTTACTATGCTAGGCAATGCCTTGAGTGGAAAAAGTCATTACTAAGGATCGCTGGTGGTTCAATGGTTAAAGTACGAGCGTAGTGGTTATGAATCAGGCTGTGAAACTCAGGGTCAGCAGTTAGAAACTACCAGCTGTTCCGCGGGAGAAAGATGAGGCTTTCTGCTCCCGTAAAGATTCACAGCCTTGGAAACCCTGTACAGGGTCTCTATGAGTTGGAACCAACTCCATGGCACATAACAACAACAACAACAGCTAACCAAAAGATCAGTGGTTAGAATCCATAGTTGTTCCATAGGAGAAAAGATTTGGCAGTTAGAGTTTATAGGAAACCCTAAGGGGCGGTTCTGTTCTGTCCTAAAGGGCTGGTATGAGTCAGAGTCAGCTCAGTCACATACAACAACAAAGCCTCAATCTCTGTATCTGAGCAATAGTGGATAATTATACTTAACTCACAGAACGGTAGTAACTAACTCTTCAATGGAATTTCTGTTGTTGGTTACCATCAAGTAGATTATGACTCATGATGATCCCATGTATGTGCCATAGACTTTTTAAAGCTGTGACGTTTCAGAAGCAGAGCACCAAACCTTTATTCAGAGGCATCAATGGATGGGTTTGAATTGCCAACCTTTTGACTAGTAGTCAAACACATAACCATTTGCGCCACCCAGGAATTCCCGCCTTTGTCTCTGAATGAGGTTAATTATTCTGGAGCCAAATCATGGGAAAGGGGACACATTCTCCTCTTCAAGAAGTCAGAGGTCAACACTGTCGTGATGTGCTGTGGAGTCGGTTCTGACTCATAGTGACCGTATAGGATTCCTTCCAAGGCTGTAAATCTTTACAGGAGCAGAAAACCTTCTCTTTCTTCCACAAAACAGCCTGTAGTTTCAAACTGCTGACCTTAAGGTTTGCAGCCTGATTTGTAACCACTACACTACCAGAGCCCCTTAGTCAACACTGTTGTTGTTGTTGTTGTGAAGTGCCATCGAGTCAATTCTGACCCATAACGACCCTGTATAGGGTTTCTGAGGAGCAGCTGGTTAGCTTGAAACACCGACCTTACAGTTCAAATGGCTTTGCAGTTTGGCGCATTAACCCACAGTGCCAGGACTCCAGTCAACACTGTTGTTGTTGTTAGGTGCCAGCGAGTCGGTACCGACTCATAGCGACCTTATGCACAGCAGAACGAAACACTGCCTGATCATGGGCCAAACTCACCAGGTAAGTAATAGAAATGTGAAAACAACTAGTGAAATGCAACAGGGAGTGGTGGGGCCTGTTGTTGTTGTTGTTATGTTCCGTGGAGTCGGTTCCGACTCCTAGCGACCCTGTACAGGGTTTCTGAGGCTGTAAATCTTTACAGGAGCAGAAAGCCTCATCTTTTCCCTGCGGAACAGCTAGTAATTTCGAACTGCTGACCTTGCAGTTCTCAGCCCGATTCGTGATGTCTACGCTCCTTGGTGGGGCCTGTGGCTATCCCTTAAAAGAACTTGCCTCTTCTAAAGGCATTTCAATGTCATGTTTGCTTGCTTTAAATAGTGTGCTTGTCAAACCAAATCCCAGGTGGGACTGATATGGTCTACAGCCAACTCCTACTTTCTTGTTATTTTTTCTGGTGACTCACACATATCCTTGGTCATAGGACCACAAAGCATTGAAGATGAGTAGAGATACCATGTATTCAGACATGTGACCTATGAAGATGCAAGGGGATATCTGTGTATATACCAGTGTCCTATCCCCAGGGAGCAGAGGGACTGTAAGAAAGCATAAGGATATTTACAGAGGAGCTGACCACACCCAGCTTGCCTTCCTATCCTTCCATTTGCTGCCAGCCTCCTACCTCTCTGCTGCTGTCTCCTTGTCCACTCACTGGTACCCACTGCTCATACCATGTCACCCCCCTCTCCTTGGTAGTGAAACTCTTAGAGTCCAAAGGGTGTAAGTGGAAATCGACCAGGGGCTCTGCATGACAGTATGGAACCATCACAATATATCTGGGGTCCCCAGCACATCCTCCTCCTGCTTTTGATCCTTATAACCAAGCCTGTAGTAGGGCTCCTAGGACAGGACAATTGATGCTTTTTTTCCCTCTCTTTAAGGTTTATTTTTTTAAGCTTTGGAATAGACCTCATCTGTGCGACTGGCCACTCAGTGATTCCACAAAAGCTCCTAAAGTCTCTGAGCCCTAGGAAAGATCCTTGAAGGTTCATCTCTGCCATGCCCCTGTCTCCAGACAAAGCTGATCTTCCTCATTGGGAGTGAGGGACAGTGAACTGACCAAGAGTATCCCCCCACTCTTGGACCTGCTTACCTTGAGATCAGGAAGTTGAACTCCAATCCCAGTGATTTAAATCCATGTTTGTCGTGAACTCCATGGAGATATGTTAAGACCCTTTCCTAAGGACTTCCTAGGCCTTCTCAAACCTTCCTGGGTCCCTTCCCAGGGCATCAGGCCATAGAGTAGAAGCCCTCGACTCTCAGACCACTAACCCTAGAAGGCTCCCAAGAAGGGATGCAGAGTTTGGGGTTTTCCATATATCTTTTAGTCCGTTCCATATTTGTCCATCAGCACTAGAACTCGACTCGATGGCACTCAACAACAACAACAACAACTAGAACCTTGACCATCTCTTTCCAGGCTCAGTTATTGCAGCAAAACAGAAGTAAATCAATCAGTCGCAATAAATACAATAACTAAAAATTCCATACTCTACTAAAGAAGCCCAAGTGCCATAGTGGGTTAAGCACTGCGCTGCTAACCTCAAGGTAAGAAGTTTGAGCCCATCAGTCACAGCCTTGGAAACCATGGGAAGTTCTACTCTGTCCTTTGTTGTTAAGTGACCTTCGTCAGTTCTGACCCATAGTGACCCTGTATAGGGTTTCTGAGGAGCAGCTGGTGAGTTTGAACTGCTGACCTTGCAATTAAAACTGACCTTGAGGTTTTGTGCCTCTCTTATGGCTCCACACCAGGACTCCCTCCTGTAGGAGTTCTATGAATTAGAATGGACTTAATGGCAGTGATTTCTTCTGGTACTTTCCCAAAGATTCCTAAGAACTAAGTTTTGGATGATCCACTATTTGGTAGTATCTATGCTTCTGTCCCTTTCACTTTATGTTTATAGATTATTGGTAAGTGTCTTTGAGTTGGTTCTGACTCACAGCAATCCCGTCCAGGGTTTCTAAGCCTTTCAATCTTTTTAGAAGCACAAAGCCTCATCTTTCTCCTGAGTTGTGGATGGTGGGCTCCAACCTCCAACCTGGTATTTCGAAGTCCAGTGCTTATTCTATGGAGCCACAAAGCTCCATGATTATAGATAACATTGATTATTATTTTATCAAGTCTGGGATGACCATGCTCTTAGAGAATGATTACTCAAATCATTTAAGGGTAGGCCAGGTGGCAGAAGAGGCCCACTGAGAAAGGTTTGGTCATTTTAGAGGTACAGTGGAAAGTTCAAGTTGATGACCTCTGTCTTGTTTTTGAGAACAAAAGCAAGACAGCTCCAAAGGCAGGAAGCCTGCCTGGCAGCTCATTCATTCAGATTTCTCTGAGTTTCTATTTTCTATCCCTCTGGATTTGTTGTTGGGCAGCATGTTGGAGGGTTGTGCATATGTCACAGACCCTTAGAATGATCTGACAAGAGGATTTGAGGTTTGGAAGAGAGCATTCTGCTTGTCGTAGAAAAAGGAGAGCTGAGACACCTGCCTCAGAAGCCCCCCTTATCAGGGAAGAGAGAGCAGGAAATAGCCCAGTACCCCAGGACAGAGGAAGAAGCTAATCTGCTTAGAAGCTGGAGGCTGGATAAAGTGACCCCTGCCTGGAATGAATGTGGAAAGAATATCTCTGAGGGAATGTCACTCCATGCCCCTGGAGGGCCCTGTAGGCGGTTCATAACCCACCCCACCTCTTCTCCTCCCCACCCCAACACACACACACATATACACACACATAAATCTTAATTGTGTCCGGGGCTTTTTACAGTGTTAATTAATCATATTTAGGGCTGTTCCCAGCTGTTGCTGAGGGAAAGAAGGTCCCACACGCCTGTGACTTAGGGTAAATCCAATAAGATGGAGGAATTCTTTGATTCTAGAGAAGCCTAGCATGGGAAAGACACCTCTAATTCCAGGGCTTCTCTGATCCCTGCCTGCCACCTCCCCCCATTATTGTCCTAGGAAACTGATCTGGGCTGGCAAGGGGAGATGGGAGGGCTGGAGGAGGGAGCTGAGCTAGCTGCCTGGGGCCCCTGCTTGAGGTGGGTTGAGGGTTGACTAGGCCTACAGTGCTGACTTGGTGCTTCTGCCTTAGCACTGAGCCTGCTTAGTGGACTCGGGAGAGCGTATGACTTCTGAACAGCCACTGGGCCCAAGTGTTATTACAGGAGGCTGGTCCTGGACTAGTCCGAACAGCAGGTGGGCTGCACTGACCTAATTACAGTTCTGCACAGTTAGTGTCGTTTGGGAAAGGACCTCCCCCAAGGCTGTCTGCCTTCCCAGGTCTTCACCTGAAGTCCCAGAAGCATCTTTCTCAGCTTTCTTGGTCTCTCGTCTCTATCTCCTTGTCTCGGGGTTTCTCTGTGTGTCTCCCTCTTCCTAGGGTTCTGTGTCTCTAGCTCAATTTCTATCTCGTTTGAGCTATAATGTCTGTTTCTATCTCATCCATTATTTCTGAATGTGTAAGGAGACACTTCATTTCTCCAAGAAGATGCTACTTAAAATAGAGAGACATTTTTAGAGGGAAGGGGTTAGCCTGGCTGGTGCCAATGACTTCTTCATTGGCTTGTGCTAGTTAGTAGTAATGGACTGCTAGTGACAAGGTCGGCAGTTCAAAACCACCAGCTGCTTCTTAGAAACCCTATAGAGGGTTGCTATGAGTTGGAACCGACTCCACTGCACTTAATAACAAACAGCAAATAGACCACTGTACTGGTAACTGCAAGGTCAACAGTTCAAATCCACCATCCCCTCTTGGAAATCCTATACAGGGTCTCTAGGAATCAGAATCAAAAGGAGGGCACACAACAACAAGTAGCCCATTGGGTACTCATGTGCAGCAAATATGAGGGTACAGGCATTGCTGAGGGTAGAGGTAGGAAGGGACCCTCTCCTCCCATGAAGGTGCAGGGAGCGGGAGGTTCTTTAAGGTCAAAGGTGAGATGATACAGAGCTGTAAGAAAGTCAAACAGAGATCAAGTATTAGCTACATCCTCCCCCACCCCATGACCCCACCCCAGTAAACCTTGTTGAGGCCTTCTGGGTCTTGGCCTAACTGGGCCTAAATAATTGAGGAGCCCATTACAGCCTCACTGTTTCCTCACTGTCAAGTGTAAACGCTGCACTGGCCTGGGTGGGGAAATGGGGCTAATTTGAATTGATAATAGGAAACGCGGGGAAAAGTCATCTATAGTGAGTGAGGAGCGAGCGATCCCCGAGCAGATGCTAAATCTTGTATAATGAAAGAATCTGCCGATGTCAATTATGTACGAGTGTCTTTGCAGTGGTTGGAGGCGGTGGGCGGGCGAGGGAACGGAGGGCTGGGTGCATCCCATAAACCCAAACACCCATCAAAGGCTCATACATATGGAGCGGCAGAGATTACAGCATAAATTTGAATGTTATGAATGTACATGAGGGACAAGCAGGAAGCCCACCTCATAAGGGGGTAGGAAAGGGACTGTTTTTCAGTGTGTGTGTACAAGAGTGCTTTTGTCCTCTTGGTCCCTCAGCTGTGTCTCCTCTGTCTCAGCTGTGCTCCCTCTGCATTCAGTTGTGTCCTCAGATGAGAAAGAAAACCAGGGTGTGGGGGTGCTAGGGATGGGTAAGCTGCTGTTGGTGAAATTTAGAAATGAGTGTGGTTGGAGATCCCGTGATATCTTGAGATATTTCCAATGTGAACACAGAGTTTTTCTCCTGTCTGATCGAGGATAGGAGAGACCAATGGAGACAAGTGAGACAGACGGTGTAGGGATCCTGGAAGACAGCCTGGAGGAAGAGATCACAGGCCGGTCTATAAGGAGGGGCACCAATGCAGAATGACAACATCTGGGCTCATCTTCTTGTTCCTGAGCACATCTCCATGCCACAGATGGGAGTGTGTACACACACATTCACACCCTGTAACAGGGCCCTGACTCTCCCATCAGTTCCCAACTTGCAGCCGCTCCCTGAGCAGGCTCTGTGATTTGTGGTGCAGGCCACCCAGGGACTTTAATCTTCACCGTGACAAATGCAATAAAAGGAACAATTTGGAGATCAGAGCTAAGGAAGACACATTTACAAACCCTTCCCCAAAGGTTGGATGGGGCTGTCACCATGTGATTTGTGCCTGAGATGAAGCAGGGAGGGGGAGAACTGGAGAAGCTCCCCACCCTCTCTCCTCTTCAGCCTCTCTGCTGGTTTACAGTGAGGTGTGCTGAATTAGCACCAGGAGAAACTGGACCCACAGGCTGTTACCACCCCACCCCCATCACGACCAGGGAGCACAACTCAATTACCAGGAACACAGGCCAGAACCATGAAGCTTCAGAGATTCATCTCAGCAGTTCAGGGTCTCTGTCTAGAGGAGGGTTTGGGAGGAGGATGGGAGATGAGAGGGAGGGAGAGGCAGAGTGAGAAAGACATTTTAACAGACAGTGACATGCCAAGTTGCAAAGGGAGCCCCTAAGAAGCCCCAGGCTGGAATGAGAGGAGAGAGGGAAGGGTTCTCAATCAGGGCTCCTCAGGCAGATATGGAGAGGTGCTCAGAGGGATTTAAACATAGAACAACAGTCAGGAGGGGGCAGTTAACTGGGAACAGATCTAGCAGGCAGATAGATCTACCTCATGTTCCATAGGATAAAGCTAAATTGGGGTCTGAGACCTAGGCTGATGGGTGGCCAAGCAGGACTTAAGATGAGAGTATAGTCTGGTATCTGGGGCTTCTCTTTCACCTCTGAGCCTCCCTTTTCCCTATCTGTAAAATGAGTATTGGAGCAAACTTGTAAGGTCTTGACAGCCCTGTTTCTTTCTTTGACTGCCTGAGACCCAGGTTACATGGAGCCAACAGCAGAAGACTGGGTGAGAGAGACACTCCACCACTGTCTTTCTTGTGCATGTTAGACCCAGTCACATGGGCTCCTTCCTGTTAGAGCCTCAGGTTCTGGTTCACTGTTCTCTCAGCCACCTATACCCTGGTAGGAATTCAAAACTCTTTGGATTTCTTTTCACTCTTCCTTCAAACTTGGTCACTTTTACCTTCCTTTTTGGGTAAGATCATTGTCAAATTCAAGAGCACTCTGTCCCTCTTCACTTAGGATTTAACCTTGAAACCTCTGACTTCTGCTTAGTCTCCTAACATTGAGCTGTCAGAACCTGAGATGAGTCTCTTTGACCTGTGACTTACCATCCTTCCCCACCTTCCATACTTGCCTCTGCTCCCTTTACACACCGTCCACCAGGCTGAGGAACCACAGAGGTCCCATGCTGATGGGAAGGGCAATGTGTCTAGGCTACAAAGCTCGAGTCTTTCATTTCACTCCATAGCAAACCTCAGACGTCCTCCACCGGGCTGCTGCTCCTACATTAACCTGACTCCCAGCAGGGACTGTCTTCCTATGCATCTCCAAGTCACAGCCTTGGCCCTCATACCCAGGTAAGTGGTCCTGGTTAGCTCCTAAATGTTGTTATTGTTAAGTACTATCGAGTCAGTTCCAATTCATGTAACCTTCTATAGGGTTTCTAAGGAGCAGCTGGTAGGTCTGAACTGTTGATGTGGTTTACAGTCCAGTGCTGATCCACTGTGCCACACCAGAGGTCCAAGTGCCTAAATGAAGGCTAGGGGAAAGAAAACATCAGGAGTGTGGGGGCCTGACCCTCACTCAAAACTCCCTAGGGAAGACTGGGGATTCAGATGCAAGCAAGAGCTAGCCATCATGGCTCAGTAAGCACAGGGCAGCTCTGGATAGACTGATCCTAGAAAGACTGATTATGGCCCCCAAGGGGATGAGGGAGGGAGAGGGCTGGGAAGGTTGAGAATGGGGGAATATGGGAGATGTTAGGCTGTTAGGTACAATTGAGATTGTTAAGTGCCATCGAGTTGATTCCAATCCATAGCAATCCATTATAGGGTTTCCAGGTGCGGCTGGTTTGATTTGAACCTCAAATCTTGTATTTCAAACAGACCTTGTGGTCCTGCGCTTATCCTACAGCACCATACTAGGACTCCACAGTCAAAATGTTGTTGTTGTTGAGTGCCATTGAGTTGGTTCCAACTCATGGTGAGCTTGTATAGGGTTTCCGCGGAGCAGCTGGTGAGTTTGAACTGCCGACCTTGCAATTCAAGCTGATTTTGCAGTCCAGCACATTAACCCACAGCGCCACACCAGGACTCCAAGGACAGTCAAGATAGGGGAGTGTAAAGTGAACAAACATGTATTTCAAGTTCTAGACAAGAAGAAGAGCAGTCCCTGTTTAGGAATTAATAGAGAGACTTGTTGTTGTTGTTAAGTGCCGTTGAGTCAGTTCTGATCCATAGTGACCCTGTATAGGGTTTCTGAGGAGCAGCTGGTGAGCTTGAAATCACCGACCTTGCAGTTCAAATGACTTTGCAGTCTGGCGCATTAACCCACAGCGCCACACCAGGATTCCAATAGAGGGACTTGTTATGGTTGTTAAGTACCGTGGAGTCGGTTCTGACTCATAGTGACCCTGCACAGGGTCTGAGGCTGTAAATCTTTATGGGAGCAGAAAACTTCATCTTTCTCCTGTGGAACAGCTGACCTTGAGGTTAGCAGCCCAGTTTGTAACCACAACGCTACCAGAGCTCCTTAATAGAGGGACTTGTTGTGAAGTGACATTGAGTTGGTTCCAATTGATAGCGACCCTGTATAGGGTTTCCAAGGAGCAGCTGGTGAGCTTGAACCACCAACCTTGCAGTTCAAAGGGCTTTGCAGTCTGGCGCATTAACCCACAGCACCACACCAGGACTCTTGTTAAATCAAGAACTGGCTGGCTTCCCCCAAGGTTTCTCTCCACGGAGAGGCAGAAGAGTCTTTTATTAATACAGGCTCCAGAGTGGAGAGTGGAAGTCTGAAGGAAACTAAACTGCTATGAGCAGAATGAGGTAATTGCCATGGTCCTCTGCTGCCTCCTTCTGGAAGAGGGCAAAAAGGGTAAGCTCGGTCCTCCTCCCAGCACCACCACAGTTCCTCTGTGCTCCTTTTTCATACCACCCTTATGTCTCCCCAGGTTCTCCTGAGATCTTCTTGGACACAATCCTTTACATCTGCCCATAGAATGTACTAGATAAGAAGTAAACTAAGAAGTGAGCGAAAATATGTCTCTGAAATCTGGAATCTTTGTCATTTCTTGCTTCTTCTTCTAAAAGGAAGAAAAGAAGTTGCAATGGCTCACTCCTTTGCATCCCACCCCCAAAGATAAGCTGGGCTGGATCAGGAGAAGTGGGTGAAGGTAGTTGGCCTGATAGTTGGCCCATTCCCCTGTGGCCTATTCCTATACCTGGAGTATAGTTTTGTTGTTATTGTTGTTAGGTGCCATCAAGTCAGTGCCGACCCATAGCAACCTTATGCACAGCAGAACGAAACACTGCCCTATCCTGGGCCAACCTCGCTATTGTTGCCACACTTGAGTCCACTGATTTTGCCACTTGGGTAATCCATCTCGCTGTGGTCTTCCTCTTTTTCTCTGACCCTCCACCCTACCAAACATGATATCCTTCTCCAGCGACTGGTCCCTCCTGACAATATGTCCAAAGTATGAGATATAGTTTTACCCAGTGCCTGATCTCTGAGACTGTAGTCCTGGTGTTGCACTGGACTGCTAACCACAAAGTTGGCAATTCAATTCCACCATCCACTCCTTGGAAACACTATGCAAGGTTGCTATGAATTGGAGCTGATGCGACATCACTTAACAACCACAACAACAATCTCTGAGGTCAAAACCAGGCGGCAGTATGTGTTGACTCCAATGTTCAGTGTTCTCCAATGCTTATCCAACTAGGGGATTGATCCAGGTTGGGAAACACTTGACACCAGCTCTGCCTGCCTTCCTCATGGCTTAGTCCAGTCTTGAGGGGCCTGAGACGCAAGATGGTAGTGTGGAGGGGAGGGTCAGAAATAAACTATGGGTCACAGAGCTCTAACTTCTTCAAGCCCAAAGATTTAGCCCAGCAGATCCAAGGATAATGAGAAAATAACAAAACCATCAAAGAGAAAGTCATCTGGGCTACTCTCTTTCTTCATGTTCATGTCTATTTGGTATGTGAGTCTGATCCAAATACTCAGTACATTCTTACACATACCAAAGGCTGAGTTGTGCCCAGCCTTTGTGTTCATATGATAAATGCTCATATCATAAATCATAGGTGAGGGAACAAGTGATAGGCTTTGGAATAATCTATACAGCAAAGGCTGAAATAAGGATAGCAAGCACATTGAAGAGCACTTTGGAGTAAACTCTGATGAGAATACATCAGGGGCCAGCGGGTAAGAGACAAAGAAAAAGAGGGAAATGAAGTAGAGGGTGAGCCAGAGGCTGAGGAGGGAGGGATTGCCTCTACAGAGAAGGATTTGGGCAATGAGTTGTGCTAGTTGAATTCCATGGTGGTTGGGGACCTGGGCACTGGGTGACAAGCACCTCTACCCTGGGTGAGAGGTGGTCTAGACATCACTCCAAAGGGATCACCAGAAGGGAGCCAGAGCCAGGAGTGCCCCAGGTACAATTTCTCTTCCCGTTTAATATTTAGTGGATGGGGTAGGTGGGAGTTGGACTGCTGATCCCCATGCCTTCTGTTGTTGTTAAGTGCCGTTGAGTCAGTTCCAACCCATAGTAACCCTGCATAGAGTTTCTGAAGAGCAGCTGGTGAGCTTGAACCACCGACCTTGGGGTTCCAACTGACCCTGTAGTCCAGAGCATTACCCACAGTGCCACACCAGGAGTCCATTTCATCTGTGGTATAGTGAATTATTTAATAAATCTCTTCTAGCCATGTGTTTGTAACCCTCACCAAATACCTCTTTTCCTGATGGGTCTTAGTAAGAGAAAGTGGGAGAAGATAGTGATATGATAATATGATTCAGCTGTTGAGTGGTTAACAGAGTTCATTGTGATTGTAAAAACTTGAAACTCTAACATGTATACAAGGAGCCATCTCAGAAGCCGGAGGGGAGATCTCACTACCATTAAAGAATAAGAGCCAGGAGTGGAGTGTATCTGAGCATTGAATCTCCTCTACCCAGGGACAGAAAGCTGGGACACTGAAGGAATAGCAGAGGAACAGCAGTAGTAGCAGCAAGATCCCAAAACCAGAGCACCAGAGTAGTGGGCTTCCCAGCCTATGTTGTTGTTATTAAGTGCCATCGAGTCAGTTCGGACCCATAGTAACCCTGTACAGGGTTTCTAAGGAATGACTGGTGAGCTTGAACCACTGACCTTGCCTTTCAAACAAGTTTGTAGTACAGCACATTAACCCACGGTGTCTCACTCAGGACTTCTCCCAGCCTATGGAGTAAGTAAAGCAGAGTGACTTTGAGTAGGACGCTTGCTTACAGAGTGGGGTGCCTCCAGGCACTTAATTGGGGGAGCTAGGTTTGCTGACCCACCAAACTAGAGCTGAGTGCCTTCAGGCTGAGGCTTATGGTAGAGTGGAGAGTGCTGTGAGAATTCATCAGCAGCCCTAAAAAAAACATTATACCATTGGCCAGGCAGAGAGAGGCCTGTCTGTGGGCACAGCTGAGGAGAAGCTGTCCTAACTGGAACAACTGTGTCCTGAGCATTTTCTGATTCTGAATTGTAACCTGTTAATTTCCCTAATAAACCTCCTAACTGTGAATATGGTGTTTAAGTTATCAAACCCAGCATGAATACAGAGTGTTATGAGAGGGATGGTAGGTACCATATTTTTTATACCCTCCTTCCGCTGAAAAGGCTGGACTCACCCACTGTCTCAAATTTAATCATTCCCTGATGAGAACTATTCTCCCATACTGAGTTTCCCTATCCTCTCCCAAAGGAAAAAAAAAATACAAAAATAAGCAAAAGATCCCAGGTCCTCTCTGTCTTGCTCCAAATCTTAAACTAGACAGATTCAAGAGTTATGGATTGAATTATGTCCCCTCAAAAAATGTGTTGTAAATCCTAACCACTATGCCTGTGGTTATAATCCCATTCAGGAATGAGTTGTTTTTGTTATGTTAGTGAGGTAGGATTAGTATGAAGTATATTTTGAGTCAATCGCTTTCAAGAGAAGTTGTTGTTGTTATGTCCAATTCATAGTGACCTTGTATAGAGTTTCCAAGGAGTGGCTGGTGAGTTCAAGCCGTTGACTTTGCAGTTCACACCAACCTTATGGTTTAGTACTTTTGAGATATAAGAGAGTTTAAACAAGGGAGTAGAGAAGAGATGGGATTAATATAGATGCCAAGATGCATGAAGATCCCCAAGGAACCAGAAGCAGAAGTTGAAGAGACAAGGTCCTTCCTTCCTCCAGAGAGAGAAAGTTTCCCCTAGAGTCAGCACATTGAATTTGGAATTCTGGTCTAAATTGTGAGAAAATAAATTTGTTAGTATCATCCACTTCATGGTATTCCTGTTATAATATCACTAGATAAGGAAGATAGAGTTTGGTACTAAGAAGTAAGGAGTGCTATTCTAGTAGATCCCTAAAATGTGGACATAGTTTTAAAATTGGTAATGGTAGAAGCTGGAAAATTTTTAAGATGCCTCACAGTAAAAACCTAGATTGCTTTGAAGACTGTAGAATTATGGATCTCAAAGATAATTCTGGTGAGGACTCAGAAGAAAGTAAGTAGTGACATAGAGAAAGTCTCTGTTGTCTTAGAGGATACATAACGGCATCAGCAACAAGGTGTTACTACAACTGTGGATGTTAAATGTGCTTCTGACGAGACTTTAAAAGAAAATGATGAACATGCAATTGTACAATGGAAGAAGGATGATGCTTTTTAGAGAGTGACAAAGAACTTGTCTGAATTATGTTCAAATGGTTGCTGTCAGATAAAACTTATAAGTGATGAACCTAGATATTTGTCTGATGAAATTTCTAAGCAAGATATTAAAGGAGCAATGTGGTATTGCCATACCATTTATGGTAAAATGCAAGATAAAAGAGATGGACATAAAAATGAATTGTGCAAAAGAAGACAAAATTTAAAGATTTGGAAAATTCTGTTATACAAATTAAACACACATGTCCTAGAATGTTCACCCAGGCATGATTTTGCAAACTTTTGTTAAAGAGATTAAGCCTGTGACTGATGAATACAACCAACTACCACAGCAGAAGATCCATCAACTTGGATTGAAGGGAACTGAGAAAGAAAAGCACTATTTGCCTCTTGGAATTCTACAGGCAGGAAACAGGCCAAAGGGCCTACATCTTTTGTCGTCCAGGAAAAGAAAAGAACCATCCCTGGAGTAGCTCACAGATCAGCAGAACTGTTTGAAAGAAGCACAGGAAACAGAGCTGCCTAGGTCTCAAAGGGTGGAGCCATGGCCTCTGAGGTTTCAATGGGTGGGGCCACAGACTCACAGGTTTTAAAGAGTCAGAGCTTCACCAACTCAGTACCAAAGTATGAGACTGCCATTCAGTTTGGCCAAGGGAATCCCTGCCCAAAGCTGAGATAGTGGCGCTGTCATGCCCAAGAGGAAGAATGGGGCCTACTGGGGGCTAAGGGAATGAAGCAGCCACATTTAGATGAACTAGGAGAATGGAGCCCCCTAAAGTTGAGGGAGGAGAATTATCATTCTAAAGGGTCTATAATGCAGATTGAAACCCCAGGCTGGAGGGCCGCCACCCAGAATTTAAGGAGGGCAGGACCATTTCCTGGGTGATCTCAGAAGAGAGGATTATTTTCAAGCTTTATGAGCTAATGTAATTTTTCTGCTGGGTTTTGCACTTGACTGTTATCCCTTCTCTTCCTCCAATTTCTCCCATCTGTAATGAAAATGTCTACCTTATGCCTATTCCACCATTGCACCTTGGAAACAGATAACTTGTATTCTAGATTTCACAGATTTTCGATGAAGAGAAATTTTCTCCCAGAATGGAATATGCCTAAATCTCACCCATGTTTGATTTAGATAATTCATAAAATGAGATTTTGGACATGGTGTGAATTTAAGATTTGGGGGATGGTGTGATAGGGCTAATGTGTTTTGCATGTGGCAAGGACATGCCTGTTTTAGAGCCAAAGGGTGGAATATTATGTATTGAACTCTGTTCCCCCAAAATATATATTGTAAATCTTAACCTCTATGCCTGTTTCACACTTGGCCCCTAGCCTTGGTTTGACTGATGATATTGAGTTTTTTCACCATCCTATCCCACAGATGTAGTCAATTTGATTCCTGTGTGTTCCATCTGGTGAAGTCCATGTGTATAATTGCTCTTAATGTTATTTTAAAAAGGTATTTGCAATGAAGAAGTCATTGGTCTTACTAAATTCTATCATGCAAACTCCAGCATCATTTCCATCATCAAGGCCATATTTTCCAACTACTGATCCTTCCTTTTTGTTTCCAATCTTTGCATTCAAATCACCAGAAATGATCAATACATCTTGATTACATGTTTGATCAATTTCAGACGGAAGAAGTGGGTAGAATTCTTCAATTTCAGAATCACAGGCTTTAGTGGTTGATGCCTAAATTTGAATAATGGTAGTTTTAACTGGTCTTCCCTGTTGCTGTTATGTGCCATGGAGTTGATTCTGACTCATAGCGACCCTGTACAGGGTTTCCAAGGCTGTAAAAATATTTATGGGAGCAGAAAGCCTCACCTTTCTCCTGAGGAACAGCTGGTAGTTTCAAACTGCTGACCATGAGATTAGCAGCCCAATTCGTAACCACTATGCTACCAGAGTTCTTTCAAATAAATATAGAATCCTCTTTAAATAACCCTCCTCTCACTTCAGAGCCAGTCCAGGAGTAAATGAATGAGAGCCAATTTTAGTGCAACGGGGTGAATTGCCAACAAAGCAGGAAGAGGAAAGGGAGGGAAGGGGGCAGGCAGAGGGGATGGTAGCAATTCCGGCTGGAACAGGGATCTCCCCTGCCCTGTGGGTAAGGGGCCCTTCTCAAAGCCCCCAGGGTCATTATGGGATACACATGAATTCTCCAGTTCCAGTCTGAAAAGCTCTTTACAGAGAAAGAGATGAAAAAAAGGCAAGGAAAAACAAACTGCAGAAACACGGCCAGGGAAGCAAAGGGCTTCTTCAAGCTCCAAAAGCTCACCAAAGTGGCAAAAGAATGACCCGGGACAGGAAAGGAAAAGGAAGGTGGAAATGAAGTCCTATGATCTGGGCTGGGAATGGAATGTGGGCCCACAGTGAGGGCAAACTGTGCCCTCCCAGGCCAGGGCCAGAGCCAGACCCATGGAGGGAAAGGACTGGATTTCCTTCCAGGTCTGGAAGGCACAGGGCTGGTCTGTCAGTTCAGGGGGTGCGATGTGAAGCAGCTGACGTGACTGAGATGACACTGGACTAGGATGGAGTTGGTTAGATACTCCCTCCCTGGGAGAAGATACTTGAGAACAAGGTGGACACCCTGACTTCCTGAGGAGAGCCTAAGATGGAGAAGGAAGCTTGGTTAACATGCGCTCCCAGCAAGTGTGGGAGGCACCTCGCCAAGGACAAGGGTTCCCTCCCCAAAGCTGCTTCCTGCTGTTTATAGTCAATCTGGAGGAAAAACAAGGCCCTCCCCACACCTCCCCAGCCCCAGACTTGGCCCCTGGGGAGAGGTAGGAAGGAGCAGTAAGTTGTGGGAGGCAGTGCAGCATCGAGTTGTCCACTGGGTCTTCTTGTCTTCAGAGGGGTAGTAGGGAGGTGGTGGAGGCTGGTTTGTGGACATGTAGACGTTGTGGAGGATGTCCAGGTTGCAGTAGGCACTAGCAGCTGCTTCTGCAGCCTTGGATTCCGCTACAAGAGAGGAGGGAACCTCAGAGCCGCTGATCAGAGGCTCCATGGGCCCAGGATAGGGCAGTGGAGGGGGCTGCACATATCCCATGGCCCCATCCATCATGGGATGTCCTGGATAGAACTTAGGTGGGGGCGGTGGATAGAAGTTCCCAGGAGGGCAGGGGTACATTCAACTGGCGACAGGACGCGGGAAAGACATAGGCCCCGCTGGGCATGTACCCATAGGTTCCATTGGAGACTTCACCTCCGGAGGCTTGAGATGCCACCTGTAGCATTCGCTGTCCAAACTCAATGGCGCCCTCTGCTGTGAAGGTCAATTTGTAGGAAGCAGAACCTTCCCAGCCACCTCGGCCTTCAGAGTCTCCTTGATGTAATTGGCACCGAACACAGGCTGTTTGATCTTCATCAGGTAGAAGGGCATCATGAAGGACTATATGGCATCCTGCCCCATGGACAGGAAGATGACTCGATAGGGGGTCAGGTAGACGGTGCCTTTCTTGGTCCCTTTGAAGGCCTCTGGCACGTTTTTCATGCCACTGAACGTAGTTCCACATGTTCATAGGACATCGGGTTGCTCTCGGTGTTGTTGAGGATCACTCCGCCGCCCTGCGAGGGATTCTTGTTGAACACCATAGTGTCAAAGAGGGGTCCCGAAACTTGCAATGCAGTGTGCTCCTTTGATTTCTTGACTGCTGCTTCCATGAGTGTTGATGGTTGATCTAAGCAAAATGAAGTCATTACAACTTCAATCTTTTCTCCATTTATATAGATGTTATTTATTGGTCCATTGGTGAGGACGTTTGTTTTCTATACAAAGGCTGTGGTCTTTGATCTTCATCAATAAATATTTTAAGACCTCTTGGCTTTTAGCAAGCAAGGTTTTATCATCTGCATATGACAGGTTGTTAATTAGTCTTCCTCCAATCCAGATGCTATATTCTTCTTCATATAATCCAGTTTCTTGAATTATTTGTTCAGCATACAGATGGAACAAATATGGTGAAAGCATACAACCCTGATGCACACCTTTCCTAATTTTAAAACATTTTGTGTTCCCTTGTTCTATTCGAACAACTGCCTCTTGCATAGTAAATAAAGCACAAGCAAACACCTTTCTGGTATTTTCTGCTTTCAGCCAAGATCCATCTGACATCAGCAATGATATCCCTTATTCCATGTCCTTTTCTGAAACCAGCTTGAACCTCTGAAAATTCCCTGTCAATATATAGTTGCAGCCATTTCTGAAGAAAGATGTTTACCTGTGCTTTATTGACTATGCAAAGGCTTCTGACTGTGAATCATGACAAGCTATGAATAACATTGAGAAGAATAGGTATTCCATAACACTTGATTGTGATCATGAGGAACCTATACATAGACCAAGAGGCAGCCATTGGAACAAAACAAGGGAATACTGAATGGTATAAAATCAAGAAAGGAAGGAGCCAGGGTTGTATTCTTTCACTCTATTTATTCAGTCTGTATGCTAAGCAAATAATCTGAGAAGCTGGACTAGATGAAGAAGCTGGACTATATGGCATCAAGATTGGAGGAAGGTTCATTAACAACCAGTGATATGCAGATGAAACAACCTTGCTTGCTAAAAGCTAAGAGAACTTAAAATATTTACTGATGAAGGTCAAAGACCATAGCCTTCAGTATAGATTGTACAGTCAATATAAAGAAAACAAAAATCCTCCTCACTGGACCAATAAATAACATCATGATAAGTGGAGAAAAGATTGAAGTTGTCAAAAACCTCATTTTGCTTGGATCCACAATAAACACTTATGGAAGCAGCAGTCAGGAAATCAATCAGTGTACTGTATTAGACAAATCTGCTATATAAGACCTTTTTAAGTGTTCAAGGCAAAGATAACAATTTAAGGATTATGACCCAAGGCATAGTATTTTTTTTAAAAAAAAAACTTTTTATTGTGAATTGAGTGAAGGTTTACAGAGCAGATCATCAGTTTTACACTCAGTGAATCATATACTTTGTTCATTGCAAATGACTGTACTCCTCTCCATGTACCAACAGTCAACAGTATTTACCTCTGTTCACTTTACTATTGCATTCCTCCCTATGTAACCCACTACCTTCATCTTCCCTCTGTTAACCTCACTTTTGTATATTGCCTGTCCTTTCACCTATGTTAACATGTGTCTACCCTCTAGCCCATGAATAATTTCCCCTTCTCCACTACCCCTGTAACCATCATTGACTGTTTCTTTAGTTAGGCAAATCTTTTTTTAAAAAAACTTGTTAAAGCTGTGATCTCATAAACTATTTGTCCTTTTGTAATTGACTAATTTCACTTAGTATAATGTCCTCCAGGTTCATCCTCGTTGTGAGGTGTTTCACAGATGCATTGTTATTGCAAAGTATTTCATTGTATATATGCAATAAATTTGCTTAAACATTTCTGTTGAGGGGTATCTATACTATCTCTCTTTTTGATGTGTCTCTTGTAGAAAGCATATTGAAGGATCTTGTTTTCTTATCCATTCTGCTCTGTCTCTTAACTGGTGCATTCAACCCATTTACATTCCATGTAATTATGGATAGGTATGAACTGATTGCTGTCATTTAAAAAAAAAAACTTTTTCTTGTGAATTCAGTGAAGGTTTACAGACAAGATCATCAGCTTTACATTCAACAAATTACATACTTCGTTTTATCTCAATCATTGCAATCCCCTCCTTGCAACAACAGTTCTCCTGCTTCCTTCCTGTGATTCCTATTTGCATTCCACCCACCTGCACATTCCTTCTCAACTTTGTCCTTAGGCATATGTTACCCTTTTGATTTCGAATGATTGACCATTCTATGGTGAGCATAACTTGCTAGTATTGTTATCCTCCCCTATAAATCTATCTACTGCTTAGCTGAAAATTGGACCATGAAGGTGAGTTCCTTGTCAAACCTGAAGGGAGATTGAGGGCCATAGTCTCAAGTTTCTCCAGCCTCCTTGTGAGCAATAAACCTGGTCTTTATTACTAAATAATATTGAGTTTTGTTCCACATTTTTTCCCACTCTATCTGGGATCCTCTAATGTGATCCTTTTCAGGGCAGTTGCTAGTGGTAGCTGGGCACTGTCTAGTTCTCCTGTGATGCTGTCACTTCGCTGTGTGCTTTTTTTGTGGTGCTGCTGGTTCCTTTGTTCCACACAATTTTCTGCTCTGCATTCATTTTGTTTGTGGGTTTTTTTTTTTCCCTTCATTTTATTAAAATCTGCTGTGTTAATGTTTAGTAGATCTTTCTGGTTTTCCTTTTTTACTTTGGTGTGTGAGTGTATTAATTTTCTTTAAGGCTACTTTGTAATTTATTAATTTCTTCCTTATTTAAAACAGTCTGTTTTATCTTGAAATCTACTTGAATTCCTTTTCATTTGAAAGTTCTGTATCTATGCTACTCCCTCTTTTTGTTTTGTATTATCTTTGTTATAAATTGGTATCTCTGGAACCTATTTTTAGTCTTGTGGTTTGTTTTACTTTAAATACTTCCGTATCAGGATTGAGTTCTGGGTAGTGTTGTCATGTATGGTAATCTCAGGTTCTTGTCTATGGTTGCTGGTTCTCAGTATAAAAAACACCCTTTAGTGCGTTTTTTTTGTTGTGTTTTTTTTATAAAGTTGGTCTGGTCATTACAAATTCCTTTGTTGTTGTTGTTATGTGCCATGGAGTCGGTTCTGACTCATAGCTACCCTGTACAGGGTTTCCGAGGCTGTAAATCTTTATAGGAGCAGAAAGCCTCACCTTTCTCCCGCGGAACAGCTGGTAGTTTCGAATTGCTGACCTTGCGGCTCGCAGCCCGATTCGTAACCACTACGCTACCAGAGCGCCTTACAAATTCCTTTAAACTCTGTTGATTAGAAAATGGCCTAATTTCACCATTGTGTTTGAGGGACAGCTTTGCTGGGTATATGATTGTTGGTTGGGAATTTTTTCCTTTCAGAGTTTTGTATATGTTATTCCAGTGCCTTCTTGCCTACATGGTTTTTGCTGAGAAATCAGTTTAGTCTTAATAGTTCCCTTTTATGGGTAACTTTTCATATTTTCTGA
>NW_006408521.1:28074167-28075391 GCF_000296735.1 Chrysochloris asiatica | reverse complement strand
TTTTTCAGTTAGTTCCATTATCTTTTCTTTCTGAGAAACATTTTATGGCTCTGCATCTTGGTCTTTTGTTTGAGTCATTCTCTCTTGTTTCTTTGTGTGTCTCAGGAGCATTGTGATTTTGTATTCAATTGATGATTGTATGTTGAGGTGCTCTTAGGCTCTCACTTACAGCCTCCTGTGGGTTTATTTAGAGAACAGAAGAGTTCACTCTGTTTTCATTTGCACAACTCAGTTTAGTGTGGGTTTGAATGGGGTTGGCTGCTGTCTATATCATTAATTAGCTTTTGCCCAGCAGGTGAAGCTGCAGAAGGTATGGTTGTAGCCAGGCTGTATAGGCATGGTTGCTGTTTTCTTTCAGTGGGATAGAGAAAACCCCTCCCATAGACACACTCAAGAAAGAAAGAAGAAGGAAAAACAAACAAATATAATAAACAAATAAGGAACCCACAAAGAAAAGAGAAGAAAGGAATGATGCATCAACCCAAAACAAAAGAATAACTATAGAAACAAAAGAGTGACAGGGAAATGGAGCTATAAAAGAGAAAAATAGGAGGAAATTTTAAAAAACACTTAGAAAACCCAGTGAGAGGAAAGACAAAAAGAGAAAACAGAGAGTAGTAAAGAAAGATCAAAGGGGAGAAAGAAGAGTGGAAATGAGAAACAGAAGGAAAAACAGAAGTAGAGATGTAAATTACAAAAGGGGAAATGGAATGAGAAGAAAGAGGAAGAGAAAGAATAAACAAACAAAAACAATGAAACAAAAGAAAGAAAGAAAAAAAAAAAACGAACTCCCAACAAAAGCAAACAGTGCAGCTGTTTGACCTGGAGATTTGAAAAAATCTGGTAGCTTCTCCAAGTCCAGGAGTTCACGAGGTGGGTGTGGGAAGGATGTGACAGCACAGTTCCTAGCCATAGTTGGAGTTCTATGTTGTTGTTGTTGTTAAGTGCCTTCGAGTCGGTTCCGACCCATAGCGACCCTGTACAGGGTTTCCAAAGCTGTAAATCTTTACGGGAGCAGAACGCCTCATCTTTCTCCCGTGGAGCGGCTGGTAGTTTTGAACTTCTGGCCTTAAGGTTCACAGCCCGATTCGTAACCACTACACTACCAGTACTTCTTCTATCGGCCTGGGTATTACTTATGTTTAGGGCACTCAATCAAGAAGTAGTTCATAGAGGCCCTTAATAGAGCTAGTTTCAGTCTGTTAGGATCACAAGGCAGCTGGG
>NW_006408521.1:28048540-28073547 GCF_000296735.1 Chrysochloris asiatica | reverse complement strand
ATTTGAGTTATGGTGTTGGAGAAGAATATTGAAAGTTCCATGGGTAGCCAGAAGAACAAACAAATCTGTGTTGGAAGAAGTACAGCCAGAAATACTTCTTAGAAACCAGAATAGTGAGACTTTGTCTCTCATACTTCAGACCTATCAGGAGGAACCAGTTCCTGGAGAAAGACATTATATTAGGATAAGCACTGAACCACAAAGTCAGTTTGAACCACAAGATCAGCGGTTAAAACTTACCAGTTGCTCCTTAAAAACCCTCTACAGGGTCATTATGAGTCAGAACTGACTTGATGGCACTTAACAACAACAACAAAGTGGTAGCCGGAAAGGGTCAGCAAAAAAGAGGAAGATCCTCAAGGAGATAGATTGGTCCATTGGTAGCATCAATGTGTTCAATTTTAACAATTGTGAGGATGGTGCAAGACTTGGCAGTGTTCCAACCTGTTGTGTATAGGTTTGGTGTGAGTTAGAACTGACTTAAGGGCATCTAGTAACAATATCTGTGGTTATAATCCCATTTGGGAAAGGTAGTTTTGTTGTATTAATGAGGCAGGATTAGCGTAGGGGGATTCTTGAGTCAATCTCTTTTTTTTATATAAAAGAGATAAAACTAGAGAGCAGAAGAAACATGAGGTCATACAGATGCCAAGACACATAGAAATCTCCAAGGAACTAGGAAGCAGAAGATGAAGAGATAAGGACCTTCCTCTAGAGAGAAGAAACCTTCTATTAGAGACAGCACTTTGAATTGGGACTTGTGGTCTCCTAAACTCTAAGAAAATACATTTCTGTTTGTTGAAGCTATCCATTTGTGGTGTTTTTGTTAAAGCACCACTAGGTAACTAAGACATCTGGGTAAGGAAGAGTCTGGGAGGTGGTCATGTCTTCTGATCACTTATTTTCCTGAGCCTGACCTTGTGACCTCTTGTCCTTTGTTGTTGTTGGTAGGTGCCATTCGACTCATAGTGACCCTATGCACAACAGAATGAAACACTGCTGATCCTGGGCCAACCTCACAATTGTTGCCACTCTTGAGCCCATTGATGCTGCCACTTTGCCAATCCATCCCCAGTCACATTTTGAGTGCCTTCCAACCTGAGGGGCTCATTTTCCGGCACTATATCTGACAGTGTTTCTGTCCTTTAGTAAAGTGTAAAGTCAGCAAGGGTAGGAGGGTGGAGTAGAAAACCTGGTGTAGGATGGTGGGCATTTTGACCTTGGGAGGCCTGCCCCTGTCTTTGTCCATCTCTGCCAGCTCTTGCTGCCCTTTGGAGGTTTTATAGTCATATAAACTGCAGAGTCTCATGCCAGAGTTGGAGCCTGCAACTATAAATAGGTACGAGGTAAACAAGGTGGCAGATGCAGGGGCTTGGGACAAGACAGAAAATCTGCCCCTCTTTGCCTGGATAGGGGCCAAGGCACATCCGTGGAAAGGGATATCTTCCCTCCCTTCTCCTCACCTCTTCTCCCTTGCCTGCTGGCTTCTAGCTAGCTGTCTGAAATCTAGGCTTCTAGTCTTTTCCCTCTGGGGATTATTCTCCAAGTCTTCCTTGGTAACCTGCCCTATTTTCTCCAAGTCAAAGTTGGGAGGGAGGGAGGATTTCCATTACCCGCAGTGTCTCCACTGCCCACCGGCTTCACACTCTGTTCCCAACTCTTTCAGCAATTTTTGAGGTGCTGCAGCTGCCCACCACCATTCTTGGCCACTAGGGGTGCCCTGATCCCTTCTCCATCCTAAACCAAGGTGATGCAAGCATTTCTCAAATAGAAAACTTTACTAAGAAAATGTGGAGAAACAAAGTAAAGACTCTTACCTTATATGTTGTTGTTGTTAAGTGTTGTTGAGTTAGTTCTGACTCATGGCAACCCTGTATAGGGTTGCCAAGAAGTTGCTGGTGGGTTTGAACCATCAACCTTGAGGCTCAAACTGACGTTGTGGTCCAGCGCATTATCCTGCAGTGCTGCACTAGGACTCTTATATATTCCCTTCCAAAGGACAAAAAAAGTTTAAATGGGCCACTTGGAGTTTATGGACATAATCTCTGAGCTGTATGAGCTAAATTCTGAGCAGAGACTGAGCTTAAGACAATTTAGGCAGCACTGATTTCTGAATGTCTCTCTGCCTTTCCTATGCCCTAGGCTGGACTGCTTTCCTGTTCTATACTTTTCCTATTCCAGTGAATTTGTAGTCTAAAAGAGTCTTCTGAAGAATTTCAGGCCCCACTAGGCCCAAAATTATCTCCTCATATCCTCCTGGAGGGGAATGTGATGGCTGTGCATGATAAGCACTGGACTATAAACCACAAGGTCAATGATTTGAGCCCACCAGCTGCTCCATGGGAGAAAGCTGAGGCTTTCTGCTCCCTCAAAGTTGCACAGCCTTGGAAACTCTACACAGGGTCACTATGATTCAAAACTAAATCAAAGGCACTTCCCAACAACATCCTTCTTGGAGGAGTTTGGATCTTCATTCCTGAAATACCTTCTTTCATCTCAAGTTGGGCCACCCAAATATATTCATTCACCCAGCTTAGAATCATAGAAATTAGAGCTAAAAAAGACCCTCACTTTTTTCATCTTAAGAATGAGGAGCTTGGAGGAACTTCCAGCAAGATGGTAGACTAAGCAGATACACTGCAAATATCCTCCAGAACAAAGATACAAGAGATCAAATGATACAGACACAGATGAGAAGTCTGGATCCATGAACTTCAGAGGAAAGGTTAGAAAAGTGGATTGAGTGCTTGCTGGGAGGAGAAGCAGAGCAGGGAAGTGAGAGAAGTAGGCTGACTGGTGAACAGCCAGATGTGACTACACCATCTTATGAGCAGTTTTGGCAACAGAAGGTGGCCTGGCAGAGCAGATTCATACAGGCAAAGGGAAAGGTACAATTACTAATTTTTCCCCATCCTCCCCTGGTGAACAAGGAGCTCTGGTAGCAAAGTAGTTACGAATTGGGCTGTGAACCACAAGGTCAGCAGCTCGAAATTATCAGCTGTTCCACCGGAGAAAGATGAGGCTTTCTGCTCCCATAAAGATTTACAGCCTTGGAAACCCTGTACAGGGTTGCTATGAGTCGGAACCGACTCCACGGCATGTAATCACCACCACCTCTGGTGAACAGAGGTGTGGTCAGTTCCCACTCTCCTCCATTCCAAGCAGAGACACTGCCCTCTGGGAGTTTGGAGTCATGTGGTTGGTTGGGAGCCACACCAGTGTAAGTGGGGTCTGGCTGTGCTGATTTAGTACCTGGATTCAGGCAGAATCAGCTCTAGACATACAGAACTTGCAGAAGAACCAGCCCAGCATTTAAGCAGTCACTCTGCCCCTAACTGCCCTATGGTCCTCATAGACATTGAAACCAGCTCCATTAAGGACCTACATGAGCTAGTTCTGGATTGAGTACCCTGAACATGGATAACACTAAGATCAATAGGAACTCCATCTAGGGCCAGGAATTCTGCTATCACATCCCTCCCACACTAACCTCATGAGATACTTGGCTTTCAGATGCCCCCCTGAGTTTTCTCTTCTCTGGGTCCAACAGTGGTATTGCTTTTTGTTTAGTTTTTTTCTTTTGTTGTTTCATTGTTTTTGTTTGTTTATTCTTTCTCCTCCTCCTTCTCTTTCCATTTGCTTGAATTTTATCCTTCCTATCGCTGCTTTTTTTTCCCCTCTCTTCTGTTTCTCATTTCTCCTCTTCTCCCCCCACCCCTTGATCTCTCTTTACTACTCTCTACTCTCTTTTCATATTCCTTCTACTTGGTTTTTATATACAGTAAAAAAAAAAAAAAAGATTCTTTCTTGCTCATTCTGTTTTGTTTTCTTGCATATGGTAGAGTTAGAGGCTTTCTCTTTCCCACCCTACAGGTAGGAACCATGCCCATACACCCCAGTCACAAGCTTATCCTCTGCAGCTCCACCCACTAGGCAAGAGTTAGCACCAGTTCCTATACCACCTAATCAATGAAAAACAGCAGCCAACACCAACTAAATTCACTCTAAAATGAGGTGTATGAACAGTGAATGAAAATGTTGTACACGCTTCCATTCTCTAACTGTACCCACAGGAGACAGTTAATGAGAGCCTAAGGGCACATCAACACACAATAATCAATTTATATGACAACACCACAATGCCCTAGAAACAACAGACTACTTTAGCTCACACAAAGAAACAAGAGTAAATGGCTCAAACAAATGACCAAGATGCAGAGCCAGAAAACACTGCAGAACAAAAGGTAATGGAATTAACTGGGAAAGAATTCAAAATAATGATATTTAGGTACCTTAAAAGGATTGAGAGAAAGATAAAGGAAAGCAAGAAGAACACAGAAAAAACTTCAGAATAATTCAAGAAAACACTACTAGAACAAACAGACAAAATAAATGCAAAATTTGAAACAATAAAAAACCTGCTATTAGAAATTCAGAAGATTAATATTAAAATTTCAGAAATGAACAATATATTGAAAAGGAATAGATTTGAAACAATGGAATGCTGAATTAGTGAACTTGAAGATAAATCTCTCGGTTCTAGTATGCAAGAACAACAATCAGAAAAAAAGAATTAAAAAATCTGAAGAAAGCCTAAGAGTTTTCTGGGACACCATGAAGAAGAACAGCTTATGGATGATCAGAATTCCAGAACAGGAAGAGACAATAAAAACACAGGGAAAACTGTGGAAGAATTGTTAGAAGAAACCTTCCCTAACATCAGGAAAGATGAGAAGATAAGCATACAAGAAGCTGAACAAATCCCAAACAGGATAGATCCCAAAGAAAATCACCAAGATAAGTCATAATCAAAATTTCAAAAACCAAAGATAAGGAAAGAATCTTGAGAGCAACTTGGAAAATATCACCAGTTTCCTACAAAGGAGAACCTTTAAGACTAAGCTCTGATTTCTCATCAAAAACCATATATAAAACTCTGAAAGAAAAAATTGCCAGTCAAGAATTATATACCCAGCAAAGCTATACCACATATGATGGTTATCATGATAAAGAGAAAATTAGAAGTTTTCATGATAAACAGAAAGTAAAGGAATTTGTAATGAACACACCAACTTTATAAAAAAAATGTTAAAGGGTATTCTTTGGATTGAGAACCAACAACAACCTGAGATTACCATACATGACAACACCACCCAGAACTCAATCCAGATATAGAATTATTTAAAACAAACCTACAAGACTGAAACTACCAGCAATTCCATGGGAGAAAGATGAGGTTTTCTGTCCTGTAAAGACTTACAGCCTCAGAAACCCTACAGAGTCACTATAAGTCGGAACCAACTCCACGACACACCACCACACACCACACACACAAGACTGGAAATGGAGAACTAGAGATATCAATTTATAATGAAGTCAACTACAAAGCAAAAAGAGGGAATAGTGTAGATATAGAACTTCCAAATGGCAAGGAAGTCAAATAGAGTACAAGATAAAACAGACTGGACAGAGCCCCAGTGAGATGGACTGGCAAAGAGGAAGCATCAATGGGCTCAAGCATGGCAACAATTGTGAGGTTGGCCCAGGACTGGGCAGTGTTTCATTTTGTTGTGCATAGGGTTGATATGAGTCGGGACAGACTTGATGGCACCTAACAACAACAACAACTGATCCTTCCTCTTTGCTTTTAGAATTCATATTCCAATCACCAATAAATATCAATGCATCTTGGGAAAAAAAAGCAAACACAGACTGTTTTAAACAGGGAAAAAAGTTAATAAATTACAGGATAACCTCAAAGAAAATGAACACATCTGCATATCAAAATTTGAAAAAGAGGAAATTCAGAAAGATTTAGTAAACATTAACACAACAGAAATGAAAATGACAAGAAAACCTACAAACAAAATGAACTAAGCACAGAAAATTAGTTTTACATTCAACAAATCATATAAAACACAACAAAAAAACCCACATAGCAAAATGACAGCAATCAATTCATGCCTATCAATAATTACACTGAATGTAAATGAGTTAAATAAACCAATCAAGAGACAGAAAAAGCAGAATGGATAAGAAAACAGGATCCTTCAATATGCTATCTACAAGAGACACATCAAAAAGATGGAGACAGCCTAAATGCCTATCAACAGAAGGATGGTTAAACAAACTTTGGTACATACACACAATGAAATACTACTCAACACTGAAAAATAATGATACATCTGTGAAACACCTCACAACATGGAAGAACCTGGAGGACATTATGTTGAGTGAAATTAGTCAATCACAAAAGGACAAATAGTGTATGAGACCAATGTAAAAAGTTTTCTTAATAAAATAAACAATCTATGGTGGTTATGGGGTGGAGAGGGGTAAGCAGGGGGGATGGAAAATTATTCATGGGCTTGAGAGTAGACACATGTTAACATGGGTGACAGGGCAGGCAGTATGTAAGAAGGAGGTTATCACAGAAAAGATGATAGTAGTGGGAGATATGGCAGAATTCAATGAAGTTAATAGAAATAAATATTGTTTACTGTTGGGACATGGAGGGGGCTGCAATCATTGTAATGAAGCAAAGTATATCATTTTTTGAATGTAAAACTAATGATCTGCTTTGTAAAACCTTCATTCAATTTACAATGGTGGTGATGGTGGTGGTAGTGTGCCAAGGAGTTGGTCCCAACTCGTATCAACCCTGCATAGGGTTTCTAAGGCTATAAATCTTTACGGGAGCAGAAAGCCTCATCTTTCTCCCACAGAATGGCTGGTAATTTCAAACAGCTGACCTTGAGGTTAGCAACCTGACTCATAACCACTAAGCTACCAGAGCTCCTTCAATTCACAATAGAAAGTCTTGTTGTTGTTGTTTTTAAAAGCGGAATTTGAATCCCAGTTAAATGAGGTGACTCTGACTACAACCACACAACTAATATTGGCCTTGTTGAAGCTTGGCTTCCCCAGGCAGACCTCCAGCTTTCTAGCTCCTGAAGGCTTCTAATGCTCCCCAGAGGACTTTCTCACCTTTCAAAAGTCCTTTCTCTTCTGAGTCTCACCTCCAGTCAGCCTCTCCTACAGGGAAGGGGAGCTGACAGGTTTAGAATCTCAATAAGTGCTGGCTCAGTCCAGTACTCCCATTTCCTCATTTTCCTGGGTCTGCTCTGATAGCTTACTAGGCAGATGACCCTGGAGAAATGACTTTCCCCAAACCCATTTTCATGTGGCATTAAGAAGGGAGCAGCATCCTTACACTGTGGGAAATCACTTTCATGCACACCCTCATGTTTTCATCACCAACCTTTGAAGTGGTCCTAGGCTAAGAGTGAGACCAAATTCTAAGTGTCACGAGGAAAGGAAAACAAATTCAGGAACAGATTTGGGGGGAAGGGAGAGATTGAGTACCTGCGTTCCTGTGGTTCTATGAGGACAGAAGTAAGGTTGAGGCACAGATAACTAAGGTGAATAGGGGTGGTCTGGTTCCCTGACTGATGGGAAGGGTTTCCCTCTCCACTGGATTAGATGGATTTAATCTATAGGAGAGAGGGAAGCTGCTGATGAGGGTCAGACAGGGAGAACTTTGGACAGTGGCCCAATTACCCCTGTCCCTTCCTACAGCTGGATTGGAGTTCCCAGAAAATACATCTAGAAGCTCCTGAGCTGGGTGAGGGGAGGCAGAGAGGCAGTTAGAGGGATAGCCATGATCTATTCAGCACCTGTCCTCCCCACTGCAGGCTGATGATATAACAGTATAACAATGTAGCAGAGGACCAGGGGGCTTTGGAATGTTACTCTGGGGGAGGACTGGTCCAGCTTTCAGTGAGGTGGTTGTGACAAGGCAGCTGTTGTCTCTGTTTTGAGCTCAAAAGGAACTCCTGCCTCTACAGTGAGCAGTTTGAGTCTGACTCAGGGGTCCACTCACCTTCATTTCAATCCTTCAGTCATGGTATGTCTCATGAGGAGTTCTCCTTCCAGGATTAGAAGTGGTTTGGACTGCACCTGTCAGAGATGCTAATCAGAGATCAAACAAGGCGCAGCAAAGACTCTGCCCTTGGATGAAATGGAGGTCTTCCTGTGAGGAAGGGGACATTCTTTATCCTAGAGCCCCAGGATCTACTTCTGACTACACCCACCCCCTGGTCACTTGAGTCTCCTAACCTGCCCATTCAGGTGCTCTTCTCAACCTTGAATCTGATTACCTTGGGAGTGCTCACCTAGGTCCTCCATCCATCATCCTAGCCCTCCACAGACTCTCACTAGGATTCCTTGCAAGCTCCTTGGACATAAACTTGCCTACAAATTCTGTAGCCACCATTGTCCAGATGTTGCCTCAATGTTTTGTTAACTAGGTACAGGAGGGAGGGAGCAGAACGTTGGTGAGACCCTCACTTTCCCACATACCTGACCAGTTTCCCCACAGCATCTTCAGCTGAGCTCCCCAACTGGTCAGGTTATGCCCCTCCCCCTCAACTATCACAGCATCTACTTTCCCACCTTTCTCTTGCCTTGTCCTCAACTTAAAACCCCAGGTTGTCATTCTGCAAACTACTGGACTGTCCTTGAAAGCAGCAGCCACATGTGATTCACTCTGGGACCCAGACACAACACAAATTAAATATTGTTTTGAAAGAATCAGTCCTCAAACTTCTCAAGCATATTTCCTTCTTATCTTAATATCTAGTCCCGCCAAGTGCCCCCAGACCACACACTTTTTACTCCCAGAGCAGCTTTTGAGGAGCTGTTCAGAGGACATTAACCTCTTTTAGTCCCAGATGATGAGGGGAAATGCACTGATGTCCAGGTCTGGGACCCAGAGCTGAGCACATGGCCCACTTGCCTCCCTTGAGCCCAGTGCCCCAGGCAGGATTGCTTCATCTCACTCATCCTTGGCGCCAAGGCCTCCTCGCCTGTATTTATATACACTAAAGCTTCTGCCCGAATAAAACATCCATGTAAAATCCAATTTCCTCAGAATCTCTTTTGGAGCCTGGGCCTGAGATGGAGTAGGTAACCCCGGCGGTAACTGCCTGAACCACTCCTGCTGGCTGCAAAGGTGAGGCCCATTTTTCAATTATCTATCTGCTGTGACAGCAGCGGTCCAGCCGCCAAGCCAAGGAGGGGGGAGGGGAAAAGGAAGCGCAGGGGGAGGAGGGAGAAAGAGGGCAAGGGCAAGGCGGGTGAGGAGAGATGAGACCTAGGGAGAGAGGAGCCGGGGAGAGGCCCCTGCACGTGGCACCTAGTAGGTGCTCAAGAATTATTTGGGGAATGAGTGGCTGGTGGAGTGAACAGGGAAGGTGGGGGTGAGGCGAGGAGAAGGGAGAGCTGGAGAGACACAGAGTGGGTGGAGAGAGGGAGAGCGGGCGGGAGAGAGAGGGGGGAGGGGAGGCGAGCGTGGATGGAGCCAACAAGAGGCTCCTGTGTCAATCCGTGGAAACGGGAGGCAGAGTGATGCGGTCACAGCTCCTGCCATCAATATCCTCTAATATAAATGTCAGTGATGCTATTTTCCGCGCAGTCATTTCGCACACTGCTGATTACATTAACGTATAATGGAGGGGAGCGGGCTCCACTGCTTTCTCCCCTAACCCTCCCCCCGGTGATGTGTCAATAGCCGCCTCCATGAACAAGTCAATTTTCTGCAGGCTTGGCAGCGGAATAAATCTGCCCGGCTATGGGGAGAGCTGGAGATATTTATATACCCGGCGCCTGCCCTCTGTGGGCGCGCGTGCGAGTGCGCGGCGGGCTCGGGCGCGGCTGGCGGGGGCGCGCCGCCGAGCTGAATGATTTCCAGCCCGGACTCAATAAGAGGAGAATTTAAAGCGGTCCCTGAGCTGGGCTCCCAGAAACAGCCTTACACGTTTATTTTCCTTAGCTGAACAGGAAAGGCGAGAATTATATGTGGATTTATAGGACAGGCGCAGCTCAACACAAATGCTCCCGCGCCGGGGGGCGGAGAGTACGGAGAGGGAGGCAGTGGCCGACTGCGGGCCGCTGGGACCCCCGCTTGGCCGATGCTGGGGGGCGCCCCTCCCTAGCTGGTGGCTTTAATTACATTTGTTCTTGTCCTTCGTAAGGGCGAGACTTCGACGCGGCCCGCGTGGGGAGGGGGGACGCAGGCCAGGGCTGCCTGAAGATTGGGGGCGGGGGTCTCTGGGATTGGGGACTGGGGAGCCCGGGAAAGCGGGGGGTGTGCTGTCAGCTTCGGCTCAGAAGCGGATCAATAGTACGAGATCTAATGGGCTAACTGCCAAGCGGGTGCACCGAGGCGCTGCCCCGCGGGGGCGGGAGGGGTGGGCGAAGGACGCGAGAGGAAAGGGGGTGGGAGAAGAGTGAGGATGGGGTGGGGGAGGAAGAATGGAAGAGGAGGGGGAAAAAAGCAAGGAAAAAGGTGGACGAGAATACAGGGAAGAGACAGACTAGCTTAGTCTTCGTGAGGGCGTCTCATCAATACCCTCTACCCCTCGACACCCCTGCTCAACAGGGGAGGAGGCACCTGTTCTGGGTCTCCTCGACCCCTCAGCCGCCCGCCCCTCTGGCCTCACTCTCCCACTGAGCCGCCAGGGGGCGGCGCGACTCTGCTCGTCCGCCGATCCCAGCGTTTCTTCCCTGGGCTCGAGTGACCCGTCGTTACCGTCACCTACTCCGGGCGCAGTCCCCACTGCCCTCTCCCCGAAGGCTTTCCTCTTAACAGGGTGGAAGTAGGTCGTCCCCCGTACCAATAGGAGGATCTTCGGGCTTTCCTAGTGTCGGGAATTGCACCCTGGGGCTCTGGAGCAGGGCAGTGTCCTCTCCCCCCTGCCCTTACCCCCCCGCCCCCCGCTCCCCCGCTCCCGCTCCCACTCCCGCTCCTGTCCGCGTCCCCGCCCCAGAAGATACCCGAGGCTGGGCGGCAGACAGGGTTTAAGAGATTTTGTGGGACTTAGGCCTTCACGTCCTGGTGGGGGGAGCACAGGCTAGTGTCCAAGACAGAGCCCATTTGAAGGGTCCTGCCCCATGTGTGGGTGCTAACGAGGCCAGCCAAAGTCCCCAGGGATCAATGTCCTATGGGCCAATTTTAACTTTTTCCAGAAATGGCCTTTGTTTGACTCTTAATCCTGGCCACAGACAGATCCTTTGCTGTCCCTTCCCAAATTGAGCAGAAAATTGAATACAGCTCAATACTACTGACAGCAACTTCTGCCACCTAGGAAAGGGGAGGCTGGTAGCATCAGATCAGTGGTTCTCAACTTGGGGGTATGTCAGAATCAGTTGGGGGAAGCTTTTCAACATAAAGGTGCTCTCATATACACTCAAATTATAAGGGGATGTGTGTGGTGATCTGACAGGGATTCCTGGAAACACCACCCTCTGTGTAAAAGATCCCCAGGTAATTCTGATTGGTATATTTTCACATGGAGTCCTGGTGTGGCACTGTAGGATAAGCCCTGGACTGCTAACTGCAAGGTTGGCAGTTCAAACCCAATGTTCGCTTATTAAAAACACTGTATAGGGTGGCTGCGAGTTGAAACCCACACGATGGCACTTAATAACATATTTCCACATGGCTATTGCCTATAGAAGTGTATTACTATTAGATGGTTTTTTTATGTTGGTTATGGTAGCACAGCCTGAGCTACTTGTCCTCATACATATCTCTTTGTGTATATCATTATAAATGTCTGTCATTGGGTACTTGTGTCAAGGGGTAGGCATTTTTATGCACCTCTTTGTGAGTGGATGTCATTGGATCTCCATTGTTCTGTGTGTCATTGTTTTTATCAGCACCTATTATGTGTATGTCATTGTACATGCCTGTACTGATGAGAGCAAGTGTGGGTTCCGTGGTGTGTTTGTGTCGTGTCAAGAACATCTTTGTGGGCTCCATTGTGGGGCACAGCCATTGTCTCCATGTCATTGAGAGCATGTGCTGGCAAATGCTCGCGACACAAATGGAACGAAGCTGATCAGCCCCAGAAGCAAAGGCAGCAATGACCTTCTTTTTCCAATTATATCCTGGTCAGGGGTGAGCGACCTCTCCCCACTGAGGCCACTTCTTGTCATGCAAACCAAGTCGAAAGATGGAGATTAGAGGAATGTGACCTGAGTCACATGTGAAAACCATCAGCTATCAATGGACCCAGATCAATGTTCCAGATTACAGATGCATCCCCAGCAAGCAGCCATTCTGGAGTTTATCACAAGGAAAAGGGAAAGCTGTGCATAGGGCACAATTGTTCACCACAAAATGCTACACACATCTCATATCCCCTCAGACCCACATTCATGTATATAATTTGAGAACAGGTAAGAAGTGGTTTGGGGAGAGTTGGGCAAATGAGTGAACACCCACCACCTACTCTGAATAGGTAGACAACTATTCTTATTAGGTGGTTTTGTTTTTGCTAAAGAGGCAACCTTTATTCAGCTGGTAACTGGAAGTGTAAAAGCTTGTGTTGAGTGTTTTCTATTTTAAGTCTGGAGAGTTAGGATTCTAAGTGGGTCACCGGAGGCAGTGTGGGGATTTGGAAGAAACTCATGTCAGGAATAGGAGCAATAGAGGGCTTGTGTTGAGGGGGTGGTAAAGAAAGTCTTTGGTCAGCTGTGGGTGGGAGAAAGATGTTCAGTGGAAGGGTCCCTAGTGCCATGGCATCTGTCCTCAGAACAACTGGAAACCAGGTTGTGGTGTGAGGGAGTTGAGCTTCTGCAGGATAGGACTGGCCTTAACCACAAGACATGCTCCAGGATAACTGGCAAAACAGAGAGAACTGGCCTGGGGAGTTGGGGCCTCTAAATGGGCAGGGCCATAGAGGCCCTCATGAAAGTTGACTAGTCTTTGGAAGTAGGTTATTGTTGTTAAGTGCCTTGTGTTGGCACTGACTCATATCAATCCTGTATAGGGTTTCCGAGGAGCAGCTGGTGGATTTGAACCACTGACTTTGCTGTCCAGTGCTTATCCTAATGCACCATACCAGGAATTTGGAGACTCTAAGAACCAACTGAGAGGTCAAGACTGGGACAGAAGTTATAGGATCAAATGAGATCAATGAGAAGATGGGTTCTAAAGAGGGCTCAGGATTTCATCAGACCTGGTTTTGGTACCAGCTGATAGGCTCAGCCAGGAGTCAGGGTGACTGAGTCCAGCACCTAAGCCAACCAAGGTTGAGGCAAGGAGTAGTATAGGACCTCTGTGCCTGGTGGAATGTGGCAAGCCTTTTTGGCTGTTAGCTGTCTTAGAACTACCTGGTGCACATTTATGGATATCCTACCCTGTACCAATCTTTCTTGTCCTATAAGAACACCCTTGTTGTTGTTATTGCTATTAAGTGCCATAGAGTCGGTTAAACTCACAGCAACTGTGTTTATATAGGGTTTCTGAGGAGTGGCTAGTGGGTTTAAACCATCGACCTTGCACCACGCCAGGACTCCAAGAATACCCTCAGGGATCAAGAATTTGAAGCTTTAAATTATTTCCCTCCCCCTCCTCTTTTGGAAAAAGTAGTATTGCATAAGCGCAGACTGTCTGGATTCAAATCCCATCTGGGTCATTTACCAGCTTATGAGTTCTCAGACCTCCTTTCCTTCATCTTAGAGTTGTCCAAGTTTTAGGCAAAGTTCTTAGGACAGTGCCTGGTACATGCTAATTGCACCATAAATGTTGGCACTTCTTGTCTTGCCTTCAGTTTTCTATTCTAGTACAGTGTCTTTGGAAAGGTTCTATTCTTATGTCAGCAGAATTAAGGTGAAATGGGACTTAGTCATACCTTTGCCAGATAACAGGTTACAGGGCTTCAAGAGGTGCATGGGACACGGAAAGGGATGTTCCAAGCTGAGATGGACTCTTTCTAGGTGGGGCTGCAGAAGCCTAGAGCAGAGTGGTGAAAGTGGGGCGAGAATGTCAGTGCAGAACCCAGCAGGGAGAGTTGACCCAAGGTCAGACCCAGATCCACTAGGCGGGGGGCTTCATGGGGTCAAGGTCCCATGGGCACACTTAGGACAGTTCAGTGGTGCTAACTCTGCCCCTTCTCCTAAAGGGTAACTCAGCTGGGGCTGCAAGTGCACACACAACCAGAGGTGGCTGCTTGGGGAGACATTCTGAGCACCACACAGTCATTTTCACCTTCACGTTCCTCTTTCCCAACACTTGACCTCAGCTACAGCAGCCCCCTCTGCTGGCCTCCACAGGGCAAGAGCAAGGGCTTGTGTCCTTGCTGAGGGGAGATGAGATGCCATAGCAAGTCCCCTTTAAAGCCTGAGAAATAGAGGACCAGAAGACCGCTGTGCTAACTTTGCTTGTTCAACTAGACTCCAGCAATACTCGGAAGAGATTAGTGCCAACAGTTCTGAAAATTGAGCCCAGCAAAATGATTCAGGCTAAAAGGCTTTGGAGGAGTCTTGGTGTGGTGCTGCAGGATAAGCACTGGACTGCTTCAAACCCACCAAACTCTCCTTGGAAACCCTATACAGGCTCATTATGAGTCAGAACCCACTCGATGGCACTTCACAATAAAAGCAAAACAATCGGCTTTGGAAGCAGACTCCTTGAGTTAGAGTTTGAAGGTTGATTCCGCACATCTGCTATGATTTGGAGCTAGTCGCTTAACTTGTTTGGCCTCAGTTTCCTCATCTGAAGAATAGGAAAAATAAGACCTACCTTGTGGGATTGTTGTGAGGATCAACTGAAGTAATGCACTTTATACAATGTTTTTGTACGGATCACTAAGTGATCAACCAATTCTTTAGGAATTTACCCAGGGAGCAACTGCCTGCTATGGCAGGGCTGGGGCTCTCTGGGGTGGAGGTGGGGGTGGTCTAGGCTTTCACTGCTTCTGGGGACTTCACTGCCCCTGGTTTGTTTATTCAAATCCCAAAGCACCAAATGGCTGAGCAGCTGCCAGAACTTACTGCTCTTTATAGGATGGGGTGGGAGGGATAGGATGGGGGAATCCTGGTTAGTGCAGAGGACAAAGGGTTAAAGTGGGTGGGTGGTGCTGGCATAGGAGTGAGTCACCCCTCCCTTTCCATTGATTATTCTCCTCTCCAGGTGTTTTTGTGGCTTTCCCCCACCTCCCTTGGGGTGAAAGTGGGGGTTGCCAGGTCCACTTCGGGCTTAGTTATTGTTTTAATTTTGGTGCTGGCTCCCTGGTGCCCGGAGCGGATAATGAAAGAGGAAAAGAGAGGTCAGGGTGGTGCCCAGGCAGCAGATTTCTGCCCGTCAGCCTGGGCTGGGGCCGGTGGGGAAACGGGGGAGGAGGGTGTTCAGTTAATATCAATAAAGCAACTGGGTCTCAGAAGTGAGGAGCTGCAGAGCCAAGCACAATGTCTTTGTGCTCCGGGGGCCTACAGGGGCTCTTTGCCTGCCCACAATGAATCCTCAGAATGTGGATGGGCATGGGGAAGGCACAATCAGCACATGGGTCGGGTGGGCACAGTTTAATGGCAGTACAGCGTAACAGTGGTACAGGAGGAAGCTGGGCAGAGAATAGAGAATGAGAAACTCAACTCTGCCTCCTGCTCAGGGCCCCTTTCTGGGGCTTGTTAGCCTGTCACCTTACTCTGTCCAACTTCATGTGTGTGTTTTGGGGACAGGAAGGAGAAGGCAGCTCAGTACTGAGGTTAGGATTACAAACTGTGCTATCAGAGAGATGTGGGTTTCTGGCCAACTTCTCCTTACCAGTTGTGTGACTTTGGGCAAGCTACTTCGCCTCTCTGAGTCTGTTTCCTCTTCTGTAAAACAGCACTAACTGTAGTGCTAACTTTTTGGTGCCATTGATATTACATGTAAAGAACTCAAAATAAGGGCCTGGCATGCAGTGAACACTCAATATATACGAGCTATCCTTAAGTTTGTTTTCCTTAGCTGTAAAATGGGAATATGGGTTGTAACTTCCCCATAGGAGTCTTATGGAGAACAAATTAAATAAAGCCTGAAAAGTGCTTAGTACAATGTGTGGTACTAAGCCCTCACTACATGTTAGATGTTGTTATTATATTATTTTTATCTTTATTATTCCCTGTTGTCTTAGAACTCATGATTTAGTTGAGGAGACTAAGATCAGCCCACAATCCCTTAGCCCTTTGAGACTACTTTCGTGGTGCTGCAGGATAATGCACTGGACTACAGGATAATGAACCGCAAGGTTGATATGAACTTCAAGTTGGCAGTTCAAACCCACCAGACACAGGGTCACTATGAGTCAGGAACAGACTGGAAAGCACTTAACAACTACAATAAGAGCTTTCTAGAGTCCATCCACACTTGAGGAACCCTCCTGCTTTTTCTTTTTAAAATCTGGATGGATGGACAGACAGATAGTATCCATGAATTAGAAAGAGACCACTCTACCACCTCTGATCCTGGGAGAAACATGCCACCCACGTGACTGTCCATGGGCCAGCCAATTGGGGACTTCATTGTGAATCCGAAAGTTGAAAAAGGGGTATGGGCTGTACGGGGGTGCTCATTTGTTTTGCTCTGAGAGAGGGTCAGTGCGTATGTCAGAGAATATGGGACTCAGAAGACCCCCTACTCTTATCCTATCCAAGCTCCTCCAATTTCCTCCTCTCTCTCAAGGATGGGGCGAGTGCTGAACAGATCAAAAAAGACGGTAGTTCATGTTTCCCACTTGACCTTTCTTCCCCACTCCTTTACCTCCAACCCCAGCGGGCGGGCCGGCTGAGGGGATGAATGGAGTAGAGGGCATGATTTTCACATTAATGGCAGCATATGTTGTGTTTATTGATACCGCAGGGTCGGTGCATGTGGTGGGTGAGGGAGCGGTGGGAGCCTAGGAGGCCACTGGCAGGAGAGGCAGAGGGGAAGAAGAAGGCAGAGGGGCAGGCTGCCTGCGGGTGGGGAAGAAAGAGAGAAGAGAAGCCGGGGGCTTGGGGGAAGGGAGGCAGGAACAATATTGTTGCGCGAACACACCAGGTGCTCGCTGTCAGCCCGAACAAAAAGGAAGAGTCAGCAACTCTGGGGGGGGTGGAGAGGAGGGGGAGCACCGCCTGCTCCAGCCTTGCAGCCTCTCCCCATTAACCCCTGCTCTGCCGTGCAGGCGTACGCTCAAGAGGGAGGGATATCCGGTACCACTGCCCGGGTCTAGTCAGAGACACCACATCGCTTTACATCATCTGGGAGACATGGTTATCTCTGGGGTAGGCGGTGGCAGGACTTCCATTTTCCTTCCCCAAAAGCCTGAAGGAAAAAAAGCCCCTCTCTGTTCCACCCTCACCAAATGGAGAGACTTATGGGGTCCTTGGGAAGTTGGAAAATGAGGTTGGTAGAGGTCAATGACTTTGGGTTTCTGAAAGCAGATGCAGTTGGGGAACTGTGTGAAGAGGAGGTAAAATATGGGGCAATGGGGCTGTCCACTGGAGAAGGCGCGGTTGCCTACTGGAGAAGGCGCGGTTGCCTGCAAAGACCACCCACAATTTCCTTCTGCCCTCGCAGCAGATACTTTCCCGGTTGGAAGTCTTCCTAGGGACTTCGGGCCTTCGGCAGAGGAGCGGGAAAGAAAGGGAATTGGACTGTTTTGTAAACACTGCGATTTCTTACTCCTTGGCCTAGAAGCATTGAGGGCTTACCCTGGAACACCAAGGAGTGAGGAGTATAGTGTATCTTGCTTCCATCCGATTCTAGGGGTCTGGGAGGGCCTCTGGACCCCTGTCTGAGGAGCCGACCAGCAGGTGTCACCGGTTGTCTTCCTCTCCTTCGCTGAAAAGTCCTGGAGGGAAGCAAGGTACTAAGGCTGCGGGCCCTCGCTTTCAGCGTACTTTGTTTGGGGAGCTCCCCTAAGTTTGCCGCGGCGGGGGTGTGCAGGGAAAAGTGGGAGGGAGGGAGAGACCGATGTATGAGGAGAGGAGAGAAGGCTCATTTTACCACTGGGAGGCAGAGTTAGGGCTTGTACCTTCAATCTTGGATGCTAAACCTACATCCTGGTCCCGAGTCTGTAACCTGACATTCTAGAGTCTTCGACTTGGACATTCTAACTCGAGTCCTGGTGATTTTGGAGTCCATGGCCTTTTCTCCACGCTCGTATTTGGGGCGGGACCCCTCGAGGGGAGCGTCATGTTTACTTATTCTCACCTTCCGGCCCCACTTCTGTACCGCCACCAGGGGTCTCTGAACTTGGTTGCGGAGGCCTCTGTGGATCTCTCCATCCAGGGCTGCACGCAAGGCAGGCAAGCCGGCCTGGGACCCATCTCGACATTCTCCTCCTGAAACTCTCAGCAGCACGTCCTCCCGGGCGCCCTCTCCCGAGTCGCCACCCAAACCCCCAGGCCGATCAGCCGCCCGGCGCCCCTCGCCGCCCGGGTCCACACTCCTCCCCCGGCTCTCTTGCCGGGATCCAGCTGTGAGCCGAGCGGTCCCCGGCTCGGCTCCAGCTCCTCAATGGCCCTGCTCCCCCATTACCCTGATGTCGGCCCCTCTCCCCCTCGGCTTTATCGGCTCTCAGCCGGCTCCGCTGGGGTAATGAGGGCCCTCCTAATTACCATTGCAGAAACTCTACTTACATTAACAGCTCCATCCGAAGAGCGGCAACATCTGCTGTGCGCAGGCAGGAGCCCCTCCCCCGCCCCTGCTCCCTTCCTTTGCTGTTCTCTTCTTTTCATGTCCTCTCCTCCAATCCTCCTCGTCACCCTCTCTGACCTCCCTCGCCTACTCTTGTCTTCTAATCTCTTGTCTTCTCATGTCCACTCCATCACCCTACCAGCCAGGTCCTTTTCAACTTCAACATCCTAGGATAAGAGTCATATGAAACAGGGCCCCAGAGATCCCTGAGAGATGGAGACGTTAAGAGACACCGGACTAGAGCGTGGAGAGACCCATAAACTCAGGATCCCAGAAATACACCCAGGGAATCCAGGAACAAATAGAATGTAAGCAGCAGAGGCTGTAAAAGAGATGGGGTGTGGAGTGGGCAGCGGCTTTAGAGTCTACTGGTGTGCAGAAGTATGTGGATGGTATGCATATATATGTGTGCATGCTCATTTATGTAGCCATCATGTATATGTCCGTGTATCTTTACATGTATGTAGCTATGGGCATCCATGAATACATGAAGTATGCATTTGCATCATGCATGGAATTATGTTCTTGTGGAAATGTATCTCTGTGTTTACACACTGGAAATGAGTGTCCTGGTATATGTGCATATAATTGTGTATCATATATGTAATTTGGCATGAGTATAACTTGTGTACATGTATGATTTATATTCAAAGTGATGTGTGCACCACACAGATTTGTGTGTAGATGCACAAGTGCCTCTAGGTGTCTTTGCATCTCTTCGTGCATGCCTATGCATGTGTGTATCATCTGTGTAATTATTTGATGAGAGAGGGAGCATGTGTGTGTTCCTGCTCCATGGGGGATGACAGGCAGTTGGGAAGACGCTGAGCCCATTTTATCTGAGGTTAACAGGGGTCACATTTCACTCCTGGAAGCCCCCCTGCCCTCCCTCCACCCTATACAATTAAGCCTCAGTGTGGTGGAAAGACAGCCAGCAGACATTAAGAAAGGTCAACAATATTATCAGCTCTTAATCCAATTAGTTACTGTTTATTTGGGAATCCAGCTCCAGGTCAGTTTCTAGGGAGGAGGCCTGGGAGAGAGGAGGGTATATGATGAGGACAGGCTGAGAAAAACTAGTAGGGGTTGCCAGGATTGGGTTGGGAATGCTGTCCCCAACTCACCTACTGATAATGTACCTCCTGCTGTTTACTTTGAAGCTGAACAGCTCTGGGATGGGTTTGGGCTTCATAGGGGGCTGGGACCTGGGGTTTCATCTCCAGAGGTTGGGAGTATCAAAGAAGAGGGATTGCCTTCCTTTTCCTGACGGACTTCCTTCCTTTTTCTAGTCTTGGAATCCTTAGGAGGAGGACTGGGAGCTGGACAGGTTGCCTGGGGGCTGTGGTCATGTTTCCCTTGGGATGGGAGAGTCAGAGGAGGAGATGTTGGTAAATGCACTATTAGCTTTTGAAGCCACTTCATTAATCCTGTCCTCTATTTTATTTTCCCCTTTTCTCTCCCACATACCATCTTTATCTAAGCAGGATCTCTACTTCCCCCATTCCTGGACATGCAAGGTCCCTGACTTGGCCCCAGTGGGCCTCAGGACTCCCCTACTGAGTATTGGGAGAAACCCAGAACTTGGTCCCTCGACCTTGGAAAGCAAATGATCCAGAGAGCCGAGGACCCTGGGCAAAAAAAAGGGACTAGGTGTGATGGTCTTTATCCTGCTTTAGTCTTAGCTGACCTCTCAGGGATGGACACTCTCCTGAGAGATCCAGGATAGGGGGCAGGGTGGATGGCTAAGAGGAAGAAGAATGTTGGCTGCTATATTCTCAGGTCAGATGCCAGGTGGATTTTTGCTCAGCAATTGGGGGCAAGCAGGCTGGTGCTGATGCAAAAATGAACCTTCATCCCTTGTGTAGTCAAATCAGGATGACAAAGGGAGCCAAGGTCCTCAAGGAGCCAGGCTTAGGGCTACTTTTTCTTGTTCTTGAGGATAAATTCATAGGTCAGAGCCTCAGGAATCAAATCGCTTATTCTTCCTGCCCCAGATCCCTTCTTTCAATACAGAAACCCCATGTGATTTGCTCTCGTCTTACTGTTCTTTCCAAGCGCAGAGTCATGAGCACACACACACACACATCCCTGCCTTTGAGACTTCTGGCTACAGACTGTCAAGATGTGAAAACATGTGGTCCTTATTTAAGGACTTGGAATGGGTCTGAATATTTTAGAGAAGAGTGCCTTCAAGGAGTATTCCCATTTTCTTCCCCCAACAAAAGAAAAGAGCAATGATAAGAGTATCTGACATCTCTTTACCCCAGCAGTTTCCACCCCTCACTGAACAGTGGAACCATCTTGAAAAACTCTTTTAAAAAGTACATGCCCAGGTCCCAACCCAGACCAAGTCAATCTGAATCTTCAGGGTTGGGCCCCAGGAATCTGTGTATTTTATAGACATCCACAGATTAGGGCCTAATAAAATTACGATTTACTATGACAATAACTGTCAATAATCAAGGCAGTATTATTATCTCCATTTTATAGAGAAGGAAACTGAGGCCCAGGATAATTAAGGGTGGTGACTTCCTTCCATTCTTCCTTTCTCCCTCCTTCCCTTTTCCCTTATTATCTTTCTTTCTTTCCTAAGGAACCAGTTTTCCTGATTCCAACAGCAACCTGCCAAATTTTAATTGGGTTTAGTTTGTCGCTGGAATTTAGGAACCTGGATGGTTACTGCGCCTGCTATGATATAAGACCTTTCTCCTTGTGATGTCTTCTCCCCAATATGGCCTCCTCATGGACATTGTTTAATGCAGTAATCCTTTACAAAGCTCTTACTTAGGCATTACAGAGCATTGCACGAGGAATAGACAAAGGTTTTGCTCCCTATCATGTAGCAGTTACCACTTGTATGTCTGTTTGCTGTACTGTGGTGGCTTGTGTGTTGAGATGCCTGAAGCTATGCCACCCATAGTGGATGGGTTTCAGCTGTGCTCCCAGACTAAGATTGACTATAAAGAAGGAGAGGTGGACTACTTCTGAATGTTTAGCCACTGAAAACCTTATGAATAGCAGTGGAGCCCTGTCAGATAGCATCAGAATATTGACTATTGAAACATGATGACTAGCATCAGGATATTGTCTATGTAGTGTTGGAAGATGAGCCCCTCACATTGGAAGGCACTCAAAATACAACTGGGGAAGAGCTGCCTCCTCAAGGTAGAGTTGACTGTGACAACACGAATGGAATAAAGCCTTCAGGAGCTTCATTTGCTGATGGGGCACAACAAAATGAGGAGAAACAGCTGTAAACATCCATTATTAAAATACTTGGAACATGGAATTTATGAAGTATGAATCTAGAAAAATTAAAAGTTGTCAAAAATGAAACATAACGCATAAAGATCAATATCCTAGGCATTAGTGAGCTGAAATGGACTGGTATTGGCCATTTGGAATCTGACAATCTTATTGTTTACTATTTCAGGAATGACAAATTGAAGAGGAATGCCATCACATTCATCATCAAAAAGAACAGTTCAAGATCTGTGTTGAAGTACAACGCTGTCTGTGATAAGATGATATCCACATGCTTACAAAGAAGACCAGTTAATTTCATTATTATTAAAGTTTACCTACCAACCACTAAAGCTAGTGATGATGAAATTAAAGAATTCTATCAACTTTTTCAATCTGAAATTGATCAAACATTCAATCAAGATGTATTGGTAAATACTGGTGATTGGAATGAAAAGGTTGGAAACAAAGAGGAAGGATCGATAGTTAGAAAATATGGCCTTGGTGATATAAATGATGCTGGAGATTGCATCATAGAATTTGCCAGACCAATGACTTCTTCATTGCAAATATCTTTTTAGAACAACATAAAAGAATGACTATACACATGGACCTCACCAGATGGAATTCACAGAAAACAGATTGATTACATCTGTGGGAAGAGATGATAGAAAAGCTCCATATCATCAGCCCAAACCAGGTCAGGGGCAGACTGTGAAATAGACCATCAATTGCTCATCTCTAAGTTCAGCCTGAAACTGAAGAAAGTTAAAGCAAGTTCACGAAAGTCAAAATCTGACCTTGAACATATCTCACCTTAATTAAAGATCATCTCAAGAATAGATTTGATGCTTTAGATACTAATGACCGGAGACCAGAAGAGTATGGAATGACATCAAGAACATCATGCAGAATGAATGCAAAAGGTCATTAGGAAGATAAGAAAGATGAGAAAGACCAAAATGGGTGTCAGAAGAGACAGAAACTTGCTTTCCAGTGTAGAGATTCCAAAGCAAATGGAAGAAATTAAGAAGTAAAAGAGCTGAACAGAAAATTTCGAAGAGCAGCTTGAGAAGACAAAGTCAAGTGTTATAATGAAATGTGTAAAGACCTGGAGGTAGGAAAACAAAAAGGAAGAATATACTCAGCATTTCTGACGCCAAAAGAACTGAAGGAAAAATTCAAGCCTTGACTTGCAATACTGAAGGACACTTTGGTCAAAATATTGAATGATGCAGAAAGCATCAAAAGAAGATGGAAGGAATACATACAGTCACTATATCAAAAAGAAATGCAATGCATGATGTTCAACCATTTCAAGAGAAGGAAGGAAGAAGTCCAAGCTGCACTGAAGGCATTGGCAAAGAATAAGGCCCTGGGAATTGATGGAATACTGTGGTGCCTTGAATTTACTTGATATTTACTTTTCTATCCAAGTCTTCTTAACTACCACCAAGTGACTGGGTGGAATCATGCAAACACATGACTCTAAGACTGGGTTATATGAAGAAAAATGTGGCATCAGGATTGGAGGAAGACTCATTAACAACCTGTGATATGCAGATGATACAACCTTGCTTGCTGAAAGTGAAGAAGACTTAAAATAGTTACTGATAAAGATCAAAGAGCACAGCCTTTGGTATGGATTGCATCTCAATGTAAAAAAAAACCAAAACACAAAAATCCTCACCACTGGACCAATAAACATTCTTATCAACAGAGAAAAGATTAAAGTTGTCAAGGACTTCATTCTTCTTGGATTAACATCTATCAACACTCACAGAAGCAGCAGTCAAGAAATCAAACGATGTATTGCATTAGGCAGATCTGCTGCACAGACCTTTTTAAAGTGTTGAAGAGCAAAGATGTCAGCTTAAGGACTAAGGTGCTCCTGACCCAAGCTATGGTATTTTTAATAACCTCATATGCATATGAAAGCTGGACAGTAAATACGGAAGACCGTAGAGGAATTGATGCTTTTGAGTTATGGTGTTGGAGGAGAATATTGAAAGTGCCATGAACTGCCAAAAGAACCAACAGATCTGTATTGTAAGAATTGCAGCCAGAGTGCTCCTTGGAGGCCAAGATGGCCAAACTTTGTCTTTCATACTTCAGACATATTGTCAGGAGGGACCAGTCGCTGGAGAAGGATATCATGTTTGGTAAGGTGGAGGGTCAGAGAAAAAGAGGAAGACCCCAAGTGAGATGGATTGGCAAAGTGGCAGCATCAATGGGCTCAAGCATGGCAACAGTAGTGAGGTTGGCCCAGGATCAGGCAGTGTTTTGTTCTGCTGTGCATAAGGCCGCTATGAGTCGGCAGCAACTCAATGGAACCTAACAACAACAACAACAACAACAAGACTGGGATTGGTTAGTTTTGCTGTCCTGCAAGGCTTAAAAGGAGTCATCTCAGAAGCAGAGAAGGAAGATCGCAGGACCATCAAAAAGGAAGAGCATGAGTGAAGCATGAGATCCCTACCCAGGGAAACAGTGATGGCAGAGGTGGTGGCATGGAGAAACAGAGCAGCTTCAGGCTCTAGACCATGGGCAGAGTAAAGCTGAGTGCCTAAGGACAGGAGACTGCCTTGAAGAGCTGACTAAAAGAGCTTTGTAACACTTGCCAGAGCAGAGTGGAGGCCAAGGGACCACATGGCTGAGAGGCTAAAGACAAGAGTGAGGCATGCCTGCAATATGGCAGATAATAGGCATTCCTGCCTGGAGAACTGCTACAGCCTGAGTGGGTTTTGATACTGAATTGTACCCTGTTCACTTCCCTAATAAACCTCATAATCACGAGTATTGTTATGAGTTCTGTGTGCCCATTCCAATGGATTTATCAAATCCAGATGTGAAGCAGAGAGTGATATAGGAGGAATGGATTGTGTTAGAATAGGTTAAAGAATGCTGTAGGTTGGAAGCATGTCTGACCTTGGCTTCAAAATTGGCTTTGTGAAGCCAGGCATGACTCCCACATGGTTTTTGCAAATACAAATTGAAATCTTTCAACAAAATGATGCAGCACTGGAGACACTCACTCATCCATGCCAAGAAACTTGGAAGACAGGTACCTGGCTAACTTATTGGAAGAAATCCATATTTGTGCCATTCCAAAGGATGAGCACTGGACTACGAACCACAAGGTCAGTAGTTCAAACCCACCAGATACTCCTTGGAAACCCTTGTTGTTGTTGTCAGGTGCCATCGAGTCGGAACTGACTTATAGCGACCCCATGCACAGCAGAACGAAACAATGTCC
>NW_006408521.1:28045050-28046828 GCF_000296735.1 Chrysochloris asiatica | reverse complement strand
ATTATTTCTCATACTTTCAATATATTATCAGGAGGAAACAGTCCTTGGAGAAGGACGCCATGCTAAAGTGGAGGGTCAGCAAACGTGGGAAAGACCCCCAACACGATGGATTGGCATAGTGGCAGCAGCAATGGGCTCAAGCTTAATGACTGTGAGGATTGTGCAGGACCGGGCTGTGTTTCATCCTTTTGTGCATAAGGTTGCTATAAATCTGAACCAACTTGTCGGTACCTAACAACAACAAATGTGGCAGCAGAGATGCAATGTGATGTACTTAAATAAGGGCCTGTGTCAATTCTGCTTTTGTATCATGGCTCCACTATGTATCCACCATGTTACTTATTTAGCTCTTAGCTTATTGGAGGATCACTGGTAAAATGGAGACTGTAATGCTTTCCATAGTTAGTATTATGGAAAATGAATATTATATATGGCATAGAGTAGGTGATTGTTGTTGCTCTTGTTTAGTGCCTTCAAGTTGCTTCTGACTCATCATGACCCTGTATAGGATTTCCGAGGTTATGAATCTTTCAAGAACAGAAAGCTTTATCATTCTCCCACTGAGCAGCTGCTGAGCTCAAACCACTGACCTTGTAGTTCACCGTCCAGTGTTTATCCTACAGAGCCACCATGGTTCCAAAGTAGGTGATTAATAAATGATAAATATTATTATCTTTTTAAAAATTTGAAATAGAAATATTTAGCTACCAGGATGACTAAGATTAAAAACTTATAATATTAAATCAGCTGGAGTTCACATATTTTGCTCGGAGTGTAGATTGGTGGAGACAGTTTGGACAAATATTTGAGAGTACCTACTAAAGATAAAAGGAGCTCTGGTAGCGTAGTGGTTATGAGTCGGGCTGCCAACCTCAAGGTCAGCAGTTTGAAACTCCCAGCTGTTCCATGGGAGAAAGATGAGGCGTTCTGCTCCTGTAAAGATTAACAGCCTCGGAAATCCTGTGCAGTGTCACTATGAGTTGGAACTGACTCCATTGTACTTACCAACAACAACTAAAGATAAGGGAGTGAGGTGACTCCATAGGACAAACACTGGCTTGTGAACCACAAGTTCAAGCCCAGCAGCTGTTCCATGAGAGAAAAATGAGGCTTTCTGCTGTCACAAAGATTTACAGCCTTGAAAATCCTATATAGAGTCGCTATGAGTCAGAACTGACTCAATAGCACTTAACAACAAAAACTGAAGTGAAACACTGTCTATCCTACAACTTAGCAAATCGGGATGCTTATGTCTGGCAAGACTGTTCATAGCAGCTTATTTTGTAATAGTCCCAAACTGGGACAACTCAAATGTCCATCATCAATAAAATGGGTAAATACATTTTGTTATGTTTATACAATGGAATACTACAAAGCAAGAAAAAAAATGATAAACTACTGAAACAATCAACAATATGGATACATGTCACAGATATAATGTTATATGAAAGAAGTTGGACATAAATGAGATTATTCTCTATCATTTCTTTTCCTGAAGTCTAAAACTAAGATAAATTAATCGATGAAGGTCCTAGGGAAAAGAGCACAAAACAACCCTTCTGGGTGCTAGAAATATTTTGATTTATTTTGATTTATTTAGATATATTTTGATTTATTTAGAGGATACATACAGAGAGACATACTCACAAGAAGGGGCTTCAAAAAGTTCATGGAAAACTTTTTGAGTCCCCTGCCTATATAAATTCTTTTTTTTTTTTTTTTTAATTGAAATTAGCTTGGTATATTTTTTTCCATCCTTTAACTTTTTTTTTTTTTTA
>NW_006408521.1:28042298-28044481 GCF_000296735.1 Chrysochloris asiatica | reverse complement strand
TCTTACCTGTCATCAAAACTCATTGCAGCATGGCAATGGCTCTGTCTTAGGTTGCCGAGGTTCCACGTGATCCTTACCCGTCTCTGGCCACACGTTCAGCATAAACAGCCACCATCCGAAGAAGGCAGGGAAGGAGGAGACTGGGCGGGGACCCCACACGCAAGACGTTGCCAGACCACCATCTGCTCTAAGGTGACCGAGCAGGACCACTATGCTGAGGTTCAATCAAGTTCATAGGGGATCTTAATCTCTAGCAGAGGTAGTATAAATTCATTTTTAAATGTACTTAAGATTAATATACTTAACTATCTAAGTTGTATCACAATGTAAAAACAAACAATTGTACTATCACACAGCACAAGATTGATGCCCTGAAAGGAGGAAAGAGGTAACAAGGACTTTGAAGCTCAGAGGAAGAGGTACACCTGGTGGTCATTGTGCCCAGGCAGGGTGAGCAGGAAAGGTTTAGTAAGAAGAGGCATTTATTAGAGGACTTGAAGAAAAGGTGGAGTATTGATAGGTAAAGAGGGAACGAATTGCACTGTTAAACCAACACCAAACCATTCTGACTCACAGCTATTCACTATAGGGTTTCTGAGACTATAAATCTTTATAGGAACAGACAGGCTCATCTTTCTCCCACAGATTGACTGGTGAGTTTGAATCACCAACCTTGTGGTTAGCAGCCATAGGCCTGATCCACAGTGCCACCAGTGCTCCTACACTTGTTAAGAAGAGGGATTTTCCTAGTTGGGGTAAAATTATGACCAGGATGGGCAGGAGAAAGAAGGCTACAGAGGTAGTTGGAGGTTAGATCAGAGGGCCCCTGATGAATGCTGCTAAGAGTTGCTCTGAGGGTTTCTGGTAGAAGTTGGATCCTGGAAAGTGCTTCTTTATAAATTTTTTATAGCTGCCTCTCCCAGCCCAGCACTAGGACTAGGATATTGTTGTTATTAAGTGCCATCAAACCGGTTCTGACCCATAGCAACCCTGTTCAGAATGTCCAAGGAACAGCTGGTGGGTTTAAACCACTGACTTGTGGTTACCAGTCAAGTACTTATCCTATAGCACCACACCAGGATCCCAAGACTAGGATGGGAAGTAACTAATAAGTATTTGTAGAGTGAAAGATAGCAAAGAGGGGTCTGGCTGAATAGGAAAGTCCTCAGGATACAGGATAAATAATAGATTTGACGTAAAGTACATGTTGTCTGAGTTATAGCCTATCTTCTTCCACTTACTAGGTCCCTGGGTAGTGTAAGGAGTTTATGTTCTACTGCTAACTGAAAGGTTGTTGGTTCTAACCCATCTAGCAGTTTCTAGGGAGAAAGACCTGGTGGTCAAGTTCCATAAAGATTACAGCCAAGAAAGCCCTATGGAGCAGTTCTACCCTGTAGCATGAGTCTCCATGAATCAGGATGCACTTGAAGGCTTTATACCACTTACTAGCTGTGTGACCTTGGGTCAGTGAATCACGTCACTACTTCAGCTTCTTCTGTCTAATGGCATAATGATACTACTTCCCCCCAAGAGTTATCGTGAGTAAGAAATGAAATAAACATCCAAAGCATTAAGAATAATGCCTGGCACGTAGTAGAACTCAAAACCTATTAGTTAATTTTATAATTGCTTCACAGTCGTGGGTTTCAAGGTTTTTCTTGTTTATGTTTCTTTACATATTTCTACAATTAGCATGGGCTCCTTAGCTACCTAGAAGAAAAATTAAATGAGGAAAGAAAAAAAACTATTGTCAGATATCTTCTTGGAAGGGCAGCCAGGTGGAGCCATGAGAAGTAGACACTATTATTCAGAAGAATTTCTCAGCTCCAGAGCAGCAAGATGGGGCTGCTCCCACAAGCCTGGTCAGCTCTGGGACCTGGGCAGGAAGAGAGGCTGGATTTGAACCTTAAAGAATAGGAGAGAAATGCATTGATTGGCATGCAGATGAAGTAAGCATATGGCTGGATCTAACATTTTTCCATATGGATTACAACTCAATGTAAAGAAAACAAAAATCCTCACCACTGGACCAATATACAGCATTCTTATCAATGGAGAAGAGATTGAAATTGTCAAGGACTTTATTCTTCTTGGATCAACTATCAACACTCGCGGAAGCAGCAGTCAAGAGATCAGACGACGTATTGCATTGGGCAAATCTGCTGCACAGGAACTTTTTAAAG